>NC_140242.1:26387005-26654505 GCF_949987555.1 Borostomias antarcticus
ACATTTTCGGACCCATTCTCTGCTAATGAAAACTGACCCCATGTCACTTTCTTTGTGGCCACAGTGTTTGTTTTTGTTTTTCTTTGACACCCAAATGACTTTTCTTTCCTGGAATCTAATTATTCTTGTAGCCTCGCCCCTCCAACAAGGTGACCCGGGGTGCATAATAGGTTTGTCTGGTTCAGATGGCGATTATTCTGATTTCAATGCATGGCACATCATTTGAAAGCTTAAGATCTGTAGTTCCATAAACTGTAAATAAATAGATAGATAGATAGATAGATAGATAGATAGATAGATAGATAGATAGATAGATAGATAGATAGATAGATAAATAAATAATATAATATAATAAATACATAAATAATATAATATGATATGATATGATATAATAAATAGATAAATAAATGAAAGAGGATGGCCAACGTATGGCACAAAACACCAGTCCCTGTCCTTTTAGTCGAGAATGACAGGCCTCCATGTGTCACAATGAATATGCCTCTAGTTTGGTATCAAATCTAATGCTGTTGTTGTTAATTAGTTAGTATTTTTTTTCTTGGAACAATGAGACATCTGACATAATAATGTTTTTCCCCTCTGGAAGCACAGCTCAGTGCTTAGACATGCGTGACTGCGAGGCATTAAGAACTAGTCGTGTTCCGGTGTCAGCTAAGTGGACATCTGATTGATTAAAATGACAGAATACAAGTGACTAAATGACAGCTGTTTGATCCATGACAGATAGAACAGCTGGGCACATAATAGCTTCGCTTCTCTTCTAAAGAGTGAACTTGCTCAATAGTGTAATTATTTCTTTCTACCACAGGGTGGCAGTCAAGCATTTTGGGACACTTATAGGAGCCATTGTAGAAGCATTAATGTATTGTATCTGTGATTGTTTTTTCGTACCAGGAATTGGCACATCATGATACCATTAAGGACTGTGTGACTGTCATTTGAGAATATACTCCTAATGTTATGAACTATTGAAAGACTACTGTATGGGATTGTTGTAACATAATATCTGCATGAGTCTTTAAGCATAGCATCAGGGTTGCCAAGTTTGACCAAAAGCTTGGAGTGAGATTTATCCCCTTCCCGTTAATTTTATTGTCGGGCGAGTTGTTGACGGGTGTGGGGGGGTGCTGGCAGATAATTCTTGTTTTGCTCGTCGTGCGAGTTGTTGACGGGGGGGGGGGCTAACAGATATTTTTGATTTCTTTGCGTGAGAATTGTGAAGTGCGGCGTGAGAGTGTGAGAAGAGGCTGAAATGCGTGAGACTTGGCAACCCTGTAGCATGGAGCCTTTGGGGCTTATGTCATCCGGTCAGATACTAAATACTGTATCATACGAATGTCACCATAAGCCACATTATTTAAAACATATTTGTACCTTCCTACACATACCAAACACTTTACAGAGACCGTAAACTTCACACCAGTGTCTCACTGGTCAAGGCAAAGGCCTTGTCTACAAGGATACGTGTGGCCAGCTATTTTGATTGGTTGTTGGCCCACCGTTGACCATAGCTTATATTTTACCGAGAGAAATGTAGGTCACCCTCTCTTGTGTCATGGCTCTTTTGTCACTTGAGACAGTTACGTATTTTTAGATTCTTATTTGAGTTTCAGTCGTGTCTTTGGCGACGGAGATTAGGTGTCAGGCGTGCTTGTGTCATAGGACGGGCAGCAGCTAAATATATGTACTGTTGCCATGAATGTGGCATGTCATGCAACTGAACGTCCATAGATTTTGCGCTGACCCCAAGGCCACAGCTGCATTTCACATCATAGGATGTCTTCCTTGATACGTTTGAGGTACATGGTAAATGGACTGCACTTATATAGCGCTTTTATCCAAAGTGCTTTACAATGGCCTCTCATTCACCCATTCACACACCAGTGGCTTCCAGTTGCCATGCAAGTTGCTAGCCTGCTCATTGGGAGAAATGTGGGGTTCAGTGTCTTTGCCCAAGGACACTTCGACATGTGGATGGGAGGAGGCGGGATTCCAACCGCCGACCCTACGGTCAACGGATGACCCGCTCTACCTCCCGAGACACAGCCGCCCTCTAGATCATCTCTTTGCCCTACACCTCTTCAGATGGGTTGTAGTTATTACCCCTCAGTGTGAGGTGGTCCTCGGTCAGTGCTCCGCTGTCGTGGGGGGCTGACAGCCAGATGAGTCTGATCCGATCTCTGAGCCCGTTCTCATCTCAGGGCCGGTCCGGGGGCTCGTCCTTTTCCACAGCCTCAAACTCTGCGCTCAAGCCGGGAGACAAAACTCCCGGGAGTGCGCCACGTCAAAGTCCCTGGTGATTATTTTACAGAAACCCAAGCCTCTCGACAGACAGACAGCTGTGTGTGTGTGTGTGGGGGGGGGGGGCGTATCTGTCCTGCTTCCACGCGGTGGTTATGGGAAACAGAGCTTAGCACGTTTTAATGATGTGCCTGCCTACTGTAGGTAGGCTGACCCTGGGCTACAATGCTGGCATCATTTCCCTCTGCAAAATCTCCCGAAGAGGAAGCCATCAAAAGTGAAAAGACAAAAGAGCAGAGTGGAAACAGCAGTGCAGGGGAGTAACTTCACCAAGGATCATATTGAATGTGTCATTTTAATCATTCTAAGTACTGTAGCTTGTGGTGATGCTCCAAAGAAGTCAGCCTATTTACATTTTAATGCTTTATAATCCATTCTTGGATTGGCCAGAGATCTAATTAACTCTTGTGTGCTCAAGCCCTGTGATGTGGCGTCAGTGGGGAAAAGAGGCAGGAAGAGGGAGTAAAAGAGAGAGAGAGAGAGAGAGAGAGAGAGAGAGAGAAGGGGGGGGGTCTAGAGCCAGTGGGAAACGGTGTTTTCCATCCTCTGGTTGTGAGACTGAAGACTGAATTAAACATCCAGCCCATACATAATTCCAGACCATTTCAATCTACCACTCTCAGTGAATCCTAATTGGTCGTTCCTCACTTTTGTAGGATGGCTGCGTGGTTCTTTCCAGTACAGGGGTTTCTATAGTACCACTAAGCCTCACACAAAATTACACAGTGTAATCCACCCATGTCCTTGCGAGGCCTAGGCAGCCAGCGCTGTCTACACACTAATTATTCCTACTAGATTTAGTAGCATGTCTTCAGATGTACTGTACACCATTGCCGGTGTTCTGAAAAGTTGGCCTACATCGCCAGGACGATCTACCATTCATGATAGTATGCTCAATTCATGGGTAGCGCGTCCTGTCAGAGAGAAAATGTCTTTCAGGATGCCCTGCGACCCATTATAATGTCCTTAATTCATGGGTAGTGCATCCTGTCAGGTACAGTAGGAGACATTTCGACATTTCCTACCTGACAGGATGCACTACCCATCAATTAAGCACAATATAATGGGTCGTAGGGCATTCTGATAGACATTTCCTACCTGGATGTCTCTCAGATTGCCCTACTCTATACTGTACTTAAACCATAGGTAGTGCATCCTGACAGATATGTCTATCAGAATGCCCTACGACCAATTTTACTTAATTCATGGGTAGGAAATGTTGAAATGTCTCCTACCTGACAGGATGCGCTAATACATGCCAATACATCCTTCCACTCAGTTTGTGTTTTCTGTTAAATGGTCTGCTCTCTGACTCATGCATGTTAGTAGGCCTACAGGCGTGGCACAAGTATAAGGAAGTGATTAGCTGCAGTAATCTTTATGTTGACATGGAATCTGTATCGGAAACATCTTCATTTCCTGTGAGAAAGTTATGTATGGTGATTGTATGGGAAGATGCTTCCTGGCTGATGCTTAAGAAAGCCTTGCACAGGAAGGTGGCTGTTTAGTTGCCATGGCAAACTGAAAGGAAAAGCTGGTGAAAAGAAATACTAAGTGGTTGTAAAAGCAACAGCCAAGGTGGTTTTTAAGGACAGAGAATCGCTACAGCACTGGGGAACAGGACCTCCGTGTCTCCACCAATTGTGTGTTTAGCGTTCACTGCAGTAAATCATCCGTTTTATCCGTCTCATTTCTGCGACAGAGACCAAAACGGTGCATGCTCATGCAGCTCATCCACATATGGCAGAGCTTTTAATCAGTATGTAAATGTTGTGTGGCCATAAACAGGTCTTCCTACATTGGGCTGCCTTTGGGCTGTAAGTCAATGAATCAACCAGAGTACGATAAAACAGACTGAGACATGATTTGCAGTCATCACATAAATCATTCAGTGGGGAAGCAGAGGTCTCGTTAAGAGAGCCGTCCAGAGAGCATCGCAGCCCCCAAAACACCTCACTGAATTCCACCAAACCAAATATGAGATTAATGTAATTGTACTGTAGGTGAGAGCAGGGTGACTTGTTTCTAGAAAAGCATAGGAGAAATTGGTCACGTGACCACCCATTTTCTTAGAGTTATCTTTTCACCCTGTGATGAAGGGAGACACATTGAATAAGCGGTATGCACATTTATGTAATTATTATTTTTTTTAAATCCAGTTTTAAGTGTTTTTTATGTTCAAGGTTTCATGATTATTGTGTCTGGATTACAGAAAATTTTGAAAAAATCTCACACACGTTTGTGTTTTAGGAAGCTACAATATGAGGCGATACTGTTAGCATGATGTCCAGCTCTAAACTGCTGGATGAAACACGTTTGTTAAAATTGTTGGGGGTGGGGTAATTTGTGCCAAAAAAGCCTGGGTTAAGTTTTGCCATTTTTCCCCCATGTATGTCAATCGGGGTGGGGGGGGGGCGGCTGGTGGTGTCACGTGACTTGCAATACAAGCTTGGCCACTTCGCCAAATGGCTTCAATGCCCAGAGCTGTGCCTGGGGGACTGATTTGGACAGAGCAGTGGGAGAGGTGCAGGGTGGGAAGTCCATAGCCAGTGGCAAGGGTCATGAAGATCTGCAAAGTGATACAGTACATAGTGATACAGTACATAGTGATACAGTACATAGTGATACAGTACATAGTGATACAGTACATGGAGAATAGAGAAAATGGGATATGCCGATCAAGCATGTACACATGACTCACTACATACGTAAAGTCTGGTATTCCTAATCCTGAGTGTGAGGTGAGGTGAAAATGTTCAGTTTTACTTCAACATAATCAATGAGATAATTTACCTCAATTTATCCTCCCGTGGCACAACTTACCCCCATTGGTGGGGGGGGGGGGGGGGCTTGTCACGAGACCTCTTCTTTTGGAAAGTGATATTTTGAAAACGTTATTTTAGATACAAAGTGATTATTCCCAGGAATGCACCATATTACTAAAATATATATATACTGTAGATATTTTAGTTGGAGACATTATGCCCTCACTTTAAATATGCCCCAAGTAAAAACTGGCACAACTCACCCTGCTTTTCCCTATCCAATAAGCCCTTGGTCATGTTTCAGGTGTGAACGCTAACACGCTCTGCTCAGCAATAACTACGGCAATTTCTCAATCTATTTTATATATTGATGTTCAGTGGTAGTGAGTGACGACTCCTGTGACGACATTCTGTGGCGTTAACTGTCTGTCTGACAACCCCTTAAGCCTGCCTACTCCACACTCCCGTCAGGACGATGGACCACTGTTTTCAATCAAACGTAGATATAAACGCACACGCACGCACACACACACACACACACACACACACACACACACACAGCTAGCCCCTCATCAGCGTACCGTCAGCCTGCTCCTGTCACATCAGAGACTGTGTGCTGCCCCCCGTGCCCCCCCCCCCACACAGGCGGTGGCTGGTTGTCAGGCTGCGTCCCGGAGCCCAGAAAGCCCAGCGCACCTGGCTGCTTGCGTGGGTAGACTGAGCCCGAGTCCTGGGGTCCTGACAGTACCTGGCTCCATGTGTTCGTAGACCGAGGCTGCTGCTGGAGGTGCTGCTGGCTCCTGATGACAGATCTCCACGCGCATCAAAGGCCCCCCAGCCTGATATGTGGGGGCCTCCTCCTGTCGTGCCGTAGATAGTCGTGGTGCAGTCTCACATCATGATGTCTGTGTGTTATCAGGAATTAACGAATCTTTAATCCTCTTGCAAAAGAGAGAGCGCTGTGGTACATTGTCAGTTTGGCATTTCAATGCAGATAAGAGTGACGGAAGCAACTTGGATGTCACTTGTGGTCTATGCATTTAACCATCTTTTGATGTAAAAGTCATAAGACACTGAGATTACAAAACAGTAACACACCTGTAAATGTAAATGCCAAATTATGGTAATTGGTCTGTAGGCTTCAATTCGGCTTTCATGTTGAATATGTCCATATTTCATTAGGGGTGCTACAGTAGTAGGAACGCTATTGCTGGTACAGTAGCATTATCGTTTTCTTCCTGGAAATGGTCAAATAACTCAAAAGGTCCTGGACCAAAATTGTTATAAATCACCAGGTCCACACTATAGAGCATGAGTAACTACTCAGCAAAGAGTCGCCACGATTCACCCATAGGTAGCAATAATAATAAGCAATTTAGTACACAATGCTGGCATTTCCACCTCTTTGGATGAAAATATATGAAACTTGATATGAACACATATGCATCAAGAACCCATAATGTCGTCCATGATGGATTTTTCTGCAGCTTGAAAATTTGGCAAAACCTACAAAACATTTGTTCTCATAAAACGTAAGTCAGATTGGTCTGAAATGTAACAAATATATTTATAGTACAAGTCTCCCGATAGTGTTAAAAGAGATCGTGGAGAAACTGGCATTTTTGTTAAAGAACAAAAACAAATTGGCCACAAAATTCAAGTGCTTGTAACTTTTTACAAAATTAACCTAGGGACCTGAAAAGGACAGGGTGTGACGAGGACGCTACCATGCTGCACCAGGTTGAATCATGTGCAGATATCTCAAAGAAGGAAAAGAAAATTACAGGAATTTGAAATTTTACCATTGTGGCACAAAGCTAATTGCTAATGCTAATATAGCACTTTAAAACTAAATTTTCAAGTTGTAGTCATCATCGCACATGTGCACTTTTAGGTATTCTCTCCACCAAGGGTGATAAGGACAAGTTGTTTCGTTCAAAATTGATTTGTGGCGTGACAGAGTTGGCACTTACCCACTTACTAAGTACTTACCCATTCAAAATGTGCACACAGCGCCCTCTGGAGGCTGGGTGGTATATACAATTGGCAAATGTGTGACACAATGACCTCAATACACAGTAGATGGCGCTGTCATACCCTTCAAGCTTTAGCTGGTCATTAGCTGGTCTTGCTGGATTTACCTGGTGGGCCAGCGTGTCTGTCAGTTACCTGCCTGTCTGTCAGTCTACCCCTGTCTGCCAGTCTGTCTGTCCCCCTGTCTTTCAGTCCACCCCCTATCTGTCAGTCAGTCTGTCTGTCCCCCAGTCTGTCTGTCCCCCTGTCTGTCAGTCTACCCTCCTATCTGTCAGTCTACCCTCCTGTCTGTGTCTACCCTCCTGTCTGTCAGTCTACCCTCCTCTCTGTCGGTCTACCCTCCTATCTGTCAGTCTACCCTCCTATCTGTCAGTCTACCCTCCTATCTGTCAGTCTACCCTCCTATCTGTCAGTCTACCCTCCTATCTGTCAGTCTACCCTCCTATCTGTCAGTCTACCCCTCCTATCTGTCAGTCTACCCCTCCTATCTGTCAGTCTACCCCTCCTATCTGCCAGTCTACCCCTCCTATCTGTCAGTCTACCCCTCCTATCTGTCAGTCTACCCTCCTATCTGTCAGTCTACCCCTCCTATCTGTCAGTCTACCCTCCTGTCTGTCAGTCTACCCTCCTGTCTGTCAGTCTACCCTCCTATCTGTCAGTCTACCCTCCTATCTGTCAGTCTACCCTCCTATCTGTCAGTCTACCCTCCTATCTGTCAGTCTACCCTCCTATCTGTCAGTCTACCCTCCTATCTGTCAGTCTACCCCTCCTATCTGTCAGTCTACCCCTCCTATCTGTCAGTCTACCCCTCCTATCTGTCAGTCTACCCCTCCTATCTGTCAGTCTACCCCTCCTATCTGTCAGTCTACCCTCCTATCTGTCAGTCTACCCCTCCTATCTGTCAGTCTACCCCTCCTATATGTCAGTCTACCCTCCTATCTGTCAGTCTACCCTCCTATCTGTCAGTCTACCCTCCTATCTGTCAGTCTACCCTCCTATCTGTCAGTCTACCCCTCCTATCTGTCAGTCTACCCCTCCTATCTGTTAGTCTACCCTCCTATCTGTCAGTCTACCCTCCTATCTGTCAGTCTACCCTCCTGTCTGTCAGTCTACCCTCCTGTCTGTCAGTCTACCCTCCTGTCTGTTAGTCTACCCTCCTGTCTGTCAGTCTACCCTCCTGTTTATGGTCATGGGCGCATATCCGTAGGACTCCTTCATTACCGCTTGCGGTTACATTTCAGTTTGTTTTTCAGTGTGGCAGACAGTGACAGAGAGAGACTGACAGCGATCACGCAGGGCACAAAACAAACCAGCCTGTGGAGAGAAGGCGAAGGGGGGCCCTGGAATATAAATCGGGACACTCCGTCTCAGCGGAGTCACACATCTGTCCGTTAACGATGTCAGAGCAGGCGTCTCCCGAGGTCTCTGTGCCAGGCTGCGAGGGCCGAGCAGAGCCCCACGAGTCCAGCCCGTCCCTCCACCCCTGCTGGACACTTTATGTCCTCAATCTGTCTCCCGGAGTATTCACTATTGGAAATCTGTTGGCACACAACAAGTCAAGTCAAACTTTATTTATAAAGCACATTTAAAAACAACCGTGACAAATCTAAGGGAGTTGTGCTCATTGGTTTAGATTGTTCTAGATTGTTGTAGTTTCTGACAATGTTTCCTAAAGTATTCTTCACAGAATTAATTTCATGATTTGCACATTGATAATTTCATCTGCATATGATACATCATATAATTAAATATACCGACCCCAGGACCAAAATGTTGTTGATATTCATTCAGGTTTTCCTATTTTGATCAAGCTATCTTTAGCCAGATGAGGTGTTCCTGTTGAGCCACCTTTCTTCAGTAGCCAGTGACCCAACACCGGCCTAAATATATCAGAGATAAACATAGAGATGGGCATGCTCCTGAAATCCAAGAAGTATTCTAAATACCGTAAACTAGCATACTGCTGCCTCATATGCCTGCAAATTCATCCCTCCTGGTAGAGGTCTTCACGGGTCGGGTAAATCCGAGAGGACCCGAACCGGACCCGAGACCCGTACGGGTCCGGGTCCACATTTCCATGCTTTTATTATGGTCAATTGGGTTCGGGTGGATTCTATTACTATGCGTAATACCCGAGAGAAACGCATCACGTGAATAAAGTGAGACACGGCAGCCACCACCAGTAGCCTACCTTGTGAAAAATAAGCTGAAAGAAAATGAATATAAAGAGGTCAAACCTAGCGGCAGCTTTGTGTAGCCTTATTTATTTACAGCCGTTTCATTTCCATGCTGCCACATCACAGCCTGATAAAACAGCGATTGATCCTGTCAAGATTGAGAGGATGAATCGCAATTCCATCAAACTGTGATGCAACAGCATGTAAGCCAACAGCCGTGACAGCCTAAGCAATTAATGCTACTGCTACTACTGCCTGTCGGATCCGTAAAATACCCGATCCGACTCGGGTCTCGGGTCTCTGTCCTACTCCTGCTCTCGGACAAAATCGGGTCCGGTATACATATTTAAAAAAAATGATCGGATTTAGTCGGATCTCGGAACGAATGTCTCGGGTCCATCTCGGTTTCGGGTCCACATTTTAGACCCGAGAAGACCTCTACCTCCTGGCACGACAGGGAGCAGAATCTGCTCTGAAGTCAGAAGTCTGACTCTGCTCTGTTCTACTTAGCTAGCACTTAGACCTTTAGATAGAGTAGTGCCACAAACAATAACAAAACACAAATTGAAAACAACTTTTTTCACTCTGAATAAGTGGAACACGGAATACAGAAGAGCACAAAATGCTTTTTTGAGAGAGCAGACACTTCTAAGGCACGTAGGGGAGGCAGTCACATGGTCCGGAAGACAGAACACCTCTTGGGGGGGGAACCGTTCTCCTTCTCTCGTCTCCGACTGCTTATTGCTGAATTTGCATGACTTGGATCCCTGTAGCAAACAGCGCTTTAATATGGAGGCTTGAGGTTCTGACTGGGCTGGTTCTCAGAGAGGGGACATGCTCTGTCGGGATCCCAGACTGAATCCCCCAGAGAGCCTGTTGGGAGTGTGCTGTCAGAGTCGTGTATTCCATTTGCAAACAAAACAATTGTGTTCTTGTGCCCCGCAGTGCTGATTAGCATCGAGGTATAGACCCCCCTCCAAACTCCCTGGGAGTGTATATAGACCAACAGAGTTAAGCGCTTTTTGTCTGTGATGCCACCTGTCTTCCTAGCTACTACCGTGGCAATTAGGCTGCAGGTGGCAAATATCTGTTGCTTGGTTTGAAACTGTGGTCGCTGAATGTTATGGATATGGATATAGGATATACTGTAACTGTAACTAGTTAGTGAGCATAAGCCAGACGTTTAGCTTGACTTGCTCCATCATCAGTCTTTTTTTCCAGTTTTCCAGGCCAGGACGTTCTTTAAGTCTGAAAGTTATCAAAAATGACTAGGCTACAGCAGAGTAACCAAATTGCTAGATAGCTGTCTCTTTATTTTTGTTTACAACCTGCAGCCAAGGGAAATGAGCGTTTTCAGACCACAAGCTGCCAGGGAAGCATGTCAGGAAAGGAAAACCACACTCTAGCAGCAGGATGATTAAAAATGGATGACAACAGATTTCCTTATTGATGTCATGTGCTGAATATGCATATGCTCCATAACATCCTCTTTACTGAGGGTTGTTCTTTTCCATCCTGAAGGTCATATTAAATATTTATCCAAATTGTATATAATTAACACTGCTGTCTTTATTCTCCAAATATTTAATTGCAGAATATTTCACTTATCAAACAAATTGACTTTTTTCAATGGATTTCCTCCATTTCTTTAAACAGAACTGTAGGCCATACTTACTGTAGCAATTTCACCAGTACAGTACTGTAGTTTGCGCTTGTAAGGCTAAATAGGAGTAAATAAATGAGAGTAAGGCAGAGCTTGAGGCTCTGAGATCTTCTCTAAGCCTTGTTATGCCTTCCCTCCAGCATTTTTATCAACAAATCCACACCACGGCAGTGAAAACATGCTAACACCGCCACATGAAAGCCCGCGGTACAGATTTGGCAGCGTTTCTTGATTTAGAGCGAGCGTTACCCCCTCCTGGTCACCTTGACCCTGACCTGAGGTTGTGGTTCTCAAAGACATGAGGGTGATGAACGCTGACAGATCGCGTGTTTCACAGAGTCGCTGGTATGCAGGGCACAGAGCCCTCGTCCTCTCACCCGCCCCTCAGACGGTAGCGGGGTCAGCGCCCGGACGGCGCGCCCACGCCACCCGCTGCTACTTAGACACGGCGCAACCCCGGGGAGCGCAGGAATGAACCGGCATACCGGGGCCCTGGTAACCCGACGCGACGCCGAAAGTGTCACTTTATGTCACTGTGTGTGTATATGGCGTTTTCTCACCACGTGTTTTGATTGGTGATACCGTAGTGTGGATTACAGCGGGGGGTTAATGGCGCTGTCTGTCACGCCACACACAGCGAGGGACCACCGAAACACTCGTCTGGGGGGGAAACTGCAGTCTTCGTTAGACTGAGTTCCGATAATAAATTTAAAAAAAAACAAACAACCAAATGCTTTGGCAGGCTGAGGGCTTGGCAAATGTTACGTTTAAAAAAAAATAATGTTGTGGAATGAAAACAACATTTGACTCCCTACGATGTGACAGGCACTCCCCCACCACTCCTCCTCCTCCTCCTCCTCCTCCAGCATCTGGCAGTGGAGTGGCTCATTGTCATGCGCCCCGCGGCGCCCCCTGCCTGCGGCCCGCCAGCCCGCCGCGCTCCCGTGAAGGGAGGGAGGGGCTGTTCTGCTCCGCCGGCCGCGCCGAAGCCGCCTTCATCTGAATCACGGCAGCTGGAGCTCCACGGCGGCGGCGGCGGCGGCGGCGGAGATCTACCATAGAGACGCCCCCCGAACACCTCGGCGCGCCCCTGCGTAGAACAGGACGGTCAGATCTCTCTGAAGTGGCGCCAGTCTCTGTGGGTCAAGCAGGGCTGAAGTGCACAGCTGATTTCGGCCATGGCTGGGTGGGGGGTTGGGGGGTCAGTGCTAGACCACTAGATGGTGTCACAGCTGTAACCCTGGGATTCAAAATGCACACACCTAGATTCCCGGCTTAGACTGCTGCATCATGGGATGTGTTCAGGGCAATCGTGGCGTCTGTATTGACGCGTAACGCCTGCCGAGCAGAGAGAGGAGTTTTTGCCACAACGGTTCCACGGATGACAGGTCTATTAATTAGCTATGGCAACGTTCTGTGTGATTTTAAACATGATTAAAGTGCCTGTTAAAAGCAGAGCAAGGAACATAAGACGTTGTAATTTTAGTATGTCAGGAGAACATTTAGCACTCAATAAAACACAGATTATTTTGACATTTAAATTAAACAAATAAATGTGTTCTTGCCTTGCGAGAATCTAATTATGTTTACCATGGTAATAAAACCCTTACAAACTGCTGGTCGATGCAGATTTCTTCACATTTATAATTTGGAATATGGTATACTGTAGGTACTATGATGGAGATGTAAAACTGAAATTGCTTTTTTGCTTTTAATCAATGGACCATAGGGTCACAGTAGACATATAATGTAGATATAAAAAGTAGCTACCGGTTTATATATGAATGATGTTTCCCAATGTTAATTTTATGGTGCAAATAAAAATTTTCTTGCGTTTGAAGAGCTTTTTTTATGTACTTTCATTACAAGAAGAAACGAGGAGCATTCCTCAGACAAAGATCATTCTGATATCATCAGACGTGCAGTAAACCAGTACAACCAAGGTGATCATGGCAGCTCACGACTCAACACACCTAAATGAGAATCATGCAGTAACACTTGGGTAATGGCAGCCCCACACTATCGCATACAACACGGACTCAGGATCCACAGGACGCTGAAACGGTCCCTGGTGGGGGCATGCTTCAAGGGGGTAGTGTGCAGGAGAGAACTGGGCCATTGTGGGGCACATGAATCCAAGGCAGAAGGAGAATCTGCTGTCTGTGAAACAGCTCATTATTCCCGTCAGGCTACGATTGGCTTTCTCCTCCTTGGCGCACCTGGCATGTGTTCACTGACATGTAAAGGCTTTCACTGTCTGGATGTGCGTGTGTGTGAGTGTGTGTGTGTGTGTGTGTGTGTGTGTGTGTGTGTGTGTGTGTGTGTGTGTGTGTGTGTGTGTGTGTGAGAGAGAGAGAGAGTGTGTGTGTGTGTGTGTGAAAGAGAGAGAGAAAGTGCGTGTGTGTGTGCGTGTGTATGTGTGTCTCTGTGTGTGCATGAGAGAGGAGAGAGTGTGTCTGTCTGTCTCTGTCTGTGTGTGTGTGTCTGTCTGTCTCTATGTGTGTGCGTGTGTGTCTGTCTCTATGTGTGTGTGTGTGTGTTTGTGTGTGTGTCTCTATGTGTGTGTGTGTGTGTGTGTGTCTGTCTCTATGTGTGTGCGTGTGTGTCTGTCTCTATGTGTGTGTGTGTGTGTGTGTGTGTGTGTGTCTGTCTCTGTGTGTGTGTGTGTCTGTCTGTCTCTATGTGTGTGTGTGTGTGTGTGTGTGTCTGTCTCTATGTGTGTGCGTGTGTGTGTCTGTCTCTATGTGTGTGCGTGTGTGTGTCTGTCTGTCTCTATGTGTGTGTGTGTGTGTGTGTGTCTGTCTCTATGTGTGTGCGTGTGTGTGTCTGTCTCTCTGTCTGTGTGTGTGTGTCTGTCTGTCTCTATGTGTGTGCGTGTGTGTCTGTCTCTATGTGTGTGTGTGTGTGTGTGTGTGTCTGTCTCTATGTGTGTGCGTGTGTGTGTCTGTCTGTCTCTATGTGTGTGTGTGTGTGTGTGTGTGTGTCTGTCTCTATGTGTGTGCGTGTGTGTGTCTGTCTCTGTCTGTGTGTGTGTGTGTCTGTCTCTATGTGTGTGCGTGTGTGTGTGTCTGTCTGTCTCTATGTGTGTGCGTGTGTGTGTGTGTCTGTCTCTATGTGTGTGTGTGTGCGTGTGTCTCTCTGTCTCTATGTGTGTGTGTGTGTGTGTGTGTGTGTGTGTGTGTGTGTGTGTGTGTGTCTGTCTCTATGTGTGTGTGTGTGTCTGTCTCTATGTGTGTGCGTGTGTGTGTGTGTCTGTCTCTATGTGTGTGTGTGTGTCTGTCTCTATGTGTGTGTGTGTGTGTGTGTCTGTCTCTATGTGTGTGCGTGTGTGTGTGTCTGTCTCTATGTGTGTGTGTGTGTGTGTGTGTCTGTCTCTATGTGTGTGCGTGTGTGTGTGTGTGTGTCTCTATGTGTGTGCGTGTGTGTGTGTGTCTGTCTCTATGTGTGTGTGTGTGTGTGTGTGTCTGTCTCTATGTGTGTGTGTGTGTGTGTGTGTCTGTCTCTATGTGTGTGTGTGTGTGTGTGTCTGTCTCTATGTGTGTGCGTGTGTGTGTGTCTGTCTCTATGTGTGTGTATGTGTGTGTGTGTCTGTCTCTATGTGTGTGTGTGTGTGTCTGTCTCTATGTGTGTGCGTGTGTGTGTGTCTGTCTCTATGTGTGTGTATGTGTGTGTGTGTCTGTCTCTATGTGTGTGTGTGTGTGTGTGTCTGTCTCTATGTGTGTGTGTGTGTGTGTGTGTCTGTCTCTATGTGTGTGCGTGTGTGTGTGTGTCTGTCTCTATGTGTGTGTGTGTGTGTGTGTGTCTGTCTCTATGTGTGTGCGTGTGTCTGTCTCTATGTGTGTGTGTGTGTGTGTGTCTGTCTCTATGTGTGTGCGTGTGTGTGTCTGTCTCTATGTGTGTGTGTGTGTGTGTGTGTCTGTCTCTATGTGTGTGCGTGTGTGTGTGTCTGTCTGTCTCTATGTGTGTGTGTGTGTGTGTGTCTGTCTCTATGTGTGTGCGTGTGTGTGACAGACTGGATCTGAGGTGGTTTCTTCCTCTGCTCTGACTACCGTAGCTCACCTCTCTGTTCTGGATCACGGATGCCTAACTCCCAGCTGAATAACATTTAAAGGCTTTCACTGTCTCAAAGGAGTGTGTGTGTGAGTGTGTGTGTGTGAGAGAGAGAGAGAGGGAGAGTGTGTGAGAGAGAGAGAATGTGTGTGTGTGTTTGTTTGTTTTAATGTGTGTGTGTGCGTGTGCGTGTGCGTGTGCGTGTGCGTGTGTGTGAGTGTGAGTGTGAGTGTGTGTGAGTGTGTGTGTGTGTGTGTGTGTGTGTGTGTGTGTGTGTGTGTGTGTGTGTGTGTGTGAGTGTGTGTGTGTGTGTGTGTGACAGACTGAATCTCTGCTGCTCTGCATGGCTCACCCCTCTGTTCCGGATCACGGAGGCCTGACTCCCAGCTAAACTAAGAAAGGGCGCCATAAACATAACATGACTTTCTAATACATTCACTGACAAAATATTCCCTTCTCTCTTTCATTGATATTTTAAGGGAAAGGTTGGTTTATTTATTTATTTGTTAGCAGGATTACGGAAAAACTACCCGACCAATTTCCATTCTCCTCGGTGGAGGCGTGTAGCATGGGCCAGCTTAGAACCCATTCAATTTTGGAGGAGGGCGCAACAGAGACGCCCAAACACAGCCGCCCATTCACCTCCATTCATTTTTTAGACTTGGACGGTGGGAGGGGGGGGTGGGGGGGGTGTTTTGAAACTGCCATCGACATGGGAAGGTCACAGAGACGCGGGGTTTGGACTGGCATAAAGCTCTCGGCCTACCAACGGCTCTCGGCGCGCACAGAAATGCATTCATTTATTGGCGGAGGACTGCGCTCTTACTTACTCTCGTGACGAGTAATCAATTTTCGTGTCCCGTCTGCCCGGTGGCCATCGCACGCTGGGGAGGAATGCGTGAAGCCGGATCCCCTCGTCACCCCCCCCCCCCCCGCCCCCTGCCGTGTGGCGGAATGCGACGGCGTCCATCTTTAAGGCAGGTGACACGCTGTAGAGAGAGGCAGGGGTGGGGTTACACACGCTGGCGACGGTGTTGCGCTGATGAGATGGCTGCCATTTCTCCCTCCCTCCCTCCCTTCCTCCGTCCCGCCCCCCTCCCCTTCCTCTGTCCCTCCCACGTTGGCCTGGCCTTCAGAGGGGGGGGGGGGGGGGGTACCTCAGTCAGCCTGGCGCCGCCACTCTCCAGCGGGGGGCCAAGCAGCACCCCCGCCGCGCGCTCCCCGGGAGCCCCAGGTGCCTCTTGCCCTCCTGTTTGCCCCGCCACCCCGCCCTTTTCTCCCCTGCCCCCCCCACCCACACACCCACCCTCCTCTTCTTCAGCCAACAGCATTACATCACTGACCCCGTTTCAAACCTCTGAACCCAGCACACATCACATGGGCGGGAGGGGGTGGGGGTGGGGGGGTCGTCATTTTCAGCGACATTTACTGTCACTCAAATGTTCACCCCCCCCCCCATGCCCCATGTCATCCCCTTCACACCGTCTGGGCTATTTTGAGATCTGTCGTGCTGTAGATCCTTAAGTATTTGTTGTAGCACTTTGTAAATGTGTATGATTTTGACATATAGCGACAAGCCGCGACAGCTGTGCCCGGGAGAGTGCACATACGGCGCTGTGATGGAATCTGCGATGATGAAACCGGACTGACCTGATTTATTCACGGCCAGGACAGGGGTCTGTTGAGGAGCTTCGGCGTACAGGAAGTATTTGCATGTAGACTTCTGGGGACTTGTGACATTAGGAGGCATGAGAGCCTCACCCGCTAAAAAAAGCACCCTGTCGTTTTACAAGTGGGCGGGGGGTCTAAAATAAAATCGGCTGTCTCTGCATGCCCGTCGGACAGAGGCGAACGCGTACTGGTGGAGCTGGTCTCCGACGTTGAGTGGGATTTGCTGTTGGCTTGGAAAGACGACCCTGC
This sequence comes from Borostomias antarcticus, assembly GCF_949987555.1. NCBI lineage: Eukaryota > Metazoa > Chordata > Actinopteri > Stomiiformes > Stomiidae > Borostomias > Borostomias antarcticus. The sequence continues at coordinate 26,403,934 of NC_140242.1, forward strand.
AGGCCGGGGCTGGCCGTGGATTTCCTGTGGGATTCTACCCTTCTGACGTTTGATTTTTACAAACTTCACAAACCTGGTAGGTAGCAAAGCCTCTATACTGCAACCTACAGTACGTGTGTGTGTGTGTGTGTGTGTGTGTGTGTGTGTGTGTGTGTGCGTGTGTGTGTGTGGAGTGGCCGTTTGTTTTTGTGTGCGTGTTCCAGTGGTTTGCTGTAATTGGCCCAGGTGTCCTCATGTTGTGTAAGTACCTTTGGCTCTCATTCTCAGCACCTACTGTAGGAAGCGACTTGCGACTTTGTTGATACTTGAATGATGAGAAGAGCGGAAATAGCATTTCTTCCGTTTCTCATAGAGTTTACGAGAGAACTCGGTAAATGTTGATGTGCGTGTCTCCGAGAATCCTTCAGCGTTGTCTTCGCAATGCAGAAATGAGTTATGGACGTGCTTCCGCTCTCAGAGGACAGAAGAAATCATCCGAATCATCAGTGGCTGGTGAATACTTAGTAAACAGCCTGCAGGCTCACCTTGAACAATACGGGCTTTCTGATTGCTGGATACGCTCCAGGTTGTTCATTGACTAAGGAGACAGACTGTCATGCCTGTTTGGGGCTGGTTCAATATAGCTGCAGCTTTGCATACTGAAGACGATGTCTCTGGCGTCTGTCAAACGTAATAGATGGCGTTTCTCTGAAGGTTGGTGCAGCCACAGCGGAAACATCTGGAACCGTATTGGAACTAACGTCGGATGGGTGCTACAGGGGTGTGTAAAAACAGGAGGTGTATAAGGGAGAGAGCTGGATACTCATTATCTCTAGAACTACTGGCTGGAAAACCGTGGCTCCGCAGTTTCTCGCCAGCTTTCAGAAGAGAAATACGACTCTGAAGGGGCACCAACGTTTAAAATAGGGTTGATTTATTTTTGCAGGTACTTGGCGCCTAGATTACTTCACTTTCCTGTCATGTGAGCTCTGAACCCAACATAACGCTGTCATGAGATACCCCAAAGGCTGTTGACACATTTTTTGGCATCAGATTGTCAGTCCTCCAGACATTAAACATTGCATGCGCTTGGTGGTGAAAAAAAACAAAACTTTCTGACTTTGTGCTTTTTGTATGATGGAATGATACTGTACTGGTTATATATATATATTTATATTTATTTATTTATAACCTACCTGGATATAGTATATATAACCTACCTGGATATAGTATATATAACCTACCTGGATTTATGGTTGAGGAGTAGGTGAAACTCACCTTATTTTAGGAGGTGGTTATGCCTGTCCCTCTTCCTCTTGACAGGCTGATAGGTTTACCCAAACATACCCAGCATTCCCTGCAGGCTAAAATAGATGGTCAGAGAGAGCTCTCCTCCAGTCCAGACCAGTTTCATGACGCCACCACCAACCACTCAACACCATTACCTAATCAATTGCATGACGGCCTGTAATTGTCAACATGCTATTTGAGGTGTTAAATTGATGTAACTGCGTAGATTTGCATCCGGCCCGATTGTCAAAAAGTTATCTTTTTTATCTTTGAGTTATGAAATATACAGTATCTCAACATCTTTATCTCCAATTCCTTTGATAAGAAATGTTCCCTTGAGTGCTTTGATGTGATTCGGCATGTTTCATTTACTGAGCCTCTTTGCACATTTATGCTATGGGATATAATATTACGCGATTAAATCTGTGCTCTGCTGTCATAAATCATATTATGAAAACGAAATACGATCTCCCGCGTCTCGACGACTGGCTTTTCCGCTGACGGTTCAGGATTGGGTTTGAGGAAGGAACAGTTTGTCCGTCAGTGCTACATGAAACGAGAACATCCGGGTTTCAGCGGCGATTCCAGCAGTCCGGCGGCGGAGGTGAGGGCGGCGCTCTCTACAGCTCTCCTCCCTAACGTCATAACCGGATCCTGCTGCCTCAGCACACAGCCTAATGTGCTCCTGCCGAGTTTGTGAGCAGGCCGAAGTGTCACCCACTTTCATTACCCTAACAAATGTTTTACAGCGTAGAGCAAGACATAAATCTATATCCCCCCCCCCCCCTGTTTGACTCGCGGTCCGCTGGGAGATGTGTAATTGATTCGAGCGACGCTCTTGAACTGGCGAGCGGCCGCCTCATCCATGAGAACACCTGCGCGCCCTCGCGACGACGTTCGCGCGTCGCACAGGCCCGGCGCCGTCGAGGCAACGGGAGTATTCGTGGTCACCCAGCGCAGCATAACCTCGGGAGACAGCAATGAGTGATGAGGAGCCAAGCGCTTGAATGAGGAGGAGATTAATAGTCTGCTGTCAGTGTCAGATTTAGAGTTTAAACCTATTTTTAAATCTCAGTCTATGTTATTTAGTGCGCTGTGTGTGCTGTGTGTTTTGGGGTATTCCTACCTTCTACTTTTGTATCAATGCCGTCTCGGTAACGAGGCAGATTCACCATGCGTTCTATGGGGAACCTTGTAGGGTCTTCAGCTATATTTGAAGTACACTCCCTCATTGTACACTTATGTACTGCTTGTTGCTGTGGACAGAATGCCATACGACTACACAGTGGTCCATACTGTATAAACAGGACAGCACATATAGGCGTTACATTACATTAGTCATTTAGCAGATGCTTTTATCCAAAGCACTCATAATAATTGCATTTAACACACAGTAGGTAGTCATGGTACCACTACTCTCCAGACCTCTCAAGTGCATCTTCTTTCTAAACAAGTGACTAAGAGAGTGATCTCGTACTAAAGTCAAGGGGCAAGAGCGGCAAATTATAAAATTACACGGCTTAGCATATAATTTAGATTTCCTTCTGTACCCTTTTATGAAATTAAAAGATGAAAACGTTCAAAGGTACCGTACCATACAGGTCTATATCTACAAATTAATTTCCTTTGTTTGGACCATTTGCACAGTTCCCCTGGAAACGCACAAGCTGCAGGGCTGCCAGGCGATGTGAAAGCCGTCGTTCCGTAGCGCGGGGCTAACGAACACGTGTTGTGATGTGTGTCTTCCCCCCAGCTGCCGGCAGCGCAGGTACCTAGGGAAGGACTTCCTGAGAAAGCACTAGAACCAGAGGAGCAGGATTCGCTCTGACGAGCGGGAGGACGTCCAAGACAGAACCCATGGCCACGCACCAGGCAGCCGTCTCCAAGAAGGAGGACAACACCTTCTCCAGCGGGGTACACTCACACGCACACACACACACACACACACACACACAAACACAGCCCCCAATAAAACAAATTTACGGAGGGAATTGACTGTGACTGGCAGTTATAATCAGCTGCCTCTGCCTATTTTGAGAGGTATTCATCATGACTAGCCTGACAGCTATGATGTTTGACAAGAGAGTATGATTATTCAAGGACATAACTGAGCGAAAAGGGTCTGTATCCAGGAATATACAAATGGGATATTTGTCATATCGGAGCATTTCAGAACTCAGGAATGGGAACATATCAGTATGCATGTGTTAGGACACCATGTATTCGTATATTCTGAATATCATCAATATACAGTCCTAACATAATGCATACTGATAGGTTCCCATTCCAGAGTTCAGATATGCTCCGGATATGACATTTTCAATATTCCCGGACACAGACCCTTTTCACCCAGTGACGATAGAAATCATTTCCAAAGGCCTGTACGGTACTGCACTGTATGTGTGACACAGCAGAGAAGCCTAGTTCACCATAGCAAAGCACAGTAGTGGCTGTCATACAAGGAGTGGCCAGTGTCTGTTTTGATGGCTGCTGACGGCTCTGTCGAGCTGCGTTAGCAGGGAGGTGATGACAGCTGACCAATGGGAGAGTTCGTCAGCCCAGTGGACCCAGAGAAACATAAACCCCGTCTTACTGGAAGGAGTGGCAGGCAACATAATGAGTTATTAATGTGCCCCGCTGCCGGAGAAATCTGGGTTCCATTACTCAGGTCTTAAACCTCTTAAAGCTGCCCTCTGAACTCTGCATAACTCTGTATCTGGCCGGAGACCATCTTGTCACACTCTAAAAAAAAAAACAGCTAAATATATGGATGGCTGCCATTTTGTTAACAATGTGGTCACCTGTTTATATCCCTGTGTGTGTGTGTGTGTGTGTGTGTGTGTGTGTGTGTGTGTGTGTGTGTGTGTGTGTGTGTGTGTGTGTGTGTGTGTGTGTGTGTGTGTGTGTATCTGTGTGCCTGAAGCAGGCTGGTCTCAGGCACAACCCGCATTAGTTGTTTGACAGTTTTATAATATCTAAACCTAAACTGACTTTTTTAAATGTATTAACATCTTACTGCACACACTGCCACTGTTAATGTGCGAGCAATGCTTGGAAGACTTGTGTGTGTGTGTGTGTGTGTTTGTGCATGCGTGTTTGTGTGTTTATTCTAATCTATTCTAAGTGAGTGTGTTTGTGTGTGTGTGTGTGTACAGTAAGTGTGTGTGTGTGTGTACAGTATACATGTGTGCGCGTGTAAGTGTACATGTGTGTGTTTGTCTTTGTTCATGCTCAGCCTCAGCTGTGTGCTTGTGCTAGTATTTCCATGAGCATATGGGCTGGCTGGAAGGAAGCCACAGTAGGCCCATTAGGAAGCAGTGTGATGCCTGGGAACGTGGAAGCGAAGGCGGCTAATGATATCTCCCTGCCTCCTTAGGTCATGGAGGAGTCTGAGGTCTGCTCCCTGCCCGGTGGTCTCGCCAGTGTCAGGAAACAATTTGAGAGCAAGGAAACTGCAACATCGCACAACGTAACCCAGTACCATTTCCACCACAGAGTGCAGGTAATTAGCATGGTGTGTGCGTGTGTGTGTGTGTGTGTGTGTGTGTGTGTGTGTGTTAATGCACGCGAGAGACCAGAGAGCCTGTAATGGAAGGGTTTGTGTATTTTTGTCTGAGCCGAGCTGGTATAATTCATCCATCCATCCATCCATCCATCCACTATCCACTCATCTGTCCATCCGCTGCGGAGTAGAAGTCCCCCAGTGAGCGAGGCCAAATCGGGGGGGAACGAGGGGGAACGATTGAAGAGGTTGTGGAGGTTCCTTCCACTACAGTGGTTTTCGGGGTTTCAACATGCCATAACATTGCTTCCAGGGGTGAAATTGCAAATGTTACATTTCTAATTACTTTGCTATTGTGAACAGCTGCTCAATGTGGCAATGTACAGTAGAAAACGACAGGCTGTTGAAAAAGGCACAGGATTTCTCCTTCACGCTTTCACTGTTCTAATTAGCTCCATTTCTACAGCCAGGTATCCTCTGTTGTCAACAGACAACACAAAAGGACTTCAAACAAAATTGTAATTTTCTGTCCATCCATGGTGACAGCTGCTATGGATTTATTAGGGTGGATCAAGAAAGTGCAACCATCCTTTCTCTGTCGTCCTGTCTCTCTCTCTCTCTCTCTCTCTCTCTCTCTCTCTCTCTGTGTGATTAGGGTCCCTTGAGACCAGAGTAAGCCACCTAATTACCCAGCCTCCATCCTGATTGCTCCTAGTGATGGATACTTTATCTGCAGCAGTTTTGGTCATTCATCAAGCTCAGTGCAGCCGACGATAGTACTCTGTCTGCTGTCAATAAGAGCTCTTCCTTGCTGTGTCAGTGTCTGCGCGTGCATGCGTGCTGTAATGTGTGTGTGTGTGTGTGTGTGTGTGTGTTCTATTATCAAATGTGTGACAGCCAGTGTATGTCTCTTCACAGGAAGTGTCAAACTCGGAAACGACAGTGAGAAGCAGTGCCAGACAAGTCATCCCAGCCAACCAGCAGATACATATCTACCAGAATGAGATGGTAAAGATTTTATATTTTCCAGGCTGTAAAATTAAGCTCTAACATGGCAACCCACCATGGCAACCCACATTTCCTGACATATTGGCTCATTGAGACAAAAACATTTTGGTCCACAGACCTTTGTCAGGAACCTGTGTGGGACCTCTGTTTTTAGCTTTTGAGCTCATCAGCTCTTTTCACTTTTGAGTTCATCTGAAAAAACTCTGCAAACTTTCAATGATGCAGATGAATCAGCCTCTAGAAACTGAATAGGAATATAAAGTGTATAACCAGTACAGGTTACATTGGAATTCTTGTCATCTCTAGTCCTTAAAGTATTTTATCAGCACCGATCAGTTCATCATTTCAGTCCTAGGTACGCAGCTGGACATTAAAGGTTCCCAAACTGGCAATTTACTATCCGCAGTCTTCAGGAAATGACAAGCTTTATATAGACCACAGTGTGAGGCATCTATTTCATTCACATCAGCTAGTCTATTTTCTTCACACCAGCCCTCTCATTTTGATTCAGATCACACAAGATGAGAACAACTTGGCCTCCAGTTATGACAACCATAATGTTGAAACCGGTAAGTTGTCACTACAGCATTCTTATCTCTTATCTTATCTCTTTGACGATACTGATTCAGTTGTCTGTTGAATCAATTACAGTAGCATAATGTAGAGAGTTGAAGCCTGACAGTGCAGCATGGTTCATTTCCAGACGAGGACCTTCCCAGACTTACCACTAAGGAGCTGAGGGAACACTTTGAGCGAACCATCGAAGAAGCTGCTCCCAGCAAGAAAATTAAGGTAATTCATCTTGATCATTATAAAGATTGATCTTAAATCCACATGAATACAGTCACCGTCATTTGCAATCATTCGTGTTCACCAATTTTACTGTATGATTAGAAGGCAGTGACATGTGATGGCATGAAGATGAGCTGTCTGAACGTGGAACAGGGATCTCTAACAATTTCTGTAAAACATTTTTCTTCCCCAAAAAGATTGGACGTGACATCAATCGCTCTCAGTGGTCCTCAAATGTAACACAAAAAGTCTACGCTGGTGAGATATGTGAAGCGTCAGCTGCTGAAGCAGTGGAGGAAGGTGCCTTTGAATATGAAGACGCTGAATATTTCCCCCCACCACCACCGGAGGACTCAGAGTACCTTCCACCCCCTCCACCAGACTTACTACAGGTACCTGCAGACAGCCCAGACCTCCCAGAATGCTGCTACTCCCCTGAGCCTCCGGAGCCAGTTTACTGCTCTAAACACCCCATGAACAGAGAACAATACTCCAAGCAGAGAAACCTCTTTGAGTTGAAACGCCTTTATAAGCATATCCATCCTGAGGTGCGGAAGAACATTGAGAGAGAGTACTACAGTGATGCCAGCGAGATGGAGAACACCCAACAAGAGGCTCAGGAATATGCCTATTACGATGACGGAAGCAGTCCCAATAACATAAGCATGAGCCCAGACCAAGAATATCTGGAATGGGACGAGATCCTCCACGGTGAGGTGCAGTCTATGCGCTGGATGTTTGAAAACAAACCGCTGGATGCCATCAAAGACGAGATACCGGATGAGGACGACGACGACAAGAAAATAGCCCAACAGGAGATGATTGTGGGGAAAGATGTGAGACGCACAGCATGGATGTTTGAGACCAAGCCCATGGATGAACTGGGGTCTCACAACGAGTCAACAGAATACAGGAATAAATTCAATAAGCTGGACAAAGGAGACGTCCGCGCTGCGGCCTGGTTATTTGAAACACAGCCCTTGGAGACCCTTAACAAGCTGCATGGGGAGCAGGAGCTAACGAAAGAGCTTGTGTTTACCGAAGAGGATGTGAATTCTACTGTGTACATGGTCGAAAGTCAGTACATGGAATCCTTGGGTGACACAGAAACCATTGATGAGAGCCACCTCCTGAGTCTTAGGTCTGTGCTAGAGGAAATCAAAGGCGAAGTGAAGACCATCACAAGTACGTTTGAGACCCAGTTCACATGTGTCCTCATGGGGCAATCAGCTGGCCAGATGCTGGAGATCAAGACTGTGCGTAAAGTTGAGACCGAGACCGATACCTCTACAACTTCACGTTGGCTTTTCGATACCCAACCCCTGGACATGACCAATAAGGTGTCTACCACTGTGAAGCTGGTGTGCAGCCTGTCCTTGGAAGACAACCACAAAGGTGACTGGGGTAGGTGGTTGTTTGAGACAAAGACCTTGGACTCCATTAACGAAGAATGGGAAAGCTCAAAGATGCGAAAGGAGATCATTGGAGCTGATGTTAGAAAACACTGCATGGCGTTTGAAACTCAGCCAATGGATTCGCTGAAAGATGACTCCAATGCCAGACCCCCTACCATAGAGGATGTTATTGGGGGTAATGTTAGATCTGCAAGACACTTTTTTGAGACAAGTCAAGAGTTTACTCTCAATGGCCGTGAGGTAGGGAAGCTTAACAAGGTCATGAAAAATGAAGAGGAAAAGGGAGATGTAAGACACCAAAAGTGGCTCTTTGAGACTCAACCATTGGAGCACATAAGAGAAGAGAAGAAAGCAGTTACCCGAACTGTGAACCTTGAGGAGGACCTCACTCAAGAGGATGGGACAACCGTCAAAGCTGATGTCCGAAAGAACTGCTGGGTATTTGAGACACAGCCGATGGATACATTAAAAGACGATTCAAACTCCAGGCCATTGACTAGAGAAGAAGTCATTGCCGGTAATGTCAGATCGGCAAGAAATTATTTTGAGACAGTCCCAAGTTATGATTTGAAAGACCTTGCTGAGGTGGGTAAACTCCAGAAAAGGGTGACCCTGGAGGAAGAGAAGGGGGATGTCAGACACCAGAAGTGGCTCTTTGAGAGCCAGCCCTTAGAGCACATCAGAGAGGAGAAGAAGGACATTATCCGCACCGTCAACCTGGATGAAATGAATACAGTGGATGTCTCTAACTACAAGCAGATGTTTGAAACCACAGACCTGAGCCGAACAGATGAATCTAAAAAGATACTTGTAGAGGGAGTAAAACGAGGCTCGGTGAAATCAAACAAAGACCTCTTTGAGTCAACAACCATGTATGCCATGCAAGACAGCTCGGGGCACTACCATGAGGTGAAGACAGTGCGCCGGGAAGAGGTCGTCAAAGGAGATGTTACAACTTGCAAATGGATGTTTGAAACGCGTCCCATTGACCAATTTGATGAAAGCATCAACAATTTCCAAATTATTAAGGGAATATCGAAACAAGAGGTTGAATCCGGTGATGTCAAAACTGCCAAGTGGCTGTTTGAAACACAGCCTCTTGATGCAATTAAGTACTTCAGCAATATTGAGGATGAGGGGGAAGTTAGGACAAGAGATAGCGTTGACATCTTGAAAGGTGATGTGAAAACCTGCAAATGGTTATTTGAGACAAAACCAATGGATGTTCTGTACGAGAAGGCTGAGTTAAAGAATGAAAGTGAGAGTGAAGAGATACACAAAGGAGATGTAAAAACCTGCACATGGCTGTTTGAGACTCAAGCCCTTGATACAATCCGAGATGAGACAGAAACAGTTCTGAAAACATGCACTGTGAATCAGGAGGATGTCCAGGGCAAAGATGTAAGGATGGCTCGCTTCCTCTTTGAGACAGAGAATCTGGAGAATCTCACAGGGGAGGAGGAAGGTTTTAAGAGTGTAACTGAGATAGACATTCAGTCTGGGGATGTATCCCGAATGAAGTATATCTTTGAGAACCAGTCCTCTGATATCATGACTTCAACATCTGAGGAGATCATGAACAAGCTTAAAACCCGTCAGACAGAGGATATACAGAGAGGAAATGTGGTTAACTGCAAATGGCTCTTTGAGAACCAATCCATAGATACTATCCATGATTGCCAAGAGGAGTCTATGGGCGGCCGCACCGTGACTGATGTTCAAGGAGGCAATGTTGACAAAGGTCGTTTTATTTTTGAGACCTATTCCTTAGACAAAATTCAAGAGGTATCTTCCAAGACCGACATCACAAAAATGCAGAAAATCACCCGTGAAGAGGAAGAAAAGGGGGATGTGAAAAACTACACCATGATGTTTGAAACTCAGCCTCTTTATGCCATCCAGGATAAAGAAGGCCATTACCATGAGGTCACCACTGTCACCAGTGAGGAGGTCATGCGAGGAGATGTTGTTGGGTCCCGCTGGTTGTTTGAGACCAAGCCCCTTGATTCTATCCGAGATACTGACGAAGTCTATATAATCAAATCTGTCACACAGGAGGATGTTCAGAAAGGAGATGTCACGTCAGCTAAATGGAGATTTGAAACGCAGCCTCTCGACAGGATTGCAGAGGACAAGAAAATCTTACTCAAAACTGTTGATGATATTCAAGGAGGAGATGTGAGAATGAATAAACAACGTTTTGAGTCTGACGACTTGACACAGCAGTCTGTTCGAACTGTTAATGTGAGTGAAATCCAAAAAGGGGATGTCAGGACAGCCAAGTGGATGTTTGAAACACAGACAATTGACAAAATACGTAGTATGAGCTCTGAAAATATAGTGGAAACAGTCATGAAGGAAGAGGTAGCGAAGGGGGATGTGAAACAATCAGTTTGGCTCTTTGAGAAGAATCCCCTTGACCACATTAAAGAGGCGGATGAGAGCGATACTGTAGTCGCTCGAGAAGAAATCCCCAGGGCCGATGTGAAGACAACAACGTGGCTGTTTGAAACAACTCCATTCCACGACTTTAATGAGACCAGCGTGGAGAAGACAGAGATCATGGGGAAAAGTATCAAAGGAACCCTCGAGGAACTTCACAGTCAGAAAATGGTTAGTTCAAAAGGAATACTCATTGAAGCGGATGAAATTGGTGATATCAGGATGGCAAAATACCAGCTAATGAATAAGCAGGCCCCGGAGATTCAAAAAGAAGAGATCATAAGGGGGGATATGGAGAGCATTATGATAAATCTTCTGAACAGGCGTGAAACCAGGGAGAGCAGCATAGTGATAGACTCAGAAGAGAAGGGTAACATCAGTACAACAGTGCAACAACTGTTCAATCAGGAGCGGGACAACAGTGTAGAAAAGGAAGAAATACTACGAGGTGACATCCAGAAAGCAGTAAACGACCTTCTGAAGGAGGGAGGATCAGCCAAAAGTGGAATACTCATCCAGGAGGATGAGATGGGAGATGTGAGGATGACAATTTATTCCCTCCTAAATAAACAAGAGGACATACGTGTTGACAAAGAGGCGATTATCAGAGGTAATATAAAAAGCGCTGTTCAGAGACTGTCTAACCCAGACAACCAAGAGCAGACAATGAAGATAAAGGTGAATGACACAGAAAAAGGAAATGTCAACTTTTATTCGACATGTATTGAATCTGGGGCGCTTGACTATCTCAAACAGCTCCAGATAGGGCCAGATGAGACTGTGCCCGACACAGTGCAGAAAGAGGAAATTGTTGGAGGTGACATAAAATGGACAAAATTCATCCTTGGCCGTAATCAATCACAAATTGAGCGTACGGTTGAGGATATTGTACCTGGTGATGTTCACAGTACGGTGAAGGTTTTCATGACGGAGCCTACCATCTCATTGGAAGGCCTGCAGAAAGAAGAAATTGTGAGGGGCGATTTAAGAGCTGCTATGAATTCCCTGTCAAAGTCAGCGAACCAGACAGTGGTTGTAGAGAAAGAGGAGGTGGTAAAAGGCAACATCCCCAAAACTCTGCGCTACCTGGAAAAGGCACAGAAACGCTACAAGGAGGTAGAGAAGCCAGACATCATCAAAGGTAACATTAAAGGGGCACTGAGATCCCTAGAAAAGTCAGCAACTTCCAAAGTTGAAACTGTGGTTGAGGATTTAGTTCCTGGAGATGTCAAAAATACCTTGAGGTCTTTGGAGCAGGCAACGCAAGCAGTGAAGGAGGTTGAGAAGGAAGAGATTGTGAGAGGTGATATTCATTCAGCATTGCAGGGTTTGCAAGATGCTTCTAGCGATAGGAGGACCTGCCAGCAGGAGATAGACGTTCAGGGAGATGTTAGAGGTACTATCCAGCTCTTAATGGAAGCACCGGCCTCGCCTAGGATGCAAAGGAGACCCAGCATGGAGGGGGATGTAAAGATGTCAATAAAATCACTGTATGAGACACAGGAGCAGAGCCAATTAGAGCGAGAGGAGGTGATAAAGGGTGACGTTAAAGGCACAATAAAGTCACTGCTGGAGACAGCGAAGCGCGAAGCTCCCAAAATCAGAATTGGTGCATACAGAAGAGTGAAAGCTCCTGTGAAGTGTGATATGAAACCATCCCCTGTGGTTACCAGTCAGTGCGCTTGCGCTGAAGCACAAAGACACATACAAAAGATAAAAACAGCTAATTCAGCCAACACAGAAAATTCAAAAGAGGTGAATCACTCCCACTCCACTAAAACCACAGTCAGTAGTACAACAGAATCTCAGACCACTCAGAAATCAACTACAGTTGAACACAAAACCATAACCCAAAAGCACGACATCAAAACTTTGAAGACTGAGTTCCGCAATCTGAATTCGAATCGAAAGGGTTTTATCAAATTAGATAAAACCGAAGTTAAAAGAGGTGTTTATGTCCCCAAACCAACATTGCCAGAATCTGATCTGCCTCTGCCTCTGCCTCCCCCACCTCCGGCAATGACTGAAAATTATAATCCGTGTCCCACCCCTCCGCCACCCATCAATAGGCTGGACAATGACCTTCCTCCTCCCCCTACTCCTCCTCCTCCTCCTCCTCCACCGTCTGTCGACTCTGACCTCGATCATCTGCCCCCTCCTCCACCACCTCCACCCCTAATAGCTGAACAGGACTTCCTCCCACCCCCTCCGTCTCAGCAAGAGCTAGACTCTATGCCATTACAGAGCCCTCATCCATCACCTGCAAAACCCACCAAAATGATTGTTAAAAAAGTGAAAGCTCCTTCACTGCACCCCGTCCCGAAACTAGAGCCTCAAGTACAGATTCAGAAAAGTCAAAAGGCATCTTCAGAAACACATACAACCACAGCTACTAAATCTGTCGTGGAAATGAGCAAAACTCAAACCGAATTTGCAGTTAATTCATCAAAAACAATTTCATCTGAAATCCCTTTGCCGCCTGAATCACCCCGTCCATCAAAGAAAGTTTACATCTCTCCACCTTCACCAACTCCTTCCACGAAAGCTAAGTCTAATATGAGCAAATTCCAAACTCCATTAATGAAGGCAGAGGAAAAATTCCGGAAGCTGAAAGAGGATAATACTCCGCCCACTACTCCAGGGCCCATTTTTATACATGACTCGGTCACGGCCGCACTCGAAATGCTCTCCACCGGATGTGCAGGTACAGAGCAATCAAAGCAGAGCATGGCATTTGATTTCACACAGGAGATGGCTGAAAAGACTGTGACAAAAGTCCAATCAGACACAGTATCAGCTGAGTTATCCAAGCAAGTAGAAATCTCAGATTCCCCCTCAAGCAAGGCTTTGATCACTGCTGCAAATGAGAAACATCACCCAGGTTCTACAGTTATTTCCTCAACTAAACAGCATATAACCTCTAATCAGACCACCAATGTTTCCACTGTTCAGCAGACCACATCCATTTCATCCTCAAGTCAACGGACAGTTACCGCAACTAAACAGCAAACAGCTTCAGTCTCCTCCAAGCAGATTCAGTCTGCTGTTATTAACAACATCCAGACCTCAACCAGTGATAGCACAAAGACAGAAAATATCAAATTCAAAAATCTCAAAACTGAGGGTTCCAATAAATCTGAAGATAAAAAGAAAATTGAGAACACATCTGTGAAGGTCCCTTCTACGCAATCTGAAATTGCCTCTGAGAAGAATGTAAAAGCAGATAAAGCACCTCAATCTCAGGACAAAAAGAAAAATGATAATTACCCTGCCACTGAGAATGTTCCTATACAGCTCACAAAAACAGAAAACATAACCACTGAGAAGAATGTAAAGGCAGGTAAATCACAATCTGAGAACAAAAAGAAAAATGATAATCACCCATCCAAGGGAGAGAATGACCTAGAAGCTGGCGTCAAAGCTGGAAAACCCACACAGAAGACAAAGAAGATTATGAAGCAAGAAAAGCAGGTAGACACAAAAGAAACCAAACAAAGAAATCAGAGTGAAAATGAAAACCTCTCCCAGTCACAGGAGGTGAAGGTGGAGGTGAAGAAAGGTGAGGTTGAAGTGAAGAAAGGTGAGGTTGAAGTGAAGAAAGGTGAGGTTGAAGTGAAGAAAGGTGAGGTTCAAGTGAAGAAAGGTGAGGTTGAAGTGAAAGTAAGCAAGGAGCAAACACACACTGAGACTGAGATCAAGGAGGAGATTCAGAATGCCCCTGCTGCTACTCCTAAAGACAATCAAGCAGCTGCAACCCCAACCCCCAAAAGGAAGAAGAAGAAGTCAAGGAAGTCCAATGGAGGGGCGCAGGCCGCCCAGGGAAGAGATACCGCTGCCCCCGCAGAATCAATGACCTCTGTCTCGGAGTCCACTCAGAACCAGGGGGTCACTGTGATGCAGACACACCGAGGTGTGAAGGAGGAGAGCATCCAGGTCCACAAAGAGGTTGTTATTACAGAAAGCAAAGTTCACCAGAGTGTCCATCAACAGGAGACGGTTAATTTCAAAAAGCAAGTAAAAACATCTCAGAAAAAGAAGGAAGAGACAGGCAACCAGCAGGTTCAGGAAAAATCCAAGGAGAGATATCAAAATGTTCCTGGGAGCCTGACAGGCGAGCCGGCACAATGTGAGTCCTTTGAGGTGTCAACAGAGAGCACAGAGGATTCTCAGAGACGGGCGGAAGTTCAGAAGTTAATCTTGCAAATAGCCGAGCTTCAGGCAGCGTCAGGAAAGATAGATAATAAATCTGTGAAGACTCTGCTCAATAGAATTCCGGAGTGGCTCATAGGCTCTGAGGAGAAAAGTGATTTGGAGAGAAGAGCAGCTGAGCATGATATGCAAAAACTGAAGGAAATTATTTTGTATGTGAGACAACTGGCTGATGCCAGATTAACTCATTTCGAGGGAAAGAGCGCTTTGGAGAAGCAGGAGCGTGAGCAGATTTCTGAAAAAATAGTTGTGGGCGGGGCAACCCAGAGAATATCGAAGATAACCATTGGCTCTGCAAAAGTTGAAAGTCAAAAAAAAGTTGTGGAGAAGAAAAAGACTTCGCATGAAAGCAGAAAGCAGGAGACAAGCCATTTAAAATCCACTGATCCCAGAGCACCCTCGCCATCATTAAAGATGCGCTCTCCCTCACCCACCTTTATTACCATTGAGTCCACACGGAGAACCGACTCACCTCAGAGAGTAACTCCGTCACCTACTCCGCTGCACAGACCGGCCACGCCTCCAACACCCCCCCCACGCAGGTCCGACACCCCCACGTCACGAATCAACAGAGTCACGCCCTCTCCCACTTTCGATAGGGCAGAGAATTTGGCACGACTGAAAGACACAACAGCCAAGCTCTCCCGTGGAGTGACCCCGCCTCCCATCCTGCCTCCTCAGCAAATCACAGAAAAGAAATCTGAGATTGTGGAATCCCCCGCATCATTCCATCGGCAAATCAAAATTGAGGCACAAGCTGTGGAAACTTCAGAAATGTCAGACACAACAAGTGAAATAACATCAGTGAGAGACAAAAAGGATTTTTTTGAGGGGGCTCAAAAGGCTGATGTAAATAGGCCTCACGTACGAAAGGAACCCATTGATATTCTAGAGCGTTTGGGTACAGCCACATACAAGGCACTAAGTCCACCTGAGCAAGTGACAGAGATCAACACATCATTCCACCAAATTGATACAGGTGCTACAGAAGCCTCAGAAATATCAGATTCATCTTCTGCGACTACATCTGTGAGAGACAAGAGAGAGTTTTTCGAAGAGGCTCAAAAAGCGGAAGCAAACAAGACCTATGCGCGCAAGGATCCCATTGACATCCCAGAGCGACTGGGCCCAGATGTGGAGGAACCTGAGACAGAAAACCAAGAGAACGAGAAGGAGAACCTTCCCAAGGTGGACTTGTCAGGTCTGGTCAACAGATTCGAATCACCAGACGAGAAAATCTACATGAGAAAAGACCCTATTGTAATAGCTGACAGACACGGGACTGAGACTGAAAACACTGAGACTGAAGTAGAAAAAGCAGACAGTCTAGAGGACGAAATGCTAAGCTTTGACATTCGGGCTATTAAAAATGTTTTTGAGTTGGGTGATGCAAGTCCCTCTATCAAAGAGGAGAAAAACAAAGAGAAGGCGCATGAGTCAGGTCTGACTGAAACCGCAGAAGACAGTTCAAAAATTAAGAGGGCCCAGAAGACGAAGAGGGGCTCCCAGCAGAGCAGCCCTCTCCCGCCTCAGGAGGCTGAGTTGGAAACAAAGCCAGAAGGGTTCTCTGAAACCAACACAATCACAGAGCAGTTCTCAAGTGTTGACGAATTCGGTAACAAGACAATTGGATCCCGGAGCACCACTTCTGTTTCCCAGCACTCCAAGAGCGTATCAGCCTCTCCTCCCGTCCCTTTCTCGTACGCCGACGTCGTTAAAAGAAAACAGCAAGAGCTGCAGGCCGCGGAAGACTCTGCGGAGGCCTCCACTGAGGAGCTGTTAAAGAACTTCCACAAGACATGGACGGAGAGCGAGAGCGTTTTCAAGAGTCTGGGCTACAGCGTCTCCGAGGAGAGAACGTCACATGTTGTGTCGCAGCAGACAAAGACTGTTGTTACCGGTAAAGAGGATTATGCAGCACCATGGGATTTGAAACTAACAGAAACGAATGGCATATCAAGCATCTGATATTCACGTAGAGCGTGTTCGCATGTGCCTGGCCGTGCAAATGTGGTGGTGGTGGTTTGGGAGTATGTTTTTGTGATCAGTAACAGGCTTAAGACCAAACATTAATTGGAGAAAATGAGGATGCGTGAAGTGTGAAATGTGAAATGTTTTGATTGCACATGTGGTGGTGTGAAGTGTGCTTACTTTTAATAGTGGAAAAAAAAAAAAAGACGCAAACCAACATTATGCTGAGTATGGCTCAAAGTATTTTAATTGAAATTAAAAGTTAAGAATGTGGAATATTTTGTGATTGCACCTGTAATGAGTGATGTTATACCTAACAATAAATATAAGCATGACCATAACAGAATATCATTTGCAAAGTGGGAGATAATTTTAATATAATATGCATTTAATTCAATAGCCATAGAGATGTGGTAATAAACAGAAGGATTGAATGATTTTCACCTTTCTCCACCAGATTCGAGTTCCAAAGTCGGAGTTTTGCACTGTATGTCGGATGAGGGTCTATCCGATGGATGCTCTAATAGTGGACAAAAAGAAGTTCCATAAAACCTGTTTCTGCTGTGAGCACTGCAGAAGTAAATTAAGGTAAATTGCCAAACAAGATACAGTACTGTAAGAGAGAGCTGGTCGTCCAATGATGGTAGGGTCGGCGGTTCGAATCCCGGCTCCTCCTGTTCACATGTCAAAGTGTCCTTGGGCAAGACACGAACGCCAAATTGCTCCCAATGAGCAGGCTAGCACTTTGCATGGCAGCTGCCGCCATTGGTTTATGAATGTGTGTGTGAATGGTTGAATGAGAGGCCATTGTAAAGCACTTTGGATAAAAGTGTTATATAAGTACAGTCCATTACCATTAATTACAGACGTAATTATAGTTATTTTCTGTGGTTTGCTGTTTTTAATTGTGGCCTAATTCTTTTCTACCACAGCCTTGGCAACTATGTCTCTCTCCATGGGCGATTTTACTGTCTCCACCATTACAAACAACTCCTCAAGTCCAAAGGGCACTATGATAATGGACTTGGACAGACACTCATCCCCTTGCCAGACCAACTCGATTGGAGAAATTCACAGAGCAGCATAGGCTCGTTAGATAAGTACACGGAAAATACTCTCGAAAAGGAATACTTGAAAACAATACAAGACACCAAACAAAATACTAATAAGATATCTGTTGTGTGGCCCCCGCAATCCCCAACCCCTAAGAGAGCATTTAAAGTGGAGGAGGACATCAAGCTGACCAAACCACAATGGCCCCCTCAGGAAAACACCCCAACGTCTCCCCAACAGCAACATAGAAAGGCAGTACCCAGGAGTGTTCTCTGAAACAACAGCCCAACTAACTAGTATGACAGGTAGATTCATCACAGTACCGTGCTGTACGTCATGGAGGACCGAAGAGGTTTGAGTCAGCGAATGGTAACCTATCAGTATAAGTGAAACAATAAGGGAGGTCCTATGAACGAAGGTCATAAGATAAGTGATAAGTAAGAGAGATGTAAATGAATGTAAATGAACATAGTTTGTATGAAGTGAGGACAAGGTGTATTGTATATAATGGTTTGTGAAGTGGAGTGGAGAATAAGACAGAACAGGAACGTGCTACAGTAAGGGTTAGAGAAGAGAGGAGGAGGCTAACGGTACACCTCATACAGTAGGCCTTTCAAGTTTGATGATTGACGACTTAAGACTCAACATTAATAGAGACCACACAAGACACAGCCAAAGAAATCCAACTAGCTTCTGGATCATGCGCTCGCTCACTGGATCTTCATGCAGAAATGCCTTGTTACCAAACATATGCATTGATAAAGGAATAGGTGTTTTAAACTGAAAGGTGTCCAGCATAATTGACGAGCTCACTGTAAGTGAAATGGGTATATGTTTAAAGGAGTGATTTGATTCAGTTGCCTTAGTTTAGTTTACGTCCATGGAGAGTTACAATCTGAATTCAAGCACACTGTTTTTACTGTCTGGGCTTTTTTCTTTCAACATATCATCATTTTTACAATTACTTTTTTTCTAGCACCTGGTGTGCAGCCTAGTAAAAAATGATCTTGGAAATATTTTCTTTATAATATATACAGTATATACTATATCCTATTAATTGGTTTTAATCATGTTTGTTTTGGACATTTGTATCCTCTTTTAAACAGCAAATATTTTGCAATGAACATTTTATTTTGTAGATTAGCCTATTGTGCTTTGTACAAGAGAATTCCTGATTCAATCATCCCGTCAGGCTGGTTTACTTTCTAATTTATTGCTGATACAGGGGCAATAAAAACATTTAATTGAAATTCACGTTGTCTCTTATTGACCTAGGCTACAGCAGAAATTGTTTACACAGTTTCACCAAATAAACCTGATGCTGTCAGACTGTTGAATGCAATTCTGGTCTAAAATAGTCTAATCTGAGAAGCACTGTGTTAAATCATTAAATACTGTGAAACCCCGCAATAGGCTACTTTTCTTTGAAGGATCCAGAATGATTAAAGCATATAGAGAAATGTAGGCCTAGTCATGTAGCCTACAGTAGCTAAGTACAGTAGTTTCACTGTCACTTTATTTACACATAATCCAGTTAACCTGCTGATTCGAAGGATAAAGTGTGCTGGGAAAAAAGTTTAGAGGCTGAGTGAGACATCCGGCTACTGTAGGCTAGCGTGTCAGGCAATATAGCCCTGTCTTAAAAATACATGCCACAACCGGTTTAAAATAGGCTTATGACCAAATGTGGTAGTCACCCTACCTCTCTCGAGGAAGATCCAATGCGGACACCACCCTGTACGTCGTTCCATTCATGCGCATTCCGCGTCTGACTGACGGTGCACCGGCACACCTGCCGTGGTACTACGAGCAAAGCCATGCAGTCGGTCTGCTTTCTCCACAGACTGATGCAAGACCTGGAAATCAAATGAGCGACGAGAGGAAATGTCTTCTCAATTGACACTCTTAATTATGTTTTTTTTCTTTCTTCTATTTTTCCCATTTCCAATACATTTATGCTTTACCAGTAAGGCCAGCAGTAGTAGCCTATATGCTCACTTTGTTGACCAGCCTATTGAAGTTGTGAGATGCCTATTGTCAAAGTTTCGACGTTTCCTAAATGAAGCATTTCACGTTATGTCACCAGGTTAGTAGAGGACATATTTTTGGCATACTACCTTATGTGTCACTAATTCCGTCAGGTGATGAGGACATGCGAGTTTCCCATTACGATGCAGCCTAATTATGTTGTAGGTTGTACGTGAAGAATATAGTGTAATTTATGTTTATTCATCAGGCTTGGCATCCAATGTATTCTCCCTATCATGAACTGGTGAGGCGTCCATTCTTATATCTCTACACTCACTAACGAATTTAATTTGTACACATTTACATAATGGAAAGCAATTTTAGAGTTCGTTAGGAATTTCTGTAAATTTCACGCCAATCTATCTTGCTGCAGTATGTTAAGTATCTTTCTTTCTTTAAAGTGGATTGGCTACGAGTCTATCGGATTACGCTCTGATTGGACAGCTCTGCTGTCAGGTTGCGCGCCACCTCCATTCTCTCCCATCATGTTTCCTCGGGAGAAATAGCTGCTCTTCAGGATGCTGAGGCAGTAGCGACCGTAGCATCAGGACCAAGTCTGAATGGGATGGAGACCGTTAAAAAGGTAGGCGGACGGACGGGTGCATTTGACACGGTGCAACGCCGTAGGCTACATATTTTTGCTCTCACATACAAAGGAATGTCGGGAATTTATTCTTCAACTTAATATGTCTTCACTCACTTATCTCGTCCAGTTAGGCTGACTGTCCTCTATTTGCTCCGTCGTCCCGATGGTAGGATATTTGGCTCGGTGACTAGCCTAACCCCACCTGGAGCGCTCTGTCCCTCTAACCCGGTTTTTTTTTTTATGAATGTCTGCGCATTTTCTCTACTTCAGTTCACAGGGCTAATCGGATTCTGATGTGTGGGAAGTAGAAAACTATTGATACGTCTGAGTAGTTTTGCCATAGGAATATACTGTTGGAAAACAACGAGTTGAGACTTTTGAGACTGATTTATTTCATCATATGTGGTGTTTATGTGAATCAAAGAAAACGTTGTGGTCCTTGCCACATTTTTCAGCAGAAGTTGACGGCAGTAGACTTTCCACACCCCAACTATTACATGTCATTGACAAAGCTTTTCATGCCAAGCATGACTTTTTCCCCCATGTGACCTCACTTTGGCTTGATACCACACTTTTGTTTTTATTTGCCATGTCAGTGTAATCATTCATATTGAGTTTTTCTCAGGCTGTTAGGGATTCATTCCCGAGGGTGAGATCGAGAGGAAGGAGGAGCTGTTTCATCAGGCTGGTGCTCTACTCAGCCCTTGAACATCTCCATAATTATATGGATGAAAATTGAATGCTAAACCTCTGTATTTCTGATCCTGCTACTTTACATTATTGGTGCTATAGGTTACACCCTCAGTTCTCTTCTCTGGGCACTGGTGTTTTTGTGCTGGTCGGATAGTTTCATCCACTTCTAGTGTTCATGGTCTTTGCGCTGCCATGTGTGGTCTGGTACTATCGGCAATATTTCAATCTCCAGTTTTCTGAGTTTTTTTTCTTTCTATAGCACTATATATAGCCCTTTACGTTTCTGGACCCAATGTTTCTGGAGCAAACAGCAACAAAACCGTTTACTGTAATAGCCAGAGTATACTTTGATAATTGCTAAGAATTATTATATGGATCTCCTTAATGGTTTCCTTAACAGGGAGATGTGTTAATCTGATTTCAGTACATGTAGACAACACACAGAAAACAGTGACATTTTTTAGGTGCTCCTCTATTCTAGCTATTAAGATTTAGGAGAGTTTGTTCACCAGAAAAACAGGGCCTTCTGACTATTAATGTTGTTATACCTTTCATACACCATGACGAGAGACGAATCTAAGCCTATACTTAAAACCGCTCATGCCGTGTTGTGTTGTGTAATTTTTTGAACCAAGTAGAGAGAATAGAAGGTCTATTGTCTGTGTCATTGACAGTCTTCTTCGTTCGAACAGGCTGTCACAGGCAAAGCACAATGCTGAGTCCTTTGTTCTTGCTTTGGTGACCTCAAAACATGGCGCATTTGTTTAGCAAGCTGAGCCTCCTGGGTTAATAGGTTTTCTGTTGAAGTTTGGGCAGAGAGGACTGCATGGTTAAAGGCCTCCCTTGGGTTTTTCGTTGGCGCTTGCCTGTCATGCAGTTTTTTGTGGCATCCAATTCCCTTCAGGGAATGAGCTGGGTCGATACCAAATGAATGCTCTGTGCACCTCATACCTCATCCGTTTATATTTAACACACACACACACACACACACACATACACACACACACACACACACAAGAAGGCAAGAAGCTTGCATGTGCAGTACCCACATTGGAGTGCATTCCCTTTTTATGTATGAAAGGTACACCCTCCTAATTGGCCTACTCTTTTGAATCTAGTCCCTTGACGCGGATGAGTTGTTTGCAGTCTACACTCTTTCCCTCTTTTCCGCCACACTTTTCCCAGACCTTTCAAAGTATCCCGCCCCCCTCTGGGGTGGTGCAGTGTATTTAGATGGCCACGCCTGAAGAGACACCGGAGCTATCATTCTGTTCTGCTCCGAGGGCACCGGCTGGCTCTCCAGCGAGGTCACTGTGGGTCCGGGGTTTTCCGGTGCTCTGGAGTGTCACAGATTCATTGTTATTATACGTAGTTATCACTCTCAGGCATCTCCACACACTCTTTCAAGTTCAGCTGTCGGAGTGCAGCATGCCAGGCATTACAAATAGCACACGGAATTGTTGACTTCACTTGGGAAAATGTTTGTGGCGCCCGGTGACACGACCCTCTGCTCAGAGACAAAACGCAGGATAAGACAACCGGGTTGCTCTCGCTCTGAATACCTGTGAACAGACAGTGATGTTCCCTCTCTGGTGTGTACCTGTTCTGTCTTGCTCTCCTGAGAGAGAGAGAGAGAGAGAGAGAGAGAGAGAGAGAGAGAGAGAAAGACAGACAGACAGACAGACACAGACAGACAGGGAGACAGACAGACAGGACAGACAGGACAGACAGTCAGTCAGTCAGTCAGACAGACAGACAGACAGACAGACAGACAGACAGACAGACAGACAGACAGACAGACAGACAGACAGACAGAGACTTGCGCCCCAAATGTCTGCCGAGACTTGCGCCCCAAATGTCTGCCAAGAACTGGAACCTGAGAGCAAAATATAACATAAATATTTCCCATTCTGTAGAGAATATGAAGAAATGCCACCGCCATTCATGTATGGCACTCGGGATGATGCAGCACTGTCCTCCTTGTGGGAAGCCTCCAGAGCTCGTATACTTGGCACATTTTCACTGGGCAAATTTGTTTCAATCTCTTTCTTATCTTGATTGGATAATCTCTTCTATCTTATCTTGATTGGATAATCCCTTCTTACACACATTTATTTGGAAGCATCCTTTGTGGTACGGAGAATTATTCTGTAACAGCTCTATTCTTACAGCCGAGACCTCTGATGGCATGATAAATCCTCAATAACATGAAAAGCCCATGTCTCATCTCACCGCATGTGTATGGCGTAACCTATGTTCCAGTAAGGCCAGGCAGCTGACAAATAAATAAGGGGTTTCTATTTTTCAATAAAAGCTCTCGTTCTTGGTTTTGGCTTACCTGTTTTTCCCCTTTATCCGCCCTCATATTTCATCATGAGCTGAGTTTAATAAATGCAGTGAGGGCATGTGGAGAGATCTGCCAGATTTACTGCCTCTGACACCTCCCTGCAACAATATTGGGCCTAGCAATCTCTTCGGGGAAAGAGCTGGAGTGCCCTTAAAACCGAAGTACACACGTGTCTGTCTCTAGCCAGGAGCGTGGTTCTGAATACCGGCCAGACCAATAGAAACACCTCAGCCGATTGCGGACGTGTCACAGTTTTATCATCCCCCGTGCCGCCGTTTTAGCATTCCAATCCTCGCACCGGGCTTTTATTACTTTCCCCCTCTGTCTTTTAATGGAAGGTCTCGGAAGGAAACATTAGCAATCAAACAAGACTCCGGAGTAACCCCCCCCCCCCCCCCCCTATCTGCAGGTGTTCCCCTCATCGCATGCTGATGAGATGTTAAGCGTCTGAAGCGTTGAATTGGCATTCAGACACGGGTGCTGTGTGAACTTGGCGTCAAGCGTAGTGTAGTGTGAGATGCACGTTCCTGTATCGCACATGGGAGGTGTGCGATTGGTGGGATCTGTTTGTGATTGGGTATGCACATGTTCTTTCATCACAACTGAATCAGAATCAGTCAGGTGGTTTTTACACAGACTAGGGTTTCTTTTCATTAGACAGGACAGTGCAAAGACAGGATAGCCTTGGCCTACATCGTTAGACAACTGAGATTGTAAGACATGGCATTGGAAGCAGAGATAGGAGAGGGGTAGGCCTGTTACACCGGCCTGTCTGCTCCTCCAGCTGGCTCTGTGGAGACGTGTGTGGGTCTGAGCCGAGCTTGTCCGAGGATCGGCTTGATTTCCCCAGTGACCGGACCAAAATGTTTTCAGCGCTCTCACGTCTAGTTTTCAACCGAACCCGTGCCGTGACCTTCAAACGAGCCAAACAAAGGTTTGAATAGACTTCAGGAGTTGCAGTACCAGGAGTACACAGTACAGATCCTCGTACACATAGAAGGGCACGACGAGTGCAAGATCATTACAGGCTCGCTGTTGCAGTTTGCAGTACAGCGGAGACACATCTGTTCTTATTTACGCTCCGTTGTCTCTGGTGTCGTTTTAGACATAGGCCTACTGCTGGATCCCTGTGTGTGTGCAGTAATGCACCAATACGGGATTTGCCTTTGCAGCACAGTGCACACATATTCATGCAAATCCCCGGCGGTTGTCAGCCTGTTCGGGATTAGACTGAGAATCCAATTGGAGAAGTTAAAAAAAAAAAACTTTTATTCCCCTCCTCTGTCTGTAAGCGTGTTCCACAGGATGCATCTCATCGGAATAATTGCATTTCCTAAATTCATTCCCGTCTCTCATAATGTAGAATATTCTGAAGGTTGTTATTCGTTTATCTGGCTTCATACAGAGTTTGTAGAATACAGTAGGCTAGCTCTAACTACCTGCAGTTGAGTGCATTCAGTTTGCTAAACAGTGCATGATAGGGGGTGGTCATATCTCAGCTATTTTCTTCAGAAGCCTTTTACACTTTTTTGGATCAAGCAGTAATATTTTTTTTTTCTGCTTGCTGGTATTTTTGCCCTCTGTTTGGACATATTTTAAGCATCGCTCAAGAGTAAATACTGTAGTATTTACTGTAGTATTTTCAGTTTCAATATTATTTGTCTAGAACAGTTCTGAGGCGAACAGCCGTGTGGATCAGAATGGTGCCAACAATTGATGTGAGCTGTCGGGGGTGTCCACTCAGGGAAGATGGAGTCTGACGGAAATTACCCAAATGCAAATTTGCAGATATCAATAGAATTGTTATCTCCAAAACAATAGCTCCATTAGGATCATTCTTGACAGCGGTTGACTGATTTACCTGACAAAAGGAAAAATGTCTTCACAAATGACACTCAGGTAATGATACTGTGCTCCACTGGCACAACCGCGCAATTATTTTAAGGTTGATAGTTTACTCATGCAATTAATCATGATTGGTTGAGGCGTCGGCGTTTATGATGATGATTTCACAGTTACTTTATATGTTGCTGGTTGTGGCTTAAATCTACATAATTATGGATTTTGTTGCTCCATCTTCTCAGTGTGCTCTCAACCTAGCAGAACACATCCCTGTTGTAATCCCCTAGACTCCTCTTTCTCCAGCTGACAATCTGTCTCAGTCAGATGGGCAAATTCCCAGGCTTTAGCTGTCTCCCAGCTGACTTTAAATGGCATTCATTTTCTCCTGCTCCAGTTTTGAAAGCCTCGAAAGTCAATTTTCCAGAAAGAAGAAGACAAAAACACAGACAGATTGGTAGAACATCTATGAAACTCGTGGAGCAGTGTTATGTTTTGCTTGTCTGTAAATAACTGAAACAATGTCCTTGAGTTTTTATGCATGTTTATTATGAGGATTTGCCATAATGGCTGCTTTACAAATGTGATTAAATTCTTATGTATTGTTACTATCGCCTAGAGTTTCACAGGGGTTAGGATAGAATGGGCCATACAGAATTCACCCTCACTTCAGTTCTTCAGGCAAACACGCACAAACAAAGCCATGTTGAAGGTAACACGGTTTAGTTTGTCATCATTATGGGGGGACGGGCTGCCATTTTCAAAGTAGCAATGGAGATAAATCCTGATGTAAAATGAAAATATTCCAGAGGAGATCTTAGTAAGTAATTACATTATGTCTTACTTTTAAATGCCTGCTTGGGAAGATAATGGTTATTAATTTCTCTTACCTAGAGTCTGGTACGATGTTGCCACCCACACATGTCTATTGTCTATTTCATAATTACTTTAACCAAGGCAGACACACTTTGGTCATACTGAAGCTGAAGCATTCTGACATGGTTTCAAATACCATTTGAAATACTTGAATTCGCTTTTCTCTGCACAATTACCTTTATCTGACACAATGAAACCACTATGCCAACGCCACCCACCTGGTGCTCTAGGCAGGCTCATAGTATTTCTTGGCAGGTCTAGCTCTGTAATGAAGGCCTGCTTGTCATAGTCTGACTGATCCTCTCACCACCAGTCGGTTCCTGAACTTTCTGTCCCAGGAGACGTTGGCATACGATGCTGCTGAGTTCAGACGGATCTAGCCGATCAACCACCAGGAAGATATCCCTCAAGGGCAATGTATTCTACCGCTACTACTATAATAAAGGTTAATTAGGTACTTTACAATTGAATGCAAATGATGTAAATCTAGCCCTAACCGAGTGTTTGATGTTCTCTGTCTTTCTCTCTCTCTCTCTCTCTCTCTCTCTCACACACACACACTCACTCACTCTGTTCCATTCTCTCTGTCTGTCTCTCTCTCTCTCTCAATCCCATTCTCTCTCTCTCTCTCTCTCTCTCTCACACACACTCACTCTTTTCCATTCTCTCTCTCTGTCTGTCACTCTCAATCCCATTCTCTCTCTCTCTTTCTCTCTCTCTCTCCCTCTCACTCTCTCTGTTCTTGACTTGCGTGTATACTTAGAAACGAAACATCCATAGCTACTGTATGCTGGCATCACTTTAGAGAGGCATCACATTTAATCCATTTGGGCAATTTGTGTAGTCATGGAGTAAATTAGCTCTCTATCTGGCAGGAGCCATCGTCCTCCATGGATCTGGGTCCCCTGGTTTTGACTGCCAGCAGTGAAGAGACTCAGGATTCACTCAGCTAAATATTTAATATGCTTTGCTCCAGTGTTGCAAACCAACCAGTGAACATTTCTACTCATGATTAAACATCATCCTGTTGGCTAGTCCTTAACTGGACGTTTTTCTGTGGGGTTTGAGTTCGGCCTGGCTTTGCTGCATACTGTATGTAAAGTAGGCATACTTACAGGTCTCCAATTGTATTGTTGTTTCATTAATTTCTGTATTGTCACTAGATGGCTGTGATGCTAAAATATTTTGCGATGCAACTAACTGCATTTTGTTCGTTTTCTACACAATTGTTCCTTTATTAAAGGGGCACAGTCACACTTGGTTTCGTTGTTATTATTTGGGTTAAATCTAATTGGATTCATCCAAATAGTGTAGGCCTTTTTAAAATCACCGGACCAAACATAGAAGGCCATTAAAATATAGAGTACATCTTAGTGCAGGCCTTTTGGAGTTTTATCAACACCCTATCAGCCAAGCTACTGCTGTTTGCCATGTTCCCCATTCTGTCTGAGGACTATGATTCTGTGTCCGTTCCCTTCATTTGATCGAGAACAGCGCTCACAGAGAGAGAGAGTGAAAACGAGAGAGAGAAAGAAAGGGAGAGAATGAGAGAGAGAGAGAGAGAAAAAGTGATCAGATACCTCTGAGCTGACCTTTCCCGGGGGCACCGAGGAACTGTGGCATTCTGGGAAGGTGACAGTGAAGCAGGGAGCTGCAGAGAGCATGGCATCGCAGCCTAGTCTGACATTGATATTGGAGATGAGCGCCCAGTTGCCCATGCAGAGGCTCTGTGGCTGACTTTGCAGAAAATCTGTTTTGGCAGCGCTCAGACAGGAATGGCAAGGGCTTTGGTCCTCCCGCGACATCTGATGTGCTTCAAACACAACATCATCTGACTGTCTTTTCTTTTGTTGTTCAGCGGGTTGCCTGCATGCTTATATGCGGAAACAGAGGTGTGTCGCTGCCAAGGCTTTTTGAAACTTATCTTAGTGCCTGTTTCTACTTCACACTGGAGTATTTGCTTTCCCAGAAAGTCAATGCTTTCCCAGATAGCAAGCGGATCTGGGCCATATACAGGCCAGATCTGGCCCTTGTGGCTTAGTTCTGGCCCATATATGGCCCAGATCCGCTTGCTATCTGGGTTGTCACAACTATAATCGTGGTAAATCATGGTTTCCACATCCGGTGGACGGAGAAGGTAGCATGATATTAATACTGCTAATGTACTGAATATTGTTAATCCAGCTTCCCATGGAAGCTCTCAGTTTATATACTGACGAATGCAATGACGTCCTTAGAATTAGAGTGAAAACACCACTCACCACTACTGGAGAGATTATCTCACGCAGTACAAGAGCAAACTCATCTCCTCAGACCTATAAGATGGCTGGATCCCAGACACAGACTATCAACTCTATCAGTTCTCCAGTGAGACCCGCTTAATGAGAAAGCGTGATTGAAATCAGATGGGTTGCGGAGTCGGTATTGATTTCTTCAGCCGGACTGTTAGACTTGTAGTCACAGGGGTGAAGCGGAGAAAAATGATACGTCCTCTCACATCAGTCCAGAAACGCGTGCGTACTGTGTCTGCGAAGATTGGATGTTGTAACTGAAACATGTGGAATTCAATCACTCATTGGCCACGTGAGAGAGCAGCTTGTAGCTCAAAGATCGGGACCTGTATCTATTTATCAAGCGTCTCAGAGTAGGAGGGCATATTTTGGCCCTGTGGGATGAGCTCGTATGGACCGACGGGGTCCTGATTGTAGATCAGCACTTGATCTATGCGCCCAGAGATCCATCCATTCGTTAGAGGGTATTTGTTATGGTGGTCTTTTGTTGATAATTCGTCACAACCGAAGCCTGTTTTAGCCGTTCCATTTGGCCGAAAATTGCATCAATTAGCGGTGATAGACAGACACAAACACACTAGTGCAGACCTCTGGAGATAGATAATGGAGGCATTTCTGAACCAAGATAAAAATGCATGTTTTCTAGGTCGATTAGTAGTGATTTTCAGCCCCAGATTAAAGAGTTTATACCACAGGGCCTGATGGCTGAGCCAAAGCAGGATTGGGCGAGAGTGGATGAAAAGAGCAGAGCAGATGCAGCCAGGGGCGCGGGGGGGGGGGGGGGGGCGGCGCGGGGGGCGAGGGGGTTGAGGGAGGGGAAGGGGAGGGGTTGCTACAGTAGATACAGATTGATCAGCCTGCAGCTACTGTAGACCAGGGGGGTTGGCAGCTTATGAGCAGCTTTGGAAGATCAAAGAAGTTTTCTTCAAGGAAAGAATTGTCTTTTGTTCCCCCCCTCCCCCCCCAACGATGACGGATGACGATGATATCGGATAAGGGGGATTATTTGACTTACCTGGACACCGAACGCAGAGGCCCTCCTAAAGAAGGCACAACACCTCTACTTTCTTAGGTGTATGCGGAGATGGGGCATGAGCACACAAAGACTTGTGAACTTCTACCACAGCATCATGGAGAGTATCCTGACTGGAGGCATCACAGCCTGGTAGGACAACACCACCGCCCACGACAGGCACGCCATCCAGAGGGTGGTGAAGACGGCGCAGAAGATCATCGGTGAGGAGCTTCCTGCCATCGAGGATCTCTACAACCAACGCTGCCGCAGGAAGGCCACCTCCGTCGCAAAAGACACCAACCACCCCTGCTACCACCTGTTCGCACCATCTCGCCGGAGAGACGGAAGATGGCTGAGCATGAAGACCGCGAAGTAGAGGTTCCACAACACTTTTCTTTCCTGACGCGGTCCGCAAGCTCAACAGCCAACAGCTGCAGTAGACTGACCCTGAAGACCCCTGCTGGTCAGACCCCTCCCCCCTGCCTAGACACTCCCCAAACCCCCACCCCTGTGACTGGTCTGTTCTGACAGAAAAGTCTCTCAATCCAACTCTGTTGTGGCTACAACATAAACATCAATATTTCCAACAACTCCCCTACGCTTCGTCGTGGAATTTTCTTTGACAAAGTCTTGTTCAGGAGAGAGTTGAATGCCAACGTTCTAAGTTTAACAAAGTTTATTACATACAATACATACGAACAACACAATAACCTATCTCGAGAAGGGGTCCGTCAAAACTCAGTTGCTTCATGCACACAGCAGTCTGCAAGCTGAGAAAGGGCGGCCCTGATCTGCGGTTACAGTCAACATTTATACAGTCAAGATGGCCGCCTCGGCGTCTGAGTTACTTCCAGGCCCTCGCTCGCCACCCCCCAACCCCACCCCCCCCAGGCGGATTCCTGTTTTGTCAACAGAGAGGGTTGTTAGTGAGGAATGTGCGAGCGAAGACAATCAAGGGCGCTTAGTTCGACAAACATAAGATAGTAGATGAGCAATATTTGTTTCTATGCAAGGAATGAGAAAACAAGCTCTGGCCAAACAACATACAGTCTGTTAAATTAGTTCAACTAAGGTCTAATATGATAAAGGAGTTCAACTAAGATCTAATAATACAGAATTTCCATTACACCTGGCTGACACCCCCCACCCCCAACCCCCGTTGAACTGATTAGTACTGATAAGATACTGTAAGGACAAGCGATTAAAAATAATTCAAATGTACTTCTTACACATGAACTTTAATACATTTTCACTTTATTATAATAAACTTTCTATTCATTGTATTCATTCCTGTATTCCTCCATACGCCTGAGTGTTAGCTCCGCTCCAGCTGGAGGAACTGAGGACTGCCAACAGCGCTGTGCTGTGCGCGAGAGAGCTGGGATTGAAGGAGGAGAAATATAGTAATAATTGGTCCGACTGATCTCCTTTTGTAAAGGTCAGATGAAAGATAAATGTATTCCTTCGAGCTGGAAGTTTTCCTTAGATATTCCTTCCGACTAAATGACTTGTCAATTGCCAAGTTTGATGTCCCAGATACAGTAACGGTTCTCCTATTCTTTTCCACTTCTTTTAAGCAAGAAGGGGAATATAGAGTAGTTGCTTTTGTATTGAAATCAGAGTCAGATAGAGCCTGCAGATTGCACTTCATATTTCTATAATCCCATTTGTCTACTGTGAATGGGGGAGAGTTGAAATTGATTTGCTTCTGCATATCTTATCCCAGTGTCTTATGTAATCATTGTACCCAATGTGTCTTATCTAATGAACACAACCCCACTGAGACATCTACAGTACAAGCCCTGGTCCCTTGCGGTACGATCAGCTACTTACATGTGTGCCTGTAAGGAATATCTGTGAGGAATATCTTTATGGGTGTGGGTGTCTCTTTATGTACAGTACTGTAGTTTAAAGGTTGATAACCGACTTTCATTCACTGAGCAATCTGTGGTAGTGATCGGGGCGGGGGGTGTACTGTACTGTACATCACAAAGAAATGTAGGATCCCATCTGGCTTCCCGTGGAGCGCGAGTCTTTTTGGTTTCATGGTGGATGTTGAGGTGCATCATGCCTATCACACACTCCAGTGCTCAGCGGGGTGGGTTTAGAGAGGGGAGATGGGACACGTTAATCACAGCATTCACTGTCACCGCGCCGCCAGACCAGACCACCTGACACCCAGGAGGCGCTCGCTGAGCCGATCCTAGCCCCACTGTGGTGTGTGTGTGTGTGTTTTGTGTGTGTGTGTGCATGCATGCGTGTGATGTGATGGCGCCGCTGGTAGATGGTGTTTATCATCATGCAGAGAGATATGTTCTGCCGGGTTGTCGTACCGCGGGGTGTAAGGTCCGGCCCGGTCAGGTTCCCCGAAGCTCTGCTCTCTGGACCGTGGTGAGGGAGGTCTGGACCGTGGTAAGGGAGGTCTGGACCGTGGTGAGGGAGGTCTGGACCGTGGTGAGGAAGGTCTGGACCGTGGTGAGGGAGGTCTGGACCGTGGTGAGGGAGGTCTGGACCGTGGTGAGGAAGGTCTGGACCGTGGTGAGGAAGGTCTGGACCGTGGTGAGGGAGGTCTGGACCGTGGTGAGGAAGGTCTGGACCGTGGTGAGGAAGGTCTGGACCGTGGTGAGGGAGGTCTGGACCGTGGTGAGGGAGGTCTGGACCGTGGTGAGGGAGGTCTGGACCGTGGTGAAGAAGGTCTGGACCGTGGTGAGGAAGGTCTGGACCGTGGTGAGGAAGGTCTGGACCGTGGTGAGGAAGGTCTGGACCGTGGTGAGGGAGGTCTGGACCGTGGTGAGGAAGGTCTGGACCGTGGTGAGGAAGGTCTGGACCGTGGTGAGGGAGGTCTGGACCGTGGTGAGGAAGGTCTGGACCGTGGTGAGGAAGGTCTAACGAGCACCTGGGAAGCTACTCCGTCTGCGCCAGGGCAACACCTCCATAATTCATCTGCTGCGGCTCGCTAATTAAGACAGGAACGTCCTCTCGGCCGAGGTTGCTCCAGGCCACCGCAGGGTCACCGCAGGGTCATCCGAGGTCACTGGGGGCATGTGGCGGAGTTTGAGGAGTTGTGGCGGTCTCAGGGCAACCCGAGGAAGGCGTGTTCACCCTGAGGTGCTCAAACACTTCACAGTATACACTGTATACGTTTAACCGAGGTGCAAATAAGTGTTTCCAAACGTATCCTCCATCCCATTCAAGGGAACAAGGCTGTCTCCGAAAGCAGTGGCCGTAATTAACAAGCTAAGTTAACTCTGTGACCTTAGAGGGGTATTATAAGCAGTGCTGAACACTTCTCATTGCTCTCTAATAAATAGCTTAACTCCATTACAACCCCGTATTCTTATAACCAATAAGCCAATAGTGTGCGAACCTACTGTACCACAGAATCTTACTTACCACAGGTTCAGTCAAAAACTATTCCCTGCATTCCACTTCTGAGGCCAATTGCGTTTTTATTGAATGTGAATGTTCAGAGTTGACTCTGCAGATGTAATACTGTGCGACAGAACGAGCCAGATAGAGCCAGGCGTGTGCCTGTGAAGTCCACATTTGTTTGATGTCGGCCGTTCCCGAAAGCTCTTTTGCACTAACGATGTTTGACGAGATATGCGCAGACATATTGAAGCTGAGGGTTAATCAGTCTGCATCCCAGTATTCCTTAAGAACACTCGACGGTACCTTTTTTCTGCAGCGCTGTTGTTTAAGTCTCAAAATTGTTAGCTGCAGAGTTTCCCTCTATAATTAGGGTACAGGAGGCTAATGTTTCAAGACACTGCAGATGATAAAGGAGCTTGTGTGATATGCCCCAGCATGCATTGCAACTAGGTGGCCTGATCAGATTTGAAAGATGAGGTTATTGGATAGAATATGCATTAGTTTTATGCTAATCCCAAAGCTTTTGGGAATAGTTTCTGCTATCTTCACTCCATGTTCTTCTGGGTGCACCTGCACTTGCCACAACACCACAGGGGGGGGTTGAAGGATTCTATTTGCACAAGAGACAAGAGTACTTGAATGCTTACAGCCTCTGTCAACTTGTCTGTGTTTAACCCCTTCTGTCCTGTAGTCAGCCAGGGATGGTTGGGTGAGTGAGAGTGGCGAGATGTGTAGGTTTGACCTGTAACAATTGCATGACATAATCGCCATACCGCAATTTTGTGACATAATCGCAATTATCTTTTTGAACCGTGATTATGCTTTTTTGTTGTTGTTGTTAATGTTTAGACCGAGCACTAACAGTGTACAATTTCATAATGGTTGCACTTCCAGACAGTGGCTGTTGTGTATGGTAGGTTCTAGAAGCAAGATAGTTAACTAACAAAGCTAAGTACCTAAACTAAACCAGAGGCTCTGGCCTGGGAGCTGGACCTCAACCCTCCTCTCTGCTCAGGTTATAGCTCTCTCTCTCTCTCTCTCTCTCTCTCTTCCTCTCTCACTCACTCCTCTCTCTCTCTTTCTCTCATTCACTCACTCACTCACTCACTCATTCTCTCTCTCTCTCTCTTTCTCTCATTCACTCACTCACTCACTCACTCATTCTCTCTCTCTCTCTCTCTCTCTCTCTCTCTCTCTCTCTCTCTTCCTCTCTCACTCACTCCTCTCTCTCTCTTTCTCTCATTCACTCACTCACTCACTCACTCATTCTCTCTCTCTCTCTCTCTCTCTCTCTCTTCCTCTCTCACTCACTCCTCTCTCTCTTTCTCTCATTCACTCACTCACTCACTCACTCACTCACTCATTCTCTCTCTCTCTCTCTCTCTCTCTCTCCTACACAGTCCCCACTCACTCATTCTCGCTCTCTCTTCCTCTCTCACTCACTCCTCTCTCTCTCTTTCTCTCATTCTCTCACTCACTCACTCACTCACTCACTCACTCACTCACTCACTCACTCACTCACTCACTCACTCACTCACTCACTCACTCACTCACACATCAGTAGCAAGAATATGCCTGCTGTAGTTGCCCTGTATGTTTTTTAACATATAAAACGCCCTTGCTCAAGAACCCTTCTGGTACCCAGAACCCTCCGCCCAGGGCATGCTTTGCAGGCGCACCCCACTAAAAAAAGAAAAAAATCACTAAAAGTCACGAAGGTGTATGAGGTCCTTTACTCAACGTACAAAGAAAAAAATCTTTTTAAATAATATTTTACAATTATGTAAGTAATCGCTTTTATTTCTGAGACAATTAATCATCTAGCAAAATGTGTAATCGTTACAGCCCTAGCGTAGGTACGATAGGAGAAGGACACTCCGACCTAGCAGTGCTGGAAACACTCGGGCAAATCTGTCCTACTGGCTACACAGAGCAGATCCTTTAAACAAGTCCTAGGATTATTATTCTCATACTGTGCCTGTCCTTGCATTATTCAGACACGCGCTCATTAGGACAGGACCGGAGTGGCATGACGACCTTGTCCATGGCCTTGACTTGGGTTTATTATGAGAGATCAATTCCATTCATAATTCTATATTGCTATTTTTATAATGTATAAGAACAGCCTTTTTATTCCTTGAATACAATGAATGCAGGAGTTATGCATTCTACCACATTAAAAACATCGCCAAAGTCCATCCCACCTTAACCTTAAGCATTAAGTAACAGTTAACTAATGTCTCTATTAACCATTTACTAATGTTATTTATGTTAACTAACGTTAACTCACCTAACCCTAGCCCTAACCTTAACTAAGGTATTAATTAACATTAGTAACCTAACCTAACCCTAAATAAGCATTAGTTAACAGTTAACTAATGTTTTTTTGTGACCCTTATTGTAAAGTGTGACCGATGTTTCAGAATGGTTAGATACTCAGGTGGGGGGTGGAAATTATTACAATAACATGACTGATGACATCACTAGCCAGGTGAAATCTGGCTCACCGAGTCAGATGCTTGCAGAGAAAAACAGCTCTAAAAAAAAACGACTCTGTGGGCTTATTTCAAACGTGTGTTAGCAGGGCCATCGGAGGCTTACCTGTACAGTACAAGTGATTTTTCCGGAATAGGTCCACTTTAAAGAGCTCTTCACTCCACTAACAGCCTCCCCCCCACCCCTGCAATCTTTGATCTGGAAACCGCCTGCTTCTTCCACCTCCCAGGACTAAGCTCTGCTCTATGGGAGCCTTTTGCTCAGCTGCCCCACCCCCACCCCTTTGCAATGCCTTCCCTGACAATCTGAGGGCACCATAGACTTTGGGTTCTTCTTGCGGCACAGAGCCACGAAATGCATTCATTGACAGAGGTCTGTGTTAATGACTTTTTGATTGTTTCAGCACTTTGAGATAGTTTCACAATAAGAAGTGCTTACTATTTACCCTATTATTATTATTATTATTATTAGTACTAGTAGTAGTAGTAGTAGTTACTGCTGTTGTAAATTCACCTGTAATGCAAACATTGTATCCCTGATAAACCCAGATGTAGACAGACTGCGTAGACTGGCTTTCAAGCATGTACTGTAAGCACTACAGTACCTGAGCACTGGAATACAGAGTTTCTCTGCAGCACGTCACTGTCTGGGGGGACTATAGATAGATAGATAGATAGATACATAGATACTTTAATAATCCCCATGGGGTCACTGAATGATTGGTCATGCAGTGGGGGCCTAGGGTCTACAGGCTCATTTGAGATATCTGACCATTAGCCACCTGTCAGCGCCTTCCCATTCACACCGAGGCCGGTGAGTCTGTGTGTCTGACAGGCCAGCTGAGGTTCTCACCCCTCTGATTGCTATTGGCGTAGTGGGGATCTGTGATTCAGACACCATCAGCTGTTTTAAACGGGCTGCGACCGAGCTTGGCCCAGGTTGCTTATATTCTGCTTGCCTTCGAGGTGTGTTTAGTGGGATTTCTCACCGGTACACAGAGATACCGTCTTCTTACAGTCTCCTCCCCTGCTAATGGCAAGGCTGCGGTGATAGAGCCCACAGCTATTCCTCAGCACTCCCCCCAGTCTCGCCCCTCCCCAACCCTCTGCCGTCGTTCTCCGCCTCTGGCTGATTGATTCCAGGGCTCTGTGCCCAGTCTAGAGCACCTCCATGCTCATATCTGTAACAAGCCTTCACGTTAGCCCTGGCTTGTCCTGGAGGGAGGGATTGTGTAAACATCCACCTGGTACATACTACATACTGTATCTAGCGGCTTGGTGTTTACCGACATAGTGTGCCGTGCCTGGACTCAATCCAGGGTCACTCCCTCGCAGTGTGGGTGCGGAGAGAGATCCGGAACACACCAAGGACTCGACCTCGAGAAATTGCACTCGCAGGCACATTTCAATACCAAGAACATTAGTCCTTCATTATTGTTTTTTCATCGGTATTTTATGGTTTAATACTTGCATTACCATATATCAACACTCATGTAATTTGCATTTTTCTGATCTGGCCTTCCTCGTGTGACATCACTGTGCCAATTGAATAGGGATGTACAGTATTCTGTACTGTAACATTTCATTCTGATGGTAGAATTTCTGCAACCCTTTCTGCACACTCCATGGGCAGTGATTAAACAAAGCTTAGTCTCAATCGGACTGATCTCAGAATCACGGTCAGTCACGCCAGCCCTGACGCAACGACAGTAAGTAAGATGAATCTTCCGCTGTACAGTAATTGCTCTGCAGTTCCATTACAGTAGTCATAGTGACTGTCA
Source organism: Borostomias antarcticus (assembly GCF_949987555.1). Lineage (NCBI taxonomy): Eukaryota > Metazoa > Chordata > Actinopteri > Stomiiformes > Stomiidae > Borostomias > Borostomias antarcticus. The sequence goes on from NC_140242.1 coordinate 26,440,918, forward strand.
GCATCCATTAATTTATGCATGATACAGTAAGTCATCCCTTTGGCAAATTACAGAAATGTCGGCCAATGCAAAGCAAGCAGTTATTTTTTAAAAGGCTCTTAATTAATCTTATAATCATAGGCCTTAAAAATGCCTCGTAATCATAATTAAATATAATACTACAGTACAATATAGATGTACCCTCATCAATGCACACAATAGTCTGTGTATTTCACTGCCCGAGTCATTGGAGTGAAAAAAGGACATTGCTGATGAGTCTTAGTAAACATATTCCGTGTGACAGTTCAATCTGAATTCCATTTTAGCCCTGGTATTGTTTTTGTCAGCTCCGTTCAAAAGAGAACAGGCACTATTACCGAAAAGTGGATTTGATCATGTGCATTTGTGGTAGTTACTCCCTGTCAGACCTGACGGCCAGGGAAACATTTTAATCAGCTCAGAAACAAAGCTTCATTTAGAGAGTGTTTCATGTGACCTTTTCCTCAAGGGAATCGTTAATATTCCTCTTCACCACATGTATCAGTAAGTTGGCATTTTACACTGTGGATCAGAAGAAAACGTGTTTACAGTTACACGGCTTGGAAATGAAATCACGTTGCATGTTATGAAATGAGAGCTTTAAAAGACTTTTAGGTATGAGTTAGTTGTCCATATAGCATACTTATTACACCTTGCTATTATCACCTGAGGGTTAATGGACCAAGACCATACAGTATGTACAGTATATGCAAAGTTGACCCTTAAGCACTGTAATGCTTTCATTGCAACAAGGAAAGTGATTCTTGATTGGAAATACATATGCGTTGGAATAACAACCACAAAGCATTTAAAGGAGTAGTAAAGGGAAAAATCATGTTTAGCCCTGTTTTAAGGTTACTTATGATCATATACAATGGTTCAGATCATTCTTGTCTTTGATATCGAGAGTTTAACATGTTTTTGAATGATTTTTCAAGGCGCCCACCCACATCCATTGTATGACCTAAACGGTGGTAGAGCAATTATCAGACTTTCTCAAAAGTGCTAGTTTTGTCAATGTTTTGATCTGAATCATTGTATATGATCATAAGTAACGTTAAAACAGGGCTAAACATGCATTTTCCCTTTACTACTCCTTTAGCAGACCTTTTCACAAAGAAATCATGAAATTAATTCATAATATGAAGTGTAATCAGTTATTCACATGTTTTCTTTAGTCTTTAAGTCTTTAAGTCTTTAATATGCCCTAATAGATAGAAATTCAATAATTTCACTGATGAAATATGTACTATGTTTACAGAGCCCAAGGTCCTCTGTAATTTCTTTGCTACTGCACCAGTTACCAATTAAGAGATATTATATGTATCAAACACATAGCTAGCTTGCAAACAATAGCCAAACCAAGCTATCATTCACACGTGACTTACCAACACAAGAGGTCCACCATGTTCTAGTGGGAGATGGGTATATAAATAAATGACCAATTACTGATTGCTCCAACAGGTATCAGAACTAGCAAATAAATTGATTGGATGGGCTAAGCTGGAGTGATAGCAGATGTACAGTATTTAGTTGGTGTCCATAGTGCCCCAATTGGAATCAGAACTAGTTGATTTGTATTCTTAAAAAGAAAAATTATGATTAAAAAATATGATTTCTTGGGTGGTTTGAACAGTTATTAGAATGTAAGTCTGTGAAGACTGTGGAGTGAGGTCCATGTCAGAACTCTACCTCAGAAGCGGGTTCTTTCCAATTAAGTTCCCATTAGAATCCAAAATCGCATCAAAATCATTTTAGTGTATGATCTCTAATATCTCCAAATAATAGAAATTACATGTCTGTCTAAATATCCCCTCACAATCATATATGTTTTAACATGCCTCCACATCTCCGACCAGGTGTGGACACCAGCTCTAACCACTATCTGTGTTGTAACCCAGCATGATAACTCAGCTGAAGGTGACTCTCCTCAAGCCTCAGTGAGCAAAGGGAGCCATCAGAGACGCCTTATTACCCACCTTTTAACCACCTGCTCCACCCAGGTTTTAATTAATCAATCAATATCACAGATCGATTTGGGCCTGAGATACAGAGGGCAATTAAGAGGATTCATCACTTGTAGGTTTAACACCCCCCTCGTCTCCTTGTGGTTAGAGAGGACAACACCGTGTTGTCCTTATCCTCAAACGACAATAATTATCCTGGTTCAAAAGTTCAGGGATTTAGCGACTGCCCAAAGACATCGACGAAACCACGCTGAATGCCGGGCAGCCCTCGTAAGCCACTTCTGCAGAGTCACTGCCCTTGAACCCGGATGTAATTAAACCGGGCTCGTGAGGAAAATACAGACGGCGGCGTTTTATAATCATTAGCGAACACGCGGCATAAATAATGCACGGCGTGCGAGCTCTCTCGGTGGCACGCCGTCTCCTGAGTATTCTGAATTGTCTTGACTAGCAGCCGCTGCGCCTCCAGGGAGCTGCTGTGACTAGGCTGTGGGTGGTTTGTTGTGGAGCAACCCGTCTAAAACAAATGTCAACTCGTATTACTACGCAGAAAGGCTCCATCTACTTTGTGCTTGATGCTAAATCATCGACATGTTAGTGTTATTATTCATAAATCCATATATTCCATATATCCATATATATCCATATTTTTCAGAGAAACCTCAGGGGTTTGCTTTGTTCTGACTGACAGGCTCGGTAGCTCACTCTGCTTGCCGGTACTGTAGTTCTCAACATGAAAGTCCTTTTTTCACCTGGTGTGATGATGCTTCAGGATTTACAGAGTTAAGAACACGTCGCTTCTTAAAACCACTACACTGTAGTTTTTAAAAGTAAACAGAACGTCTTCATGTTCAGCTGCAGAGGCTAAGCACATTCCAGCAATCGCAGGAAATTATTAAGCTTATGTAATGGGTAGTTATTTCAGCCTTAGGGTAGTACTGTGTACTGTATAGGCTATGAAATATTTGGTCAATAGTATTTGGTCAATAGTGTCGTCTAAGGTTCATGTTTATTTTTCAAATCAATATCTAGGCCTACATAAAGCAAAAAACGAATTAAGCGGCAAAAGGGCCGTTGTAGTAATGAATGAAAGCAACTCTTGATATTCTGATCATTACTCAAACTTAGTATACACTTCTAGTTCTTCTTACCAGTAAGCTGTGGTAGTGGCTAGTTCCCATAAATGCAGAGACTGGTCAACCCCTAACCTTAACCCTAAACAGCCTCTGTGATTATGGGAACTAGCCGTTACCATAAAGCTGTGGTGTTAGAGCGAAGCACAGTGAAGCAACCACCAGGGCAGCACGTAGCCTGGGAGGCGGAGCAGCCGGCTGGGGATCGGAAGGTCCCCGGTTCGATCCCAGCTCCTGGCATTGTGCCGAAGTGTCCTTGAGCGAGACACTGAACCCCAACATCGCTCACGGATGTAGCACTGTCCCCTCACAGCAGGAAGGTCTCCCGGGACTTTCTGTGCAGAGTTTGCATGTTCTCCCCCTGTTCCTCTCCCGAAGAACAAAATATGCAGAAGAACAGATGTCATTTCAGTCCGGGGCCTTGGTTCCGGGTGCCATGAACGATGGCTGCCCCTGGAGAAGGACAGCTTGGATGGGAGAAATGCAGGGCACAATTTCCACCGGTGAACCCTGAAAATTGTGTGTGTCGTGTCGCTTCTCACTGTGTGCAATGTGTGTGGCTGAATAAAGAACCTAAATTAAAACAAATATATTAGTACTGTAGTAAGGTCTTTAAGGAGTGGACTCCATTGCAGGGGTTAATGGCTGTCCAGAAAGCTAGACCTTTCTGCTTGTCCAGTGTCAGATGATGTAATGCAGCAATAGTTCCTGGGATTGCTGTTGGCTCGGTACAGCAGAGTTTTTTTTAAATTTATTATTTACCATAAGGCCATGGTTGAGATTCAGCGTGTATCCTAGCTACCGTTTGTCCAACCCGTTGGTGATGGTAATTCTTGCCGGCAGAACGTACAGCGTTCTGACTGAAGGTGTTACACCTGAGTCTCCGAACGTTCGCAGCCCATAAACCTTGCCAAAATGAATAGTACAACCACTCAAGTGAAAAAGAATTCAAGTGCAGACAGACATTTTAAATCACCGACATCTAATAATGTTTGTTGGGCACCACAGGTACTGTCTATTCCTGTTTGTGCTGACGGCTGGTCTTTGAAATTTCATTCAATGACAATGGAGTGAAACATGGATTTCTATGCAGCTTTTACCACGTCGTCCTTCCCTCGCCGTCTCATTCATCATCCTGTTCCCCCTGTCTATTAGACTTACTACGGTGCTTGAACAAAGCTTTGGCTATTATGAGCTCTCCGATGTGGCAGGCATAAATCACTTAGTTGTGCTACAGAGAATAAAGGTAGAGCGGTATTGATTTCACGGTAAACGCTGTAGCTCACTGTGTTCCTCCTAGTGAAGGGGGACTAGATAGCTTTCAGATTGTTTCTACAAAAAATACCGAAGTCGATACTTTTTCATAGCATCGGTATGTTCGGCGCGTGGTCTCTACGCTGTGTTCCTGAGGAGGACTTTGGATCAAGGAGAGTGTCTCTGGGGAAGCAGCCTCATCACAGGGCTGTCTCTGCAGCAGGTCGAGGGGGGGGGGGGGGGGGGGGGGGTGAAGGGGGGGGGCATTCACTGGGCGCTCCGTCGCTGTGGCCATCTGCTCGCAGCGAGGGAGGATACCAATATTGAGGGATCAGGCAAAACCACGAAGATTAGCAAGGCGTTTATCTTTATCGTTTAACTTCCTGTTCCTGGCTTTCCAAACAGATTTACATTTGGGGTGATCATTATGTCCGCATTAACACACAACTCACTGTTTTGCAGTTTAGCTTCTGAAAGTCACCAGACGTAGTGTTCAGCCTTCTGTACAAAAATAGGGGTTCAATTTCTGCCTTGTAATTCAGGCACCAAGTAACACTACAGCCACTTGGGGCGGCTGTGGCTCAGGAGGTAGAGCGGGTCGTCCAATGATCGTAGGGTTGGCGGTTCGAATCCCAGTTCCTCCTGTCCACATGTCGAAGTGTCCTTGGGCAAGACACTGAGTCCCGAATTGCTCCCAATGTGCAGGCTAGCACTTTGCACTGCAGCTGCCGCCATTGATGTGTGAAGGGGTGAATGAGAGGCCATTGTGGATAAAAGCGCTATATAAGTGCAGTCCATGTTTGGTTGTAATTGAGGTGATAAGAGGGTTTGATTGCAGCTCATATCGTGTTGCTATGTGGACCTGGCACCTTACAGGATCAGTGTTTTGTTTGATCTCATGGTCTCCAGAGACAGAGAGTGAGAGACTTGTCCTCGCTGTCAGGGTCCTACCGTTTGATAATGAGGAAGAACCCCGGAGCTGCAGCATTCCCCTCCTCCTCCTCCTCCTCCTCCTCCTTCTAATCCTCTTCTTTTTCCCCTCCTCCTCCTTCTCCTATTCCTCTACCTCCTCCTCTTCCTCCTCCTTCTCTACCTCCACCTCTTCTTCTTCCTCCTCTCCCTCCTCCTCTACCTCCTCCTCCTCCTCCTTCTCCTCATCTTCTTCCCCTCCTCCTCCTTCTCCTATTCCTCTACCTCCTCCTTCTCTACCTCCACCTCTTCTTCTTCCTCCTCTTCCTCCTCCTCCTTTTCTTCTTCCCCCTCCTCCTCCTTCTCCTATTCCTCTACCTCCTACTCTTCCTCCTCCTTCTCTACCTCCACCTCCTCTTCCTCCTCCTCTCCCTCCTCCTCTTTCTCCTCCTTCTCTACCTCCACCTCCTCTTCCTCCTCCTTCTCCTCTTCCTCCGCTACATCCTCCTCTTCTTCCTCCTTCTCCTCTTCCTCCTCTTCCTACTCCTTCTCCTCTTCCTCCTCCTCTACCTCCTCCCTCTACCTCATCCTCTTCTTCTTCCTCCTTCTCCTCTTCCTCTTCTTCTACCTCCTCCTCTTCCTCCTCCTCCTCCTCTTCCCCCACCCCCTCTGTCTGCGAACTCTCCAGCTCTCTCTAATTTCTCAGCTGGGCGGCTGCTTGACTAACACACTCCGTCAGCTGATCCATCAGCACTCTCTGACATCACACCTACACGCCTCACACTCAAACACAGTCATTTTTGAACGGCATTCTGGGTGTCTTTATCCCAACATGATCCCAATTATGGCTCATTCAATGTTGTGAAAAATTGCAAGATAAACCAGTATGAATATTGATTTCATCTGTCAGATACCGGAGCAAAAGTAATCTTAGATGTTATGGTTCTGATTGTCGATGGCGGGGGGGTGGGGGTGACTCATCAAAAAAGTTTAGTCATAAAAGTGTCCCGTCTGCATAGCCTGGTGATCTACAGCATGGGTTCCCAAACTCCATCAATGTGGGCCTCCCCTCTGAAAACAGTGACACACCCGCGCCCCCGCATCCGGGACGTGAAATGGATCTCACAAATGTGTCCATTTTGCAAGGCAGCGTTATCTACAGTACAGTAGCCCATAACGTTACACAGCTAAGTTAGCTCGGTGGCACCTGCTGCTAAATAACGTTCTGACGTTTTCGCACAATACATTCATGCCTGCGGGGGGAATCTCGCTCTGCACTATCCACAAATCTCTCCCATTATTTATTTCGATTTTCTGACCTTTAAAATCATATTTCATAAAAACCATAGAAAAAAACAAAACAAAACAAAAACATGTTTTTCCTTTTTTTTTTTTCTAACTCCCCTGAATTTCTTTGGGGCCCCCCAGGGGAGGCACGCCTCACAGTTTTTGGAATGCCTGATCAGTATTGAGAATTGAGGGCAGGCAGGGCAATGGGAGGACATCTCTTCATCTCAGATTGCTGAAACAGGGCGGTGTACTGGGGAGTGGAGGACACCACCATTTGATGAATGGGTGCCAGGAAGCTTTGGTTGTGTGTCAGACAGTTGTCGAATGATAACAGGCTACAATCACTGTCTTTTATTCAGTACTGGTCAGCAAATCACCGACAGATAAGAGAAGAAAGGTCCTCACACTGTTTCGATAGCTGTTTGGAAACTTTATTAAATCACTTGGGAGCTATCGACAGTGTGCTGGACCTTTCTTGTCTTATCAGACCTTCTTTACTCCACATCTCTGCGTTCTTTCCAGCGGGAGAGAACACAACCTCTGGGCCGAAGAGTAGGTTTGTTCAACGCGGTCGCCTGCGTCCGGTTCCTCTCGTGCGTTAGGATAACGTTCATCACGCCGAACCCTCTTCCACGCTCCGGTGGACACAGGAGAAAAGCCTTAATGAGGGATTTGTCATGGGTTGTACGGTCACAGACACGCACGTCCCCCCCCCCCCAGAACGGGCGCGGCCCCCGGCGGGCACTGCGCCAATATAGGACACAGCTCATTCATCGCGGTACAGGTTGGCACGTAAAAAAACAGTCAATTTGTTTCTGCCCTCTTTCTTAGTCCTCGAAATAACAATATGTAAGCTGTATTTTCTGTCGAAAACAGGCGTGTCTTTCTGCCACGGGGCTCAGAGTGAGAGAGACTCACTCCAGACAGAGATTGTGGAGGACGGGAGGGGGGACAGAGACTGTGGAGGACGGGAGGGGGGCGGCGAAATGACAGATAACGAGATAGAAAATGGCGGCCTCCTCTGCATAATGATCTGTCATTAACGCCGACGGGTAGGCTGTGACTGCGGTTGCACAGCTACGCCCCGCGGCTGTTTACACTGGCTTAGGCCAGGCGCTCTGAGCCTGCGTGGAAAAACCTTGTAAGTATTTTAACGGTGCGCGGAGCCGAGGAGATGTGGACAACAGGAGCCTTAATTGCTTCCCCTACCCCTCTCGCAGGGCCCGTCACGGCTGCTCCCAGTCGATGCAGCCTGGCTTCATAAACCATACGTTACTGAACCCCTATTAACCCGCTGATGTGGATGTCTTTAAGGTTCGGCCATCTTCACTTAACGCGTGAGATCACAGCACATGGATCTGTTGCTTTGATTTGTCGCTTTGGGTCAGCACTTAAAGATTCGCAGACCCCAACTTGATAACGCTATTCTTTTTCCGTCTGTGAACTGCATTTGCTCCTAATAAGATTAGGTTTAAGGTTCGTTTTTACTTGTCTTTAAGTAGGTTGGGGGCAATTCGGTGCACCCCGAGCCCCCCCGCCTTACACCCCAGTGCAAACCCTGTGTCTCATGGCTATCAGCAAACACAGTCCACTAATCCGTAATCCGCGCCGCGCCTAACGCCGGATGGACGCACGGATGTCGAGGGTGGAGGCGCAGAACCCCGAGCTGTAACAATTAACGTTGTACCCTGAAGTGGACGTCTCCTGTACTTGGTCTATCATGCCTTATGCACCACTTAAGGTGCATGGCGTGGACAATAGGATCACGTTTCTATCTTACCAGGCTGTATTAGAGAGCATAACTAGGTATGGGATGTGTAGATGTCTGCATGGCGTTCTCCAAGATCGCTCGTTTGGTACAGACCGCCCTGGAGGTCATGGGGAGGAACACCAGTCTCTCCAGTCCACGTACGAGCAGTCTGTTTCCAGGCAGACAGAGAGGACACTGTCCAACCCATCTCATATTCTCCATGCTGAATTCAAGCTTATGCCCTCGGGCAGACGGTATAAGGCGCCCAATTGGAAACTCAACCGTTTCAAATATTAATTTGTGCCGACCGCAATCTGGATTTTGAATGGTGTTAAGTGAGGTTGTAGGGGTTGTGTAATGGTGTCAAGGTGTTTGTTTGTTTGTTTTTCACTAGGCATGTGCAATATGGGTTACAGTATGTGTAATATACTGTATGTAGTATGTGCATGTGGTATGTGTAATATGTGGGATATGTGATGTGTTTTCTGTTTCTGTGATAGAAGTGATCTATGTGCAACATTGAGTCCAAGACAAATTTCCCTAAGGGGACATTAAAGTATGGTATCGTATTGTATCTTATCGTATTTTGGAGACCATCTGACCAAATAATCTGCAAAATATGAAAGCAGTTTTGTAGAAGACATTCTTGGGCAAATGCCATCAAGTGTAAAATCTACAGTCCTGTAGCCCTGAGCAACAACCTTGCACAGTTTTATGTGGAGGTCATGTTGTAGGCTATGTTCTGTTGGGAAAAATATGTCCATATGAATTAGGCCAAGTGAGAGCAACTGTCTACAGTATTCTCCTTTTATGTTCTCGATCTTTTGATGATATACAATCATTTGATGTTGATATTGGATTTGGATATTTTCATTTCATTTCATCATTTTAATATATTCCCAGTGCGTTTCTATCACACTGTACTGTATGTTGGCTGGTTGGATTTGACTGACACCAGGATATGCTGAGGTTACCTTTGTGTCATCAAGTTCAAGACTTATCCACTCACCTACCTCGGGGCGGCTGTAGCTCAGTTGGTAGAGCGGGTCGTTCAGTGATTGAAGGGTCAGTGGTTCAAATCCCAGCTCCAACTGTCCACATGTCAAAGTGTCCTTGAGCAAGACACCTAACTCCAAATTGCTCCCAATGAGCAGGTTAGCGCCTTGCATGGCAGCTACCACCATTGGTGTGTGAATGGGTGAATGAGAGGCCATTGTAAAGCGCTTTGAGTGCCGCTATATAAGTGCAGTCCATTTACCTCATTATGGCAAATGGCAGAGACAGCTGTGCCTCTGCTGAGATGCTGTGATCTCACTGCAGACGACGTGTTGATACACCAACATTCCCAGTGATGAAGAAGTCATCTTATCAAACCTCATCTTTGGGCTTCGTCGTGTTATGTTCTCACCTCTGAAATGCTGTACCCTATTCTCTTTGATGACACAATGAGAGTTACAGTCAAGCAAGTACTCTTAATTTAAAAAGAAAACGCAGTCATTTCACATTCTGCTTTTCAGAATGTGAGTTTCAGATGAACCAATGTTGACCTGCTTTATAATGAATGTATTGAGTGTCTCTTGAAAGTGTCTCTTGATCTCCAGTGGCTGCTAGTACTAAGAGTTAGATGACTCTGCCTATTCTGTATGCTCCATCCATACAATTTCAAAATGTTGTCTGAGAAGCAGGCCTGAGGAGAGGAATAATTTAAGAAAGGAGATATAGTCCCAAAACAATTACTTGCAGTAATATGCAGCTCAAGTATAGCAGCAGGTCGAGTTTCAAGTTTAGTTTATTTGTCACATACATATAATACAGGTATAGTGTGCAGTGAAATGTTATTGCTACTTCCTAAGTGTGCTTAAAAGTAAAGAATTTAAAAAAAGAGGTACAAACTATATAAAAGCAATACATAATATACAGTATACAAGAATGGGATGAGCTGAACAATATGCACGGGTGAATACACAGGTATGAATAATACAAAGATATTCCCGGTCTCGGGTCCTGTGACGCATATCCTCCTCTCTCTCTCTCTCCCACATTTCCTGTCTCTCTCAACTGTCCTGTCCCATTAAAGCTGAAAAACCCTAAAAAATATCTTTAAAAAAAGTATAAATGCATGATCTGGGTATATACTGTACAGATATGTATATTATGTATACAAATATATATGGTATGTATATACATCCGTATTCGCAGATCTATATTAAATGTATATTCTAATGAGTAATCTGTCTTAAATATAAGGTGCTGTCGTGCTGGGCATAGCTGCTGAGTTAAGTCCAGGTGTGTGAGTAGTGACAATAGAGTGTTATTGGTGGGAGGGCATCTTATTGAGAGCTGGCGTAGGCAGTGTCCTGGTTCAGGATCCAGATGGCCTGAGGGTAGAATCCTGGACACCAGAATATCTGAAGTTGTCCACTCTCTCCACTGGGATCCCAGTGATGTTTAGGGGGCTGTAGGTCCTCTCCTGCTTCCTCCAACAGTCCAAATCTCCTTTGTCTTACTGACATGGTGGATATTGTTGTCCTGAGACCACCTAGTCAGGCATTTCTTATCCTCCAGGTAGGCCTTCTCATCGTTGTTGGAGATCAGGCCTTCAGTACCACAGCTGTATCATAAGCAAACTTGGCAATGGAGTTGGAATCAAGAGTGGCAATGCAGTCATGTGTGTACAGGGAGTACAGCAGTGGGGACAAGACACAGCCCTGGGGCGCTCCAGTGTTGAGGATGAGGGAAGATGAGCACAGGGGGTGTTAATTTCCTGGTCCCTGAGTTTGGTGATGAGTATGGAGGGGGGTTATGGTGATGAATTGAATAATTGGTGATTGATTGATTGGTTGATTGATCGATTGATTGTTTTAATGGTTGATCGATTGATTGATTGGTTGATTGATTGATTGATTGGTTTTGATTGATTGATTGATTTTGATTGATTGATTGATTTTGAAAGAATGTTAAAAATGCATATAGTGCTTTCCCAATTGGGCAACAATACTATACATACATGAAAGCTGAACTATAGTCAATGAACAACAATCTCTCACATAAATCCCCTTCCCTTTGACCAAGTGGGACAGGGAACTGTGTGCAGATGATGTGGGGAATGGTGTTGGTGTCGTCTGTGGACCTATTGGGTCGATGGTAGAACATAATATTAGCGGAGCTAGCGTCATCGCACCATCTTGTCCAATCACAGGCTCCCTGTAGGCCAGTTATGGTATAGAGTAGTAAAATGATTCATCTTTCCTTTAGATGTTCTTGGGACATACTGCATCAACTTTCATTATCTCAAATTCAATCGAATAGTGAGAAATGGCTCTGGGCTTAAACCCATTTTAATCGTCACATAACTGCCCTTTGTGGTGAAGTCTAACGCCTTGTTTTCACCCAGGGCAACTCTCAGTGCAGTCAGCTGCTCCTAAATTGCCTGTTTCATTTTTCAGCATGATCTTGCCTCAAGGTAACAACGTTCATGAAATGTGCTTGAGGTTTCTGACTCATTGATTAAAGCCCCATTATGTAGCGGTCCAGTTTTGTGCACTTTAGCGGCCCCTAAAGGCCACTAGAGCCATTACAACCGCAGTACCATTGTCGTAAAACGCTGAGAGAGGCCTGTTAAAACCTCTCATGTGCATTTGTTGACAACTGACAAGCTGAGGAAAGCGGAGTCTGCCGGCAAATTCGAAGAGGAGAGCTAAAGGTAAAGCAGAACGTTCATGCGAGAGAAAACCGCGGCTCGCGGTCAAAAAATACATAGTGCAAATACAGGCCGCTGGACCCCTCTGTGGGAATGGAAGAGGTGCTGTTCTCGCTATAATAATCCAGCACACCAATAGATCGACTTTGAAACGGATATTTTAAGATGAAATCAACAACATAGTGGGGCTTTAAATCCATTAGGACTGCAAGGCACTGTGGGAATTGAGCCCTGGCAAGGAAACGGTTTGTATCATTCCTAAGGTACGTATGCTGCAGCCGGATGAGTGCCTGAACCTTGGTGAACATTGGCCATGCAGATAAAGAAAAAACTATTAAAGTTATAATGACTATAATGGACAGCTGAAGTTTTGAGTTTGCACAAAGGGCAAGACGTTTCATGTCTGCTTTGCAGCATTGTGGATCAATCCCACTTTCGACAGTATAGTTATGTTTTGTTGTGAACTCGCACATTAGTGCTTTTTGTTCCAGGAACGTAGAAGGTAGTTTAGTAATTCCTTCAGGATGTGCTTTTGCTCCTTTGATTATTTCAACATCACTGGTCACTGAAAATTACAGATAATTTTGATAACAGCTTTAGTCAGATGCTGAGAGGATCATTGGCTTTAAGGAAAGCCTCTGGCCTCCCCGTGCTCAATCTACGGATGGAGACTCACTATGAATGAATGAAGCCTGATGGAGACTCACTATGAATGAATGAAGCCTGATGGAGACTCACTATGAATGAATGAAGCCTCTGGTCTCTCTCTCTCTTTCTCAATCTACTGATGGAGACTCACTATGAATGAATGAAGCCTGATGGAGACTCACTATGAATGAATGAAGCCTCTGGCCCCTCTCTCTTTCTCTCTCTCTCAATCTATGGATGGAGACTCACTATGAATGAATGAAGCCTGATGGAGACTCACTATGAATGAATGAAGCCTCTGGTCTCTCTCTCTCAATCTACGGATGGAGACTCACTATGAATGCAGTATGCAGAACATCATAATCTGACTGTAACCATGTGATTTTCAGCTGTTATATCCGTACATATTAAAATAACAGATAAGTGTACAGTATCACCAAAGGGAAATAAGAGAACAGAAGGGTGCTTGTGTGCTTGCTGTCCAGTAGACAGTCTGCAGTGTTCCTCCACCTTTGATATTTCCCTCAACATCACAGAACACTTGGATCCTCTGTGTTCTTTCTTCCCTATACGGCCTTTGGCATTTCATTTTTACACACCTAGTGCTTGTGGATCTGACGTGTTTGCGACTGGCTCGCACACTAGCATACTTTAGATGAGATTTCAAAACCTGCCATGTTTGTTATGTTATGAATGGAATCAGATACACGTTTGTGTTGTTGTTTGTCTAATGCACATTCGCTCAGAAGCGAAGGGGGGGGGGGGGGGGGGGGGCAGGTCTAGATTATTGGAGCATCCTCTACACTTCTGTCTTGATTAGATAACTCTGCTCCTAGGTTCCGCCACAGTAATGGGGAACTCGCCTTATTGGTTCCAGGTAGAGAACAATCAGGGTGCGGGCCATCTGGTCTCCTAATGACTGCGGACAGTACTCTAGCAGGTTTGGTTGGAGAGAGAACTCTTTAACGAACGCAGATGATCAGGACTGTCTCATGTAAACACACAGCTACCTGGCTGTCCTCTCTGACCACTCTCACTGAAGAGGAAGAATGGGTTTCATTCGTCTCTATGTCTGATGGTGGTGTACAGTACACACTGGCTATGTTTGTTATTGTAAAGCTGGGGCGGCTGTAGCTCAGTTGGTAGAGCGGGTCGTTCAGAGATCAAAGGGTCAGTGGTTCAATTCCCAGCTCCGACTGTCCACATGTCGAAGTGTCCTTGAGCAAGACACCTAACCTCAAATTGCTCCCAATGAGCAGGTTAGCACGTTGCATGGCAGCTACACCCATTGATGGGTGCATGAGAGTCCATTTACCATTTAAAGCACATCCTATCACTACAGTATATGTTCTGGTGTTACGGCTATCCAATTTGTTTTTTCCGGGGGGTCTAACAATCCTAAGAATGTATGTTGTAAACTCAGTCAAGCCTGTTATTATGCTGCCTATACTGAAAAAGTGTGAGTTCCGCTTCCCAGGAAAGTAATATGCAAAAGATTTGGCTAATGTCACTCAAAGCACTGTTTGCCTGGCATTTCAGGACTGATTCTCTCACAGCTGGCATTTCCTGGAAGACGAGTACACAAGTATTTGCATAATTTCTCAGATTTAGCTAAGTTATTACTTTGGGGGGGGGGGGAAAGCATGATCCCGATCACCTTTTGTTTGCAGGGCTCGAGCCAAATCCTCACGGATAAGCTAGGGGGGACAGAGGGCTTTGCGGTCTCTGCGCTTCCGCGTACCAGTATCGCACTCATCCTCACCCCATCTGAGCCAGCTGTCTGTAATAGAATACCAATAATGGGTTTAGTTTCACTTTGGCAGCGCCGTCCCTGAAGTGAACGGAGCAATCAATGCACAGGAAGAGAGCGAGGCGAGGATCCCGTTCCATCCTCATCCGGAGGCTTGTCACTTTCTGGTGGATGTTTTCTATATGCTAATGACATCAAAGCTAAATTTATTGCGCTCATTTGGAACGGCATCTGTATTTGTTTGTTTACCGACGGGGACGTTTCGCCGCCCTAGAACAGTCTCTTAGTCATGTCAAGCCATCGCCAGTCTCTCATTGTCGATGATAAGCATTCACTTTAGATACCCTGGCCTACGTCCCTGTCATGTATTCACTCATCCTAAGTAACAAAAATTAGGAGAGTTTGATGGAGGGCTGAAAACCTTGTCTCATATCATTTTCCATAATTTAGATAAGAGTCAGAGCAGTACAAGCTCCATGGCAACACATTTCACATTTGTTGGAACGCCTCCAGGTAATTAGCTCACAACGGCATAAGTGCATTTTAAGAATAAATTACCTAGAGAATATCCGAAAGCTCTTGGCTAGTACGCTTGTAAAGAAAATATTTTGAGAAGGACCCTGTGCTATCTTTATTTAAATGTAATAAGTAATTTCAGGCAGTTAAGGGAGAGAGTAGAATCCTGCATATCGCCATGTGACGTCATCTGGAGAGGGGTGCTTTTAACAAAGATATTCACTGGAAAAGAATATATTTTCCCATAGAGAGATTAAACTCTAACGTTCCGCATTCAGTGACAACCAAAACACATCCTTGTTTTGACTGCTGGCTAGTGCGATCGCAGGAGTTTTGCAAAGTGAATAAATACCACACATATAAACACAAAACCTCTCTCGTTGTATCTAAGACATCTGACATCATCTGAGAATGAGGACTTCTATTTCGGGAGGCTACAGAATCAGCATTTGTTTTATTGCCATTACCGTTTTTCAACATACTAGGAATTTGCTTTCGGGCATCGTGCATAACATGGAGACAACATTAGACAGGGTACAGGGACGAGACAGGACAATGTAAAGACAGGACAGTTCAAGGAGCAGTGCAAAATCTAGTGAAAAATAAGATAAAAAAACAATATACTGTACAAATTGTTGTGTGGTCAGTGTAGTGAGTGTGTGAAGTGTAATGTGTATGTGAGTGTGTATACGGTGTGTGTGGCGTGATATGTGAGTGTGGTGTGTCCTCACTGAAGCAGGCTTAGTGACAATTCTCTATGACCAATCAATGGCCTGCAGTGTTTCCACATCACCACAGCTAGCTAACCTAGAGCTAGCGACTGTACCACGCCTTGAGAGGCCAGCTGAAAACTGTACCACCTCAACTCAACTCAACTTTCCTTTTAGGCAGTGGGGAAAAACCCCAAAACGCAAAGAGTTGAATCGAGCTGCTACTTTTCAGAGCTGTGGAAAACCACCGTATGTGAAATAAAGTGTTGTAAATTGCTTAATGTCAGTATTTACATATTACATTAAACCATCTGCCAGCAGACTGCTGTGATTACAGTGGCTGAGTGATGTGGCGCTGCGCTCCTCGCGTGGTCATTAGGTGGGATAGAGATGGGTGACGGCTCAGAGAGCTGCTAATGATGAAGAAGTTTCGCTTTTAATTCCTCCTGTATGTTGGCAAGCCAGAGGTCACAGCCCACTCTGTCAGACCGATGACCCAAACCAACAACACTTTACTTCTCTGTACACACACACACACACACACACACACAGCCATATACATGGGAGCCCTGTACTGTAGACGTGAAGCTAAGCTAAGCTAAGCTAAATTAAGCTAAGCTAAGCTAAGCTACCCTAGCGTGTGTTCCTCATGGATCCTGCCTGGTTTGGAGACACCTGAGAGGGCAGACAGAGGAGCCGGAGGCCCATCCCTAAACACGGCGCACAAGCACCACAGAGTTGAGTTTGGACTTCTTTAGATGTCCGTGACATGTCCTCCGCCGGCCTGGGGAGCGTGGGAGCTCTCTGATGGTGATGTGCAGCTCACCGGGCGCCTCGGGGGGGGGGAAGGAGAACTAAGAGCGCTTGGCGCTGGGCAGCAACTGCTAAGAGAGCAGGTTTGCGGGGAGCTCTTCTCTGCGGAGAGCCGCTCGTCTGAGGAAACGTGTCACGTGTCACGTGTCACGCTCCGTAACGGGAGGCCGCTGCTCGGGGAGGTGAGGGGTTGATGGGAGTCGAGGAGCAGACCCTGCGCTCTCCTCGTTCTCCCGTCTTCATCATTACTCATCTGGTGCCACCCGCCATCTCCCTGGGCAGCCTGGGAGATGAGTCTCATTGTTTCAGATGCCGCTAATGATTTATTTAGAGCCTCCACTGTGCCCAGGTTTAAAATTAGCAACAACAGCCTTCTCCGCAAGTTGGTGTAGATACTGTAGAATCTCCTAGACCTAGAAAGCCACGTGTTCTTCCTGGTCTTGGGGCTGAATCAGTCATGCTTGGGAGGGCGGCTGAGAGGTTTAGCTACCGGGTCTGGGTCTTCTTAACGGTAGCATCCATCTGGGTGTTGCTGCTGTTTGCAGAAGGTTATTGAAGAGCATTACTGATACAGTACTTGAGCCTCCATCTTGCAAATAAATCAAAAGTGTATTTACAATAGATCTGATGGACAGAGATTGTCTGTTCAAGGACTGGGTAAACTCTCCCCGATGAAGAACTCCGATTTTTTTCTGCATGTTACGATTGGCCAGGCTCATCCATTGCTTCCTGTGGCCCTCCGGCCAATGCTCATGCTACACCACCTCTCCAGCGCCAGAAAGGTTTGATAGCATTTATAAACATAAAAATGACATACATTATACAGTATTGTAAATACACATTATACTTCAGGAGCTAGGGTGTGCTGGAGATGCAACTAAGTGAGTGCCAAGCTTTAAAAATGTTACTACCCCCCTCTGCCAGTGCCTGTAAGTCGTTTTGTGTGTATGGAATAGTAATGTGAGAAGGATGCCACTTTCATGAGCTTGTTTGGTGCTTTCAAACTTTGTGTCATCTATCAGAAGTTTTTATTTACTGTAGCTGCACTGATATAATTGGCTGATATATTTTCATCTGCTGTTTGGCTCGGTTAATAATAGCGAAACACAATTTAAATCAACCCCTAAGCATAAAATATGTAAATGACGAAATCTCCCTAATGTTTCAGAGAGAAAGCAACACTTAAGGAAGGAGTTTGGGGGAGGGGGCTGGTGATAATGATTTTTTGATTCAAAGCATGTCTTCAGTATTCAATCCCTTTCCTCTGTAAAGGGCATATAGGGGTTAGACACGTAAACAAAATTGTCATGCATGTACAGTAGTTGTACAGGGAATGGTCAACTGTCAAATGCTGTGTATTTAAGTATCCCATGTTTTTCTCGCGGAAACGCAATGCGTGAAATGACACATCATCTGGGTTTGTGATGACAGCGTTACAACCCACCTCCCAGACAACATCAGAAGGTGCAGCATTGATTCAGACATAAACGATACACAATACACTTAAGCCATAATTATGCTTTAAAAAAAATCATATTGCAGCTCAGAATAACAGCAACAGCTCATCAGCACAGCTTGTCACACTCTCTGCTGTCACACACCAAAGCCACTTATCTCCCGAGGAAGATCTCAAAACCTCTTTGGCTATAGCTTACAGTAGGAACATTAACGGGCAGGCAGTGATGAAACATGCAGTGTAGTCGGTTCTATGCATATGTTTTAGTGATCTGATATTACCACAGTAAAAAGACATGCGGTACTTTAGTCCCTCCTGCTTATATTCCTAATTTATCTGGAATTCTACCTGCAGTGCACATGAAAGGGGCTTTTTATTTAACGTTGCATAAATACTTTTGCACCGAAATATATTGCCTTTTTATATTCATTTAGTTATAGCCTAATCTTTTATGAGCTGTTGAATCTCAGCTTATCATACAAATAATGCTGCTGCAAAATTGTAAGTGAAAGTGGATTTAAAAACACATCACCTGCTGTGTAGCACCCTGTCAACTTTCAGATCATTTCTTTCTCTGCTCTGCATGCAATTTATTGTTCAATTTCTATACGGGTTATCATGAAAAAACAGCGCCTCGTGCCACGGCTCTTAACTATTTACATGAGGCATTCTGAAGACAAAAGACTAATAAGGCTCCAACCTTCAATAGCCTTCATACGCCATTGAGCACCAAGGGAGCTTTTCAGCTTCTTTCAAATGTAAAGCAACCATTGGAGTACAGGGAATAATGACACAATAAAATGAAATTGAGAGAAGTCTTACTCGTATAGAGACGTTTCTGAAAACAGCTTTGCCAAATTCTGTACAACAGCTCTTGTACTGTGGACATAGCCTGGGGAACATACAGTAGGACCCGGGGAACATATGTACGCTCCTTTTTCCCTCAGATAGATTTGGGTGTTTTACTAAGACCAGCCCTTTGTGGGGTTGAAATGAAACCTAAGTCAAGTCAGGTTTATTTGTACAGCACATTTAAAACAACAAAAGTGCTGAACAGACTAAAAACCAAAAACATATATAAAATAAATTACAAACAAGAAAAGTTGCTCGGAGGGCACAGGCCTGTGAAAGCATGTTTGGTATTACTGCATTCATTAGGTCGGGAGCTTGATGCCAGTTAGCGTCTCCAGTCACGACCAAAAGTCCAGAATTTAAGACAAAAGGTCCGATGTGGCCGTTTCAATTCAATGGACATTTTTCGTCCAAATGAATGGAGGTCTTGCCTTAATCAAGTCACCTAAAGATCATGTGATGATGAAAGCTTAATAATATTTATTGAAGTTATAATAATCAAAATAACAGGAAAACACAATTCAATAATAAATGGAAAAACAAATGTGTCAATATGAAAACACAGCAGAAAGGAAATGAATGATGTTATAGATTATCACAGCCTATCCTAAATCCTCTAAGCTTAAACAACACTTGGCATCAACACCACACACAGGAGGGGACAGTTGGGATTGCGACCTTACTGTAATGTGTTAAGCGGATGTGTCCGGAGGTGTTGTTTGGCTCAAAGAAGTGAAGAGGCACGTGACTGATGGTCGCTCGGTTTGATGCAGGGTGTAGCACGCCTGCGCTCATGTTGAAACAGTGATGGTGGACTGTTGGCGAACGTTGATATTCGCAGAGGTTCAGAGTTCAATTTCAGGGCTGTTCGATATACAGCAACTGAAATGGTTTGTTCAAACCCTCTGCTCTTGCCAGAGATGGATCATTTGAAGAGTTTGTGGAATTTCCTAAGACCCTGGCGTCCACTACACAGAGATCTTAGCTGGGATGCCGCTGTTCAGCAATACAGATTGATTTTCATCAATCAGGCACAAACTTGGATTGTGGGTGACGTGTTCCAAGGAGAACACTGAACTTGAGAGAGAAACTTGAGAGAGACTTGAGAGAGAGGAAATCTGTCCTGCCTCCCACTTAAAAAGGGCAGGAGACTGAGGTGTGTCCTGTTTGCATAGACAGCACCAACTGGTCACTCACAGAGGGGTCATAAAAGGGGAGTCAAGATTCTCTTAAGAGTCTGGAATCATCAAATATCCCTGTTATGGTTTCAACAAATTATATTTCCCCAACATGCATAATCAACTGAATCATGATTTTAGCTTCAGATTGATACCACGTGACTTAGCAGCATAGAATCTGCACATTAAAGCACAAACACAATAACACTTGGTTACAAATACAATACATCAATACCCATACTTTATTCCCAGGGCATATTCTCATGGTGGTTGCATCACATAGTTGGGAGAAAGTAATTGAACTTTATTAATGATGAAAATGCGAGAGGATGTTCATTCTCTTTGTTTCACTGTGTGAAGAATATTTTGGGCCCATGTGGCCTCAGGAATGTTAGTGCTATTTTGAGACTGGATCTTGGAACATCCAGTTGCATCTGGTTGGTCAACATCAGTGCTCTAGCTGGAGTGTGATGGTGCAAGAGTTCTGCTAGATAGGGTAGCACCGGCACGTTTAAAGTCTTTACAACAAGCAACAAAATCTTTAAATCAATTCTGAAGCTGACAGGAAAGCAGTGGAGAGAGGCTAATACTGGTGTTATGTGATCAACGCTTTCTTTTACCAGTTAAAATACGAGCGGCAGCATTCTGTAGTAGCTGCAGACAACGGAGAAACGAATGTTCTACACCCGCATAGCAGCACAGTGGCACAGTGCATAGCACTGTTGCCTCACAACAAGTAGGTCCTGGGTTCGATTCCCACTGGAGATGTTGTAGAGATGCTGTAGAGGGTTGTCAGCTACCCAGGTGGGGCCTCTCCCGGGCCTTTCTGTGCAGAGTTTGCATGTTCTGCCTACTGTCTACTCCCAACAGTAGGCCAAGGCCAAAAGGGATGAGGCCAAAAGGGATGGGCTAAGCGCAGAGAAACATTTCATCGGCGCATTTAGCGCGTGTGTGTGTGTGTGTGTGTGTGTGTGTGTGTGTTCCCATGTGTTGCCCATTGAATGTGTGTTGGAGTGTGCTGATTGACAAATAAATAGACTTCTTCACAAAAAAATAATTAAAGTAGTCTAATCAAGATTTAATAAAAGCATGAATAACTCTCGAAGTCTGTGGGTGAGAGATAGGCCTTAACTGAAAAAAAAAAGTTTTGACAACATAACTGATCTTTTTATTAAATTTAAAGGAGCTGTGCAAAATTACACCAAGATTCTTTACAAAAGATCGATTGTAGGAAGCTAAAGGGCCAGGATTACCATCAGGGTCATTCAATAGGTCAGGTTGTCCAAACATGATCTCAGTCTTGCTTTCATTGAGATTGAGAAAGTTTAAATCCATCCAAGTTTTAATATCCTCTAATACGTTTAACAAAGGCAAAACAATGAAAGGGAATATTGTGTTTCTTAAAATGAACCCCAGGGGCAGTATACAGTATACTGTACAATGAAAAAAGGATAGGACCCAAAATGGAGCCTTGGGGGACCCCAGAGGAAAGGGGGGCCGCAGCCGAGGAGTACTCCGACCATAAGCCTATAATACTCTCTCTCAGAGGAAGAAAAACTGTTACTGACAACTGAAAAAAGGGATTTTAACAGTTAATTTAATCAGTTAATTTAA
Organism: Borostomias antarcticus; assembly: GCF_949987555.1. Taxonomy (NCBI): domain Eukaryota; kingdom Metazoa; phylum Chordata; class Actinopteri; order Stomiiformes; family Stomiidae; genus Borostomias; species Borostomias antarcticus. Next base: position 26,462,476 of record NC_140242.1, read on the forward strand.
TCTGTCTATCACATTGAAGCTATAAATCAAGTAAATAATTTCTGGTTTTGTACAGAGAGAGTGTAACAGTCCTCTCAACCCTCAACCTGCAGGCTTGGAGAACGGAGTCGGATGTCACATTTTGATGAATGGTTGTCTTTGTATTGTGCTCGTGATATACGTTTGCCCCTTGCTATACAATAAATCATGATGAATTTGGTCTCCTCCTGTAGCCTCTCTGACTAATTATGCAATTTCATCGTTTGGTTACATTCCTCATTGTGTCCAATGAGTTTCATGTCGAAATTACATTGCTCGTTTATAAATTTGTCTTTGAAACAACTTTCTGGGTGACCTAAAAGTTCACTTCAGCGATTCAAAACCCCAGCAGGAAGGTGTGTGTGTGGGTGTGTGTGTGTTTCTAAACAGGAGAGAGACACAGATGTCAGCAGTGTTTCCGCCTATCCGTCAATCGCCGGGCCTGGCATGGTCACCTAGTGTAGCAGACACTATGATCGGCTCTCTGCGTGACGTCCAGTATTATGGAGATGGATGGGAGTAAATTACCCAGAAGGGGTCTGGTTCCACACCTGCAGGCTCGGCTCCACGCCTTAGCCTTCTAAACAGTCCAAACACTCAGATCAGCCACACAAGCACATATCCATCCACCCACACGCAGCAAACACACTTCCTGTCACCAAACGATGCCAAGCTTATTGAGAGTCGATGGCTTACTCTAGCTACAGTATGAATGTACTGTATGAGCGCAACATTTTATGTCCACTTACCTTCAAATAGGGAAGTGTGGTGAGCAAAGTGCAGCGCCTCTGCGACACATAATTACATGTTGTACATTACACATGTTTAATTGTTAAATGCAGTCTATTAGAGACCTCCTGGCCTAAATGCGTGTCTCTTTCTCTCTCTCTCTATTTATCTCTCTCTCTTTCGCTCTCTCTACCTCTCTCTCTTTCTCTCACTCTCTTAGATATACTCTATGCTCACCCCTTTTTTCTAGTCTGACTTCAGCCTGCTCCCATGGCAACAAAAAGTTCCTGTCTCTGACGCATGTTGAATTTGATTATTTTTTTATTTTTGTATTTCAACATCGGTAATGAGTGTTGTTTGTGTTCAGAACACTTTAACCTGACTGATGATATTGTGAAATACTTTCCTCTGTCAAAATGGAGACCATGCTATAGCCAGGATGACAGTTGTCATGACTACAGTGGAAGCATGATTTCCCCTTTACTACTCCTTTAATAACATTCATTTGCCATATTTCTCTCATTGAATCAGGTGCAGCAGCATCCTAACTGGGCATCAAGTATACACTACAGTATGTCCATCAAGTATACACTATGTCCAAAGCATTATTAACTCATTAAGAGAACAATACATGTACATTTGCTGTTCCAAGAAACTGAGAAAAACACAGACATTTTCTGTCACAGACAATTGATTTGAGGACAAATTTAGTGCAAGATTTGTAACATGTTGGGGCTTACATAATGCAAAATTGCTAACTAAATGTGCTCTCATGTGATAAAGACTGCCCTTGCCCAAGTCCCCCTGAATAACATTTCTGCTTAAGTCAGGAGAGGCATGGATTGTAGTGACAGATAGGCATTCTCAATTCGGACGTGTGTGTAGGAGTGTGTGTGTGTGTGTGTGTGTGTGTGTGTGTGTGTGTGTGTGTGTGTGTGTGTGTGTGTGTGTGTGACTGTGCTTGTGTGTCTCTGTTTGTGTTAAGTGCATGCCCTTATTCACTTTCCTCTGCAGGCATAAGTGTGTCTCTTGTTTTATATAAATGATCACATCACACTACTGTAGGACTTCAAGAGAGCCACGGCATGGAGTATAAGGTCCAGGCAGATAGAATCAGAGCTTTCCCTGGCTTTACCTGCTGGAGGGCAGCTGCAAACTCCTCCGGTGTGAATTCATTCGTGAGGCTTGTAGATGTTGACGATTTTAAAGCCGGCAGGAACACATTTCCACCCATTCATGAATCCGGCGGGGATCTTTCTTAGGGTTGGTCATACGAAGTTCTTAAGAAGACATTTAAGAAGACTTAAGAAAATGTTCAGGAATGAGGACCATTGTTTTCCACTGCTGAAAAACATGTTGCACTCCACAGCTTAGTGAAATAACATTTTATTTTTTACAATGAGTGGAATGTTTAAACAGGGAACGATCGTCCATCATTTTCCACATGTTTGACTGCAGCTCCATCCAGTAGAGGAATGGACAGGGATTATAAGCACAGCAAACAAGCTGAGACTGGCGCTGTGTGCAGGATGAAATTGAGAGTTCCTCCACTGAAAGATAACACCACGACACAGCCAGTGTTTGAGACTGATGATTTGCTGCTAGGAGGTTTCTCATGAAAATCGCAGACAAAAGATAAATATACGGTAGAAAACAGTCCGGGAGATAGAAAACAGTCTTGGAGAGATGGAGTACATTTCTCACAGTCAGGAGGCAGAGAGGAGAGGGGGCCGGGGGGGGGGGGGGGGTCCTGTAACGACAGGGTGATGTATAGGATCATATAGAGACAATAGGTAGGGCTACATCTCATGCAGTAATGCCAGCCAGAGTGGGGAATAATGGAACTATTGTATGCCGGGCAGCACATTTGTACAGTACGTATGATTTACTCCAGTCAAATGGTTTAGTAGCAGTTTGATCTAGAAATACAGGGCTTCATGTGGTATTGGGCTACATCTAGGGCTACTGTATGCTGTATGTGACAGCCACTAGTGGTCTGGTCCTAAAGTAGGGCAAGGTCTTTTTTTTTCTTTAGTTATTTTGTATTTTTATTTATTTATTTATTTATTTATTTATTTATTTTCTTTTTTCTTTACAGATTATTAAAGTGTAAATTGTAAGCTTTCAAATGATGTGCCATGCATGAAGATATGCATCTGTGAATGTTGGTACACCTGAAATCACTCATATATATAATACTTAATATATTAATATGTATAAAATAAAAAGGGAAAAAAGTATTTTGCCCTCTTGTGCCTTTTGAGGACTGCTAACATCAGGACCAAACAACATGGGCCTCCTGATTCTGGTCTCTGAGATTTCATCCATTTAATCTAAGTTTAAATCTTAAGTCTGGGTGTGAGGATCCTACCATGTGTGTGTGTGTGTGTGTGTGTGTGTGTGCGTGTGTGTGCGTGTGTGTGTGTGTGCGTACGTACGCGTGTGTGTGTGTGTGCGTGTGTGTGCGTGTGTGTGCGTGTGTGTGTGTGTGCGTACGTACGCGTGTGTGTGTGTGTGTGTGTGTGTGATAAGCTGAACTAGGGCAGCCCTTTAGCAGTCCCTTCATCTTACAAAGGAGATTCTTAAAAAAAGGAGTATGAGTTTCGATTGGCCGTTCAGTGAAGAGTGTCCGGCATTGCTGTCGCAATGTGACTTTCTTGGCGATGTGGGAATGGGAAGGATTACAGGAGTGATTCAGTGGTAATTCAGGGTTGAGCCTGTGGTAGACAAAACCCCCTCATGTCCAGCAAAAAAGCTTCCTCCAACAGCGCTGTAATAAAGAGACACTGTTCACTACCACCAGCGTCTTCGCTTTGTGCCCTGGGATGGCGCAGAAATATCGAAAAGTGGAGGTGTGCAATTTCAGTGGGCTTGGTAATAGCACCATGATACCGGTGAATTATTTCTCCACAAAGCCTATTTCCATTACCGGAGGAGAATCCCATCACCGGGTGATGTCCCATCCTGCTCACCGCCCATAGCACTCTGTCACTGAGAGCATGGCCGAACGTACAGCTCTCCGGGGCCGGGGACACAACAGGACACGCTGGATATTTACCCCGGGCCCCTCGATGTAATGGTGACATTAGTCCAGGCTGGTCTCATTTTCGGTATAGATCACGTCATTCTGTTGAAAGTGTTCCCGGGCAGTTATACTGTACAGTATGTTTTCAAACATACCGTCGCCTACGGCTCTGATTCGCAATAGCAGCTCGTTCCAGCTATGGATCTGCTGTCTAATGATTTACTGTAATCATCTTGATGCTAAGGACGCCTTAACAGCTGTGTGTGTTGTGGCTGTGTAGTCATAATAACAGAAATGTACATACGGTATATCAGGAGATGTCTTGTTTGTAAAGCTCTCATAAATACAGTACTGGCGCGGTCCCTTATCACATGCCAGAGCAGAATGGAGGAAGGCTGAATTTCCCAGGCAAAGATTGACTGCGAGAATTAATCAGACCCCTCTCGTCACAATCGCCTCTGAACAGCAGTAGTAATGGCAGCGATACATCCTAAGAGATTTGTTTAGATCTGTCTTCTATTCTTTTCACTGGAAAAATGTTGAGGGGCCAAATCATTTATAAGATATGTCTGCTACTGTAGCTTGAATAATGAAGATTTAAAAATGGCTTTTGTTGGTGACAGAGATAAAAATAGCATGGTGAGGTCAACCAATTCAGTTTAGCTCACTTCTTTGTACAGTATGTAGTTCAAGATCCACAGGCATATAATTGTCTTCACCACTACTTGAATATAACCTGCTGTAGATACAGTAGAATTTCAAAATATGCATTGCTCTTCCTCTGGTGTTAAGCATGCTCTGAGGCCTTATTGAATGGGTAAATTCCATTGTTTTAATAAGATAGAAATATGAGTGATGGAGTCGTATACGTTTTTACTTCCTCCGTGGTTCATAAAGCCCTGGAAGATTGTTTACTACCGGAGGCTTGTGCCAAGCATCCTGTTGTTCGCCAAGAAAAATTCACTTCATTTGTTCTTGCTAAGAATTATGTACTCTTAATTGTCCAAAAAGAGTAACAGTAAGAGTAACTCAGTATTTTACAGTATTTTACTGATATTTGGCAGTGTTTATCTTGTTTCTGTGTTAATGCGTGACCTTTTCTCATTTTGCAGATGTAAATGGAGGAGCAGGCGTGTCAAGAAGAAGGAGAACTGGGGACCTGCACGGTTTCAAACAGCCGACCGCCGTCGCTTGTCACTGAAGCAAAATCAATAACTGACAATTAATGTCAAAGAACTGGAGGAGCATAATGCTGCCTCGCTGTAAGAAACACTGCTAATGGATAGAAGGCATTTTGAAATTCAGTGCATTATTAAAATACACCTACTAAATGCAGCATAATGCCTTCAAAAGTCTCATGCTTGTACGTGCTGACGGTCGTTTGCTGGGCGAGCGCTCTCTGGTACCTGAGCATCTCCCGGCCCACGTCGTCCTACGTCGGGCAGGTGTCTGTGCCGATACGGAAGACGGCGAAGCCCCCGAAGAACGCCACCTTCAGCAACATCCGCACGCGGCCCCTCAACCCGCACCCCTTCGACTTCGTCATCAACGAGCCCAAGAAGTGCGAGGCCGACGCGCCTTTCCTGGTCATCCTGATCAGCACGACCCACAAGGAGTTTGACGCCCGCCAGGCCATCCGGGAGACGTGGGGCGACGAGAGCACGTTCGGCGACGTCCGAATCGTCACTCTCTTCCTGCTGGGCCAGAACGCCGACGGCGTCCTCAACCAGATGGTGGAGCAGGAGAGCCAGATCTTCCACGATATCGTGGTGGAAGACTTTGTTGACTCCTACCACAACCTGACCCTGAAGACCCTGATGGGCATGCGCTGGGTGGCCACCTTCTGCTCCAAGGCCCAGTACGTCATGAAGACGGACAGCGACATCTTCGTCAACATGGACAACCTGATCTTCAAGCTGCTGAAGCCCGCCACCAAGCCACGCAGGCGTTACTTCACCGGTTACGTCATCAACGGCGGCCCCATCAGAGACATACGTAGCAAGTGGTACATGCCCAGGGACCTGTACCCGGACAGCAAGTACCCGCCCTTCTGCTCGGGCACCGGGTACGTGTTCTCGGCGGATGTGGCCGAGCTCATCTACAAGACCTCGCTGCACACCAGGCTGCTCCACCTGGAGGACGTGTACGTGGGGCTGTGCCTGCGGAAGCTGGGCGTCCATCCCTACCAGAACAGCGGCTTCAACCACTGGAAGATGGCGTACAGCCTGTGCCGCTACCGCCGAGTGATCACCGTGCACCAGATCTCCCCGGAGGAGATGCACCGCATCTGGAACGACATGACCAGCAAGAAGCACCTCCGGTGTTAGCGGCGCCCGAGGAATGAACTTGCGTCCTCTTCAGAAGCCCCCCCTCCACATACACACACACACACACACACACATTGGCCGGGTTTCCAGAAACCTTCTTAGCGCTAAGAAGCTCTTTGAGTCTTCTTAAGGCTCCCGTTTGCTTGTTTCGGGAGCCTTAAGAAGACTCAAAGAGCTTCTTAGCGCTAAGAAGGTTTCGGGAAACGCGGCCATAGTCTTTCGAGCAGAATGACTCGGAATTGTAACATTGAAAGGCTTTCAAGCCAACCTTAGTGAGTCTATTAATGAGCCAGCTTAGGTCCATCTTTTCCTACTCATATACTTATAGTGAGTCCACCACGTTGCTGGTGATGGGTGCATGAGGCTTTTAAAGCGCATGTTCTCATTAAAACAAACAATACCATGATGTCGTTACCAGTCATTAGTAGTGCAGAAGTCCAAATAATATATAGACTTCTTCGAGTTATTTTGATGGACATTTACACTGTAAAGTACGCATTTGAAAGAAATATTTGATGCTATTTATCATGGTAATCCTCGCTCATTTCATAGCAAGGTTTCATCTGCTGGTTTTGGAGATGTGGGTACTTATAGACAGTAGGACAAGGTCTCGCCTATATTGTGATATGAAAATATTGCTGCAACATAACAACGGTATCTTACATCTGCAAACCTGACCAAGTGTGTATGTTATAGGTTATTTCCATTAATGTTTTCATTTGATAAGAGAATACTGTATCTTGGGGGTTGCACTGCACCAGTACTAGTATGGATGTTCATGTTCATGTTTGCACAGTTGAAAACAATTAGGGCAAGTCCTTGGATCTACGTATTTGTTTACATTCACAGTATTGTTGTAAATGTACCTTGAAAGAGACAACCTTATGCTTTTTGTATTTATTATTATTTTTAGTATTTTTATTTTTATTTTATTTTATCTTGAAATTATTTTTCTTACTTTGAAGTAATGGTGACATCATGCTACTTGCTTCTCAACCAACTGTGGACTATGACTATGTCCTATGTCTGTATACTGTATCTACAGAGCTGTTTCAGTTCATTATGTAACACCAAGTATCAACAAACTTAACTATCATGTTGTGCAAGTGACACTGTACCGTTTTACATTAAGTAATATGCATTCCTAAGTGAATGTATTATCATGTGTATTTTGCATACCAACCAGTACCTATTGAAGCACTGCTAGTAAAATAACAGAAAAGTGTTATATATTTTCTAGAGCGTGAATGGCTTTTATAGCCACATTTTAATTTGACAGTGTTTCTTTTTTTAAGATTCTAGTACAGTATAAGCTATTGTGACATTTGACTGTGAACGCATTAAGATCTATCCTGAAGGGGATTGTTGTGATATATACATATATCATGTTTTTTTTTATATTAAAAAAATACATACTTGAATTAAATGTATTCAATGCCTTGTACATTTTTAAATACAGAAAAAAGTGTATTGGTACTTAGGTTTACAGTACAGTGTGAATATGTGCATTTTCAGTCTCAATAACAGCACGTCTACTGGTCCTGCACGGCTGACAACTTTGCTGCACCTCTTTTGATATTTGCGAAACATCAACGCCGCCCCCAAAAAATGACATTTGGCACATTCACGGTGTAGCTTGCAGCATGGTATGTCCCAGATGTTAGCACTGTCAAAACCCTGTCATTTTTCCTACAAAACACTGTCATTTTCCTACAAAACATTGTCATTTTTCTACAATAAGGCCAGACACTATTTATATAAAAGTATGCCTAATGTGACAGGGGTGAACATAGCACTTACAGTACATGTGATAAGTATAAAAATCTGTTAAATATAATTTCGGCAAATAATATAGAACACAAATTGTATGTTTTAATAATAGCAAGTATTTATTTGTTGCTCCTCTGCAGAAAATTTTAATCAGCGGATTACAGAAAGGGAACAAAGTGAATGGCACACATACTGTACATAGAAAACAACAATGTACCTCTTAAAATAAATCATTTTGTACAAGTTAATATAATTTACCACTTCAATACTTAAAAAAATCATTTTGAGCTACTCCACTTGTTTGAACAAACAAATGGCTCATCAACCTTTCAATAGTTGCCTTTTGGTTTCATTTGCAGGTGCATTATAATACAGTGCAGTTCGGAGATTACTACTAGAACCTGGTGTAGTGCAGCAGGAAACCTTATCTTGATGGATTCATCGATAATTTGGCTTCTAAAAACATCAAAGCATATTATAGGATTACTGTTTATTTAGTTTGTTTGTTTGTTTGATTGTGTGTTTGTTACGGTTCACATTGCCTTGTCAGATTTACAAAAGCATAAAGGTTAAACTGTCATTATGATTCCTGGAGTGACTATCCCGGGGCTGAAGCGTTGGTTTTTCTGGTGCATACAGTATACTCAGCCAAAAAGTGCATTATAGCTTCTCCTTACAGGATGACTACTGACTTGAGAAAAATACTACCACTGACTTGTATCTTCATTGCTTGAATAGTATTTGTGAAATGGGTTCCATACGTTCTGTTGTTGAAGGTCTCAGTCATAACCAGCTGTACATTCTTAGGCACGGATAAATGAACAAGGCACCTTTAGCATTTTGAAGCGTCAACACTGTTGTCTGAATAAGCAGCAAAACGCACACGGCAGCGTTCAGGTCTCTCAACCCCTGCACATTCACGGAAAATGGGTCCCTTCATATCATTGGATTACACTCATCTATACACAGTACAGTTCATTCTCTTTTTAAACATTCATTGTTATCATGAAAATGTGCTTTTTCCATAAATAAAATACATTTTACATTCTGAATGAGGAATACAATACAGTACAAGGAACAAATTAATTTTCTGAGGAGTGGTTCTGTGGAATGGAGGTTTACGGAGCAAATCTTTTTCACTGTGAGAACATAACAGAGAGAAAAGAATAAAAGGCATTCTTATTTCAATAAATAATAGTAAGAGCTTCGCTGAAAGCAGAGGTAACATGATTAAAAACTAAAATCCTAAGCAACATTTAAATCACCAGCTACAACCACCTGAGAACATCTGTAGTTTCCTGGGCTGATTCCTGGCCGTGGTCTTGGAGGGGTGGCAGGGAGAGTAAGCAGGGAGGGGCTAAAGGAGTGGAGACGGAGCTTGGCGTCAGGGCAGGTGAGAGGGGAGGGCGAGAACGGCCGGGGGTGTGGAGAGTTTCTCAGTCCGTCTTCCCTGAACTGGTCTCCTTCTCGCCAGCCTCGTCCGCCCTTGAGAACAGCATCAGCTAACACTCAGCTGGGCAAACCCAACCAGCTTCAGCTCGTCTGGGATCTCTGTTTCATCACAGCCAGACACCTGGCCAGGAAGACATCAAGAGGGATCGATCACATGACAACATCCTGTACACTGACACACACACGCACACCATCATGGAACCCTCTGTGACAACCTCTTTACAACTCTCAATTAGTGTCAAAAAGATGTATTTTCCATTTGACAAACTGCATGCAAAAATGTCTGTGTATGTGTTTTATTAATAGTATATAGTATCGTTGTGCAAAAATGGCATTCCAGTTCACTCTAACAAAATGTTGAACACTAAGAGAGAATGAGTTGGGGGTTTTTCAAAGTAAGTATGACTATATCAGTGCTGAATGACCTACAGTAAGATGTATTAAGGCTCCCCTTGAATCCTTGGTATTTTAATAAAGACATTCACATAATATCCCTCCAAAAACCAGAACCAGCAGCAGAGACCACTTTTATTTTTAAACTACAAAGCCTAAGATCAAACACCACTTTTATAAAGCGACTAAGATGAAACATCCTTTTATAAAGCAGCCAAGATGAACCACCACTTTCATTTTATTGACATTTCTACCTTTCAGTGAGCACCTCGCCTGCTAAATTTTTAAGTAATTATACCTCTCCTGCCAGGAGCCCTTATTACTGGCAACACACATGCAGGCTCTTTGAGGTGTGAGCTGGCCCCCGGGAGCCAATCGATAGCTCTTTTTCACTCGGCTTCTTCCACCTTCTGGAATGTGAGCCTGCGGTCTGACGTCTGCCTGCCTCCAGCGCTTCACAGCTGACCGGGGAGACGGACCGGGTGGTGAGCTGACGTCTGGGGGCCGCGGCCTTGTGAGAGCCGGGTGACCGGTCTCTCCCCCCCGTCTCTCTCAGAGAGAGCCCGGTCAGGGGACTGTTCCGAGTGACCGGTCGCTCCCCCCCGTCTCTCTCAGAGAGAGCCCGGTCAGGGGACTGTTCCGAGTGACCGGTCCCCCCCCCCCCCCGTCTCTCTCAGAGAGAGCCCGGTCAGGGGACTGTTCCTAGTGACCGGTCGCTCCCCCCCGTCTCTCTCAGAGAGAGCCCGGTCAGGGGACTGTTCCGAGTGACCGGTCCCCCCCCCCCCCCCCCCCGTCTCTCTCAGAGTGAGCCCGGTCAGGACTGTTCTGACCTCTGTCGGCGATTGATCACAAAACTGCTGCAGCGCTTCAGGCAGAAGCAGCATAATTCACCACTTGGTGAAAATGTTATGAATTGTTCTCCAAGCGTGCAGTACAGTCGGTGATTATTCTCACAGTCCAGATACATGCTGGGCTGTGAACATAATTCTTGTCTCGGGGGTCGATATCGGGAGTATAAAACAGCCTGGTGTTAAGTGGTTTCCTCTCAACCAACGGGAAACGGGAGAGCTCCGGCCAGGGTGTTTAGCGGGAAGGCTGGCCCCGCCTTGCCCCGGCCCAACCTGGCCCTGTAATAACCCCACTGCTGCTCCTGCTTCTCCTCCAGAGATCTCCTCCACCCTGGCCTGGCCCTGTAATAACCCCACTGCTGCTCCTGCTTCTCCTCCACCCTGGCCTGGCCCTGTAATAACCCCACTGCTGCTCCTGCTTCTCCTCCAGAGATCTCCTCCACCCTGGCCTGGCCCTGTAATAACCCCACTGCTGCTCCTGCTTCTCCTCCACCCTGGCCTGGCCCTGTAATAACCCCACTGCTGCTCCTGCTTCTCCTCCAGAGATCTCCTCCACCCTGGCCTGGCCCTGTAATAACCCCACTGCTGCTCCTGCTTCTCCAGAGATCTCCTCCACCCCAACCTGACGCTGTAATAACCCCACTGCTGCTCCTGCTTCTCCTCCAGAGATCTCCTCCACCCGGGCCTGGCCCTGTAATAACCCCACTGCTGCTCCTGCTTCTCCTCCACCCTGGCCTGGCCCTGTAATAACCCCACTGCTGCTCCCACTTCTCCAGAGATCTCCTCCACCCGGGCGTGGCCCTGTAATAACCCCACTACTACTCCTGCTTCTCCTCCACCCTGGCCTGGCCCTGTAATAACCCCACTGCTGCTCCTGCTTCTCCTCCACCCTGGCCTGGCGCTGTAATAACCCCACTGCTGCTCCTGCTTCTCCTCCACCCTGGCCTGGCCCTGTAATAACCCCACTGCTGCTCCCACTTCTCCTCCAGAGATCTCCTCCACCCGGGCCTGGCGCTGTAATAACCCCACTGCTGCTCCTGCTTCTCCAGAGATCTCCTCCACCCTGGCCTCCTCCACCCTGGCCTGGCGCTGTAATAACCCCACTGCTGCTCCTGCTTCTCCTCCAGAGATCTCCTCCACCCTGGCCTGACGCTGTAATAACCCCACTGCTGCTCCCACTTCTCCTCCAGAGATCTCCTCCACCCTGGCCTGGCCCTGTAATAACCCCACTGCTGCTCCTGCTTCTCCTCCAGAGATCTCCTCCACCCTGGCCTCCTCCACCCTGGCCTGGCCCTGTAATAACCCCACTGCTGCTCCTGCTTCTCCTCCAGAGATCTCCTCCACCCTGGCCTGACGCTGTAATAACCCCACTGCTGCTACCCCTTCTCCTCCAGAGAGCTTCCGTCAGCGACGTCCGCCAGCTGCCGATAGCGCGAAGGCGTCGGAAAAAAGGTCAGACCGCCATGTACTGTGACCCGCCACACAGATGTTGTTTACCTCGCCTGCTGGCCTCCAAACAAACAAAAGAAAAATCTCGCCACATCCTCCCGGGGTGGATGCTAATTGCTTCACCTTTCTCCATTCGGTGGCTAAACGGCGCTGTTCTACGTGATGCGGATCACTGTCACCGAGTCCGTGGCAGATTTCCGCGCGGAGAACCATATGTGCAGCGGGGAACGTCGGCCATCGAGACTAGAGAGGACAACGTCACGGCTGGCTGGCGCGTCACACACACGCCACAGCTGCTCGTTTTCAGGAGTCCTAGCGAATCGCCTCCATGAACATGAGCGAATCATCAAACGAGATGGAAATAATCTATATTTACATGCGTGTGTAATGATACTGCGCATTGTAACGCATTGTGTAAATATGTTGTTATGAGGTAATTCATTGGCTACACGGCAGATGAGCAGTTTGTCCACCCATGGAAATATCCGTCTTATTTCAGCATTCTAGACATGAGGTGCTACAGAATTAAACATGCGGAAGCTCACCAGTTTGAAGGTCGAAACTCTGTAGGTCGCCGGGTCATCTACAATCCTCTGAAGGTTAGCGGCAACTGCAGAGTAATACAGATGACACGATGTTAATCGTGTTACAGCGTAGACGCATGAGACAGACCGGAGATCATACTGCTAAATCAGAGAGTGTAGCCGTCCTTAAGGTCGTCACTGACTCAACGAGTGATTCGGTTCCTTCAGGAATATACCATAACCACGGAGATTTAGCTAAGCAGAATAGTACAGAGTATCAAAATACAAGGTCGCGACATTACCAACAACAACGTCGTGTCCGTTGACCAGACCGGCCGAGAAGAGCTCCTGAGACACTCCCTCTGCCGTGTCTGTTAAGAGAACCACGCAGCACAAGAGACAGGGGACAACTGTAAGCTAACAGGATATTTATATATTTGGATGCATGTACAGGACAGCCGGAAGTGCCAAAAGACAATTTGATAATAACACTTTATATTCGGTTAATATCAGCTGTGAGAATATTACTGTAGACTCATCTAATCTAGGCGGCTCTTACCTCGACCGGGGGTGAACTCAAACCGGATGTCATTCAGCTCTTTTCTTGAGTTTCTGGTGGAACAGAGAAAGCGGTGAGGAAAAACATTTGTCAGTCACAACCTGCGACTCGCCACGGAATGACATTTTTTTTTTTTTTATGTAGCAACAACCCAGAAACAACCACTAGATTCTGAGCCCTTACACATTTGTAGAAATCTGAAAAGATTGTGCAGGTAGAAACACGGCCTGCTGGTGAAGGCGTTACTACATCCTACTTATTGCTTATGGCCCCAACCCATTCATTTCCAATGCCCATTCCTCCCTATTCCAGGTTTTCTGTGGAGAGTCCATAGTTTTAGTATCTGTGCTTTATTTGGAGCAGGTGTTATTTGTAATTTGTTAACCTAATAATAATAGCGCCTCTATAAGTTCCAACCCATACAGTCAATTGTTCAATTCATGGTCTTGTTTGTGATTGGTTGTTAATGGACTGGTGTGTTAGACAGCCTGTTTAGACTTGGTTTTAGAATGCGTTTCGTTTTACAGATGCCCATGGTGCACATCCGCATGAAGTGCCTGGAGGAACAGGGGCTCAAGGTTGTTTCTGGATGGAGTCCCAATGTGGTCCAACGCTCTCCTTCTCACCCCGAGTGGACTGACAACCACACCTCCCTTCCCCAGGACAGAAGCTGCTGAACACACAGATGCCACACTGACAATACAGCACTGGGCTTATCACACTAGCACAATCACACTAGCACACGTGAAAGATATATACTGTACCTAAGTGTGCAACAGAAATAGTTACTACTCAACCGTTGAACAGTGTTAAAACAGCTCCAAACCCTTAGTTGAACCAGTATAAACAGTGAACAAAGTCCCTGTATTGGCAACTCTACACGTACTGGGCTGGGGACATGACTTGATGTAAAATTAACAAAGGTGTGTCTGGCTTTCTTAACTACCTCCAGTGCTTCAGCAACGGTGCATGGCCTTGACTTTGAATTCACAGTTTGTGATAAATAATAGAATATAATGGCCCCTGTTGCCACAAAATATGCTTTCGATTACCATATTTCTCACAACTAACCATATTGTAGGTGATATGAAGGGGCCATGTTCTGAGGTGGTGTATTAAATTAATGAAACAAAAAATGTGTGAAATCTCTTTTCTCTTTCCTGAGGGACCGTGGGGAAATGGCTCGGGGTAATGGGGAGGAGGTAACAGAGGATGAAGACAACTTGTAGAAAAGACATGTTTGAATAGTTTTGCATTTCTGCATAATGTGTTTGGATAGAAGCATCTGCGTGCTGGTTCTCCCGGGCGATTTGCACACCTGGCTCAGAGCCGCCACGCTGTAGAGCGAAGAAGACTCAGGTTTCAAAACATCACAACCCCCTCGCAGATGAAAACAGGAGAACCGTCTTCCTCTGAACCACACGGCAGAATGCAGGAAGTCGGCGTACATTAACTGAGAATGTGTGATCTATTTGGAGGGGGGCGGGGTTCTGTTGTGCACTTACACAATTAATCTTTTTGCAATCGACAAAATCCCTAGCAGCCCCATACAGTACGTGGGCACTCATTAATTGCACTGACCGGCATTACAAATGGAATGAGTGGAAGGGAGTGACCGGGTGCTCCACACCGTTATCACATAACAGAGGCACTGGAAAGCTGTGTGGTGGGAGTGGATTCATCATTTGGTTTGTAATTAAAATGCGTAAATCACATCCATCGAAAGCACGTCTGCCACCCCCTGACCCACATTCCAGATAAGTGGGCAGTAAGGAGCAGACTCAAGACACATCTGCCAAAGCTCTTTAGTTGCCACGGCTACAGAGGGGCGTTGGAGGGGAAGGTGGGCGAAATATAATTTTTTTTGACAACTAGCTGTGAGTCAACTTGGCTAGTTTGATTTTACAGAATTTTAGCTGAACAGGACTCGCGGTCCAGAACTCGGGGTTCTAATAGATGGGATAGGATTGACCTCCGTGATCACTGTGAGCTGCAGTAGCGTGTTATAGAGGCTGTGGAAACTACACCTGTGCTGGAGGGCTAGTGGCCTGCTGGCCTCTTCCACCACACAGAGGAGGACCGGCTGCCTGGAACGCCATAGGCGGTGGCGCCAAGACTCTGGAACGCTCTTCCCCAGGCCCTGAGAGAGCCATCCACTGAACTCATGTTCAAAAAACTTCTTAAGACACACATGTTCAGGCAGGCCTTCGGCCATCTATAACACCTTGCTGCTCGCAATGTTGTTTTTTTCAGTTCTGTGTCGTTTTAATTTTGTCTCGTGTTGTATTGGCATTTTAATTTATTACTGTAAAGCACTCAGTGCATCCGTGCTGTGAAGAGCGCTATATAAATAAAGCTTACTTACTTACTTACTTACATACGCTACCTCAGATGGCGTAGGACATTTTGCATGAAGCTGAACAAAGATTGAAAACCAATTAAAAAGTATGGTGTAGGAGTGTAGGACATGACGCCGTGCTACTGACCATTTCTACTGACCACAAAACAGTTCTACTGACCATTTCTACTGACCACAAAACAGTTCTGGTGATATTGGGGGACACTCTGCCTCAGGTTGGAATGCGGGATCTTGATAAAGAGACCCTCTCACACCCCGTTGCTCCCCCATCCCCCGGCGACAGGCCAGGCCAACAATACACATCCACAGACACTCACAGTGGAACAAAGGATCCTCCATTCTTGCCTTGTTTCTTTAATAAAGTGAAACTGCTCCATCTCAACCAGGTGATGCAAACACCACGTGAATAAGCCCGGTGAATAAAGTCATTGTGCTGATGCATCATATTTGTATGCAAGTGTTACTGTATGTTACAAATAACGGATTCTATGCTGCTGATTCTGTATAGCCGTGTTTGGTATCCATCTTTGGGTAAAATCATGAATCAGTTGATTATGCATGTTGTGGAAATGTAATATCATGTTGAAACCATGACCACTTTTATGATGGGCCACTCTGGGTGGCCCCAGTGACCAATCACAGACTGTCTATGCCCACAGGACACACCTCACCTCTCTGCTCCTTAAAAAGGGATCAGACAGGAAGTTATCTCTCTCTTGTTCTCTCTCTCTCTCAACTACCCAGCAACTTCAAGTGTGTGCCTGGTTGATCAAATCAGCCTGTATCTGTTGAATGCTGAACCGCTATCTAAGAACTCTGTAGTCGACACAGGGCTTAGGAATTTCCACCAACTCTTCAAAGATTTTGAATGAGATATTTGCAACTTGTGAACTCTGAAACTGAACTTTGAACTCCGCAAACATCAACTTCGCACAGCAACGCTACTATCACTGTTTCAACGGGAGCGCAGGCGCGCTGCCCCTTCATCAAATCGAGCGATCATCAGTCACGTGCCTCTTCCATGCTTCGAGCCAGACACAATAGAAACTATTTTTTTTCACCATGAGTCTGGCTTCCAGGCTATGTTTTAACAGCATCTTGTTGGCATAAGGTCTGAATAATACGGTTCTGTTCAGTAGTTTCTACAGAAACTCCCATTATCGAGGTTTTATTTACCTGGTAAAGTGCAATGTACTGTAATTCTAAGGTGTAGAAGCAGTCTGCACTGAAACAGATTTCCCTTGGCAGCGTCCAGAGAGCTGGAGTAAACACTTCACAGGCAAATATGGAGACTGAGGGGAAGAACCAGTCCAGACGGGGAGATATCCGCTGCAGTACATGACAAAACTGTCATCATTCCCCAGTTCCTCAGAGTACAGCAGGTACTGTTTGTCTACCCAGCACAGGACACTGCGGAGCCAAGCCATATCACAGGGAGCTGCTGACAGAACTATGCTATTAGCCACAGCAATGTTTGGTATGCTGAGGGTAAGCTGTAGATCTCTGAGAACAGACTGTCCCCCACAGTTTGATGCCGAGGCTAAACAAACGACCTGCCGGGGAGAAGGTTCACAGGTGTATACTAAATCCTGAGTTGTATTGACAGGTGGGTAATTCCCTTACACACACCAACAAACACAATCAATACATGTTTGGGGTAAATCCAGTGCATTTGAAGATAAAAGGGAAAGCACATCAGAGCTCTGGCCTCGAAAGGGCTCTCAGGAACAAGCACAAGTCAAAGTCATTAAATTAGGTAACCATGTTGGCAAATTAACGCACATGAATTTGGCCTCTTACACACTAATTACTTTTTAAATTAGAATTATTTTTATTTCGAATTCGAAATGAGCAACTCAAAGCTAGAGTGGAGCGCCATTCGTTTCAATGGTGAGCATGGTTGTCAAACAAATGGTAATAACTCGAAAACTATAAATCGCACAGGTTAGATAATTAAGTGATATTCCCACTATTTCTTTCTTTCTTATTAGGTGGGCTAGCTTGCAGAAGCTAGCCCAACTTGTGATATTCCCACTCTTTCTTTCTTTCTTTCTTTCTTTCTTTCTTTCTTTCTTTCTTTCTTTCTTTCTTTCTTTCTTTCTTTCTTTCTTTCTTTCTTTCTTTCTTCTTATTAGGTGGGCTAGCTTGCAGAAGCTAGCCCAACTTGTGATATTCCCACTATTTCTTTCTTTCTTTCTTTCTTTTTTTCTTATTCTAGTTCTCCCCAGTTTTTGTCTCCTTAGTAACTACTTCTTCATACTTTGTGCTATAAACTTCATTCAAACTTTAAAATGTTCACAATGTTTAGCTCCATTCAGATTTTTGATATTTTGATATTTTTTTTAGAAATGTAACTTTTAAAACTATTTTTTGTCCCATTGAAACTGCTTAAAACTGCTTTTGGAATGTTCAATAACTTTGTTTTTAGAGTGGTGGCAGCAGTTGCTTTGAAAATATTCACACATTTTGTAAACTGCTGGCACTCCTACAGTTTTGACAGCTCACACACATATTATATATCAAAATGTTCACACAACTGTGCTGATTCATACAATCTAAGTATCTAAGCTGTGTGACTTACAGTTTTCGCTGTATGCCGATTTGTTCGGCAACTGCGCTCCTCATTGAAATGTATGGCAACGCACTCTCACTTTTGAGCTGTTAATTACAACTGTCACCACTCAAACTGTTCAATCATAATGGGACAAAAACTATGAATAAAGCTTGTAGTTTTTAAGCTACACTGACATATTATATCTCAAAATGTTCATCTGGTTCCCAGGATTCCTACGGTGTAAATATATATGCTGTGGTATTTATACTTCTTGAGACAGAGCTGTCTGAATACGGCCATGCTTTCCTCATATATAATGAATGGTGGTACTTAGGAGAGAACAAAAACCAAAAACAATAGTGGAATGAATATCACTCGAGCAGCAGTTGGTCATTTCAAATGCATACACCAGCACTAGAGGGCCGTAGAGATTGCTCATAATTAACCCGCAAGGCTTACTTGGGGTAAAAAATAATCCAATGCTATTTCAACTTTTGTGGTTATATTTTGTATTGTAGTAGAATTCCTTCAGTTGATCAATGCTTGGACACATTTCTCTTTCAAACGGCTTCCAGCCTGCACAGTCTTGCATAGTCTACTAACAATTCCCATGTGGCAGTGCTTCTCTAAGGGCTGTAATTGAAAGAATCACAATACCATGAATCCATTTCTAATCACTATCTACACTCATCAGTTCACAGAGAAGCACAATTAATTGATACCATGTTTTTTTCTCAAACGCAAATGGGTTTTCTCCATTTCCCCACTCTCTCTCCAGAGACGAACCAATCACAGACTGCTTCTACTTGACGGTACTAAGGGACTCCACCGTTAATCTGGAATTTGGTATCCTAGAGACTCCTCCCACTCCTCCTACAGGGTGCACAGTCGTTATCGTCCACAGTCACTCTCGTACCCTCCTCCTCCATCCCTGGCTGGCTTTTCTCCATCTTAGCCTTAATCCAGTTGTCCTGCCGCTCTCACTAACAACCTGCCCACTTCACTCACAATCCATACTTAAACCTGCCCCCTCGGCTTCAAATCCAACGAAGCGTCACTCCCCCCCTCACAGCTGCCGTTCTCCTCCCCTCACCCAGAAAGCCCAGGCCTCTGCCTTCAATCGATGTCAAACGCAGCAGACTAACTAAGTCCGTCGGAGACCTGTGACAAATACATCCACACCGGCAAATCTTTGTCTTTACAGTTTGATGTCGTGCTTCTTGAACCTGAAAACCCCCCGAAGGCGGTGTAGTCACTGACATCCCGTGACAGCATTGAGGAGAGGGTGCGGGTAGGTGGATGATGTAGTGGCAATACTGTGGCTTCAGTCCCTGTGGACACACATGTATCTGAGGCCGAGGCCTGTGGCTGCAGCTCTGTGCTGTTGGCAACATCTACCAAAGCTGTTAAATGTGACCGGCGTAATTCGTCATGTTTAAGGGTATCTTTCCGCTAGATAAAATGTAATATAATGTAATGCTTTCAGCAAGTGCTCTCAGTACTGCCTTAAAGCGTTAAATTACGTAAATAACGTAACAAATCCCTATATAAATATAACCTAATCACATTCCTGCATAAAGCATGTCACATACAGATGTTTTGTACCACGGGCGCTGACTTGGGTTTATATGAAGCACTCCTTCAGCGAAAACAGCGTTGAAACGGAGATAACGGAGAGGCCTGATAAGTCTTTTTCAGCCGCGGTGTGTCAGACACAGTGTGTGTCCGCTCACATCTTCTCAGATGACGTTTTATTCCATCTACCCAGTGACACACAGCTGAAATCCTTGGCGAGGCCTCGGCAGAGAAGAGCGCCCGAACTAGAGGTAAACACAACGTCGACCAACACGAATTATCATAAAACACACCCATACAAACATCAAAAGAAAACAAAACGGATGAAACTAGCCACTGAAAAATAGCCGCAGTCCCAAAGCTCAAAGAGTTCTCTTTCTATTTAGTACATGTAGGGTTGGAGTAATTACACATCCCGAGCAGCCAGCCCTTTTGCCTTCCAGCTGGCTGGCTGTTGGAAGCAGTGGAGGGGGCAGCTTTGTGCGCTGCGCTAGGGGCCCGGCGTGGGCCCTCAGATGCCTGTTATCTCATCGACCCAGAGCCCGCTCTGCACCCAACACTGCTTTCAGCATATCGGGGAGCACGTCTTTTCACTTCCGACTGTCCAGAAATACGCAGCTGTCTGCCAGGCAGGCTTGCGTCTAACACTAAGAGCGAGCGTGTGTGTGTCTGTGTGTGTCTGTGTGTGTGTGCCCCCGCCTGTGTGTGTTTCAAGAGATGAGAAATCATTTTGCAATTTTGCATTTCCCTTGAATATCCTGCTTAAGCACTGTTTTAAATCTGCTCCCATTTTGCTGAGGGGGAAGTAAAAAGGATCTACAGTAAATATTCAAAGAGATAAATATAAATGGCTTTCCTCTCAGGGGGAGATTCCCCTGCTTATGAGTCTGATTCCCCCTCTGCACTAGCCACTTATCAGCATGAAAAGCTAGAATACATAAACAGAGATGCTTCTGACGTTCAATATATTCATACTCTAATCCTGAAATAGTTGCAAGTCAGCGTGAGTGGGAACAGACGGAGGTTGAGGCGGACTGGTCGGTGAAGCCTGACTGGTCACAGGGGTGTGAGGACCGCCGTCCACTTGATGAATTCTTCCTCTGACCAGGCAGCAGGTGGAGCAGAGCCAGCGGAGAGCCGACACTCCCTAATGCCAGGGTCACACTACAGGATTTGTAAAATCCTAACCGATTTCAAAATCGGGCCGCATCGCGCACATAAAGAGAATCTTAACAGACGTTCTCCCCCGAATCTCAAACATCCACACATTACAAGACCATCCGGGCCGAACACATCGGTACCGACCGACCTGCCAGACCAGATTTCCCCTGCGTCGGGAGGGAGGGGTGAATCAGGGATAAACAGGCCCCAAAATCCCGTAGTGTGAGCCCGGCATTACAATCTCTCTGCTCTGTCGCAGCCCCTCGGGACAGATTAGCGAGCACGCATCCTCCGCAAAGCGAGATCATCTCTTCAGAAGGCCAAGGATCATTACTGAAGGCAGCGCGTCGTGTGATTCTGCGTTGGCAGCAGAGTGCCGAGCTGAGGACGAGGCACATTAGGACATGCGGGTTACATCAAGATCCTTCTCACCTTAGTCTTAGGACCATGTTCACAGCACCTTGGATGAAGGGGGCGTCCTCACACGGCTGAACCTGCGGGTGAAAGAGTCGGGTGAGGTTATCGATCTAGAGAGGCAGCCAGAGCAAATTCTCTCACGGCTTTGGGCTAGCGGTGGGACGAGGGAAGAGATCATTAGGGAAGACGGTGGAGTATGTTCTACAAGTCCTCAGCGTCTGTATGAATAACATATGTGACGGTACTATATTTGTAACTATGCACAGAACTTTCACTCAAGGGAAAAAAAGGCCATGATTGTTGTTTGCAAAGGCAAGATTGACTAGTCTAGAATATTCCCTGACTGGAATATTACAGAGCTGAGGCCAGACTCACACAACGCTGAGACACACGGGGGGGGGGGGACCCCCCCGAAGGACTCTGGCTCATTTTCAAAGTGATTATAGTCTCTGGGAGAATGTGAGAGCGGGTCACTGGGCCCGTTGGATGAATGAGCAGACGCTGTCAGCCCCACGCCCGTTCAGCCCGAGTTATTACTGCAGGGATGGTCACTCTCCCGGGGACTGATGTCATGGCCCACTCTGCTCCTCCATTTCTGAACCTAGTGTTTGTGTTCCTTCCACTTTGCTGCCCCCTGCTGGTGTTTGTGTGTTATGTTTTAGTTAACCCTTCGCTCTCTGTCTCCGGTGTGATTGTCTCCTGATTGGGTTCACCTGTCCCTGGGTAGCAGTCTCCACACCTGCACCTTGTTAGTCTTCCCTTTGTGTGTGTGTGTGGGTGTGGGTGTGTGTATTCCCTCATGTTTCCTTTGTTCATTATCAGATCCTTGTTTGTGCTGTTGTGTGTTCCTCCCGTAGTTCATCGTGTTCCTGTTGAAAAGTCTCTGTGGAATAAAACTCATTTCACTTCACCTGCCTCCATCTGCATTGGGATGCTACAGTACCTCTACCACCTGCTGTAGCACGCAACCTATAGTACTCCGACACAAACACGCGTGCAATGCACACACACATGCGCGCACACGCACACACACACACAAACATACACACATGCAGAGCACACACTCAAACATACACACATGCAGAGCACACACACACACACAAACACAGACACACACATGCTGAGCACACACACACAAACACAGACACACACATGCAGAGCACACAAACTCGCACAAACTCACACACTCAGTGGCGCATGGAGGTGGTTGAATCGTGACAAATGAGTGTGTCTGGTAAATCCCTCACCTGGGAGTGAACAGGCAGACCGTCGAGAGGGACACTGTTGGCGTTCTCGTTCTAGGGCACAAAACGAGAAGCAAACAGCGTCAAGCCGCGTCATTCCCTGTAATAACTGTGAACGGCCTGTCTACACAACGAATCATGTTGAGAATTGCAAATTCCTCGTTCAACACCATGTCATTCTCAGCTCAGTGGGAATAAAGAAAAGCTGATAGCAATCATTTTGGGTGTTATTGTGTGGCAGCATGCAATCAATGCATCCGTAATAGTGAGCTTGTGGACTAACTTTATTTGACATTTCTTAATTTTTGCATGAACTGCTGTCTGCCTGACAGGCAATTGCCTTTTCTTACGGTCTGCAGAGTGACTCAGGGTAAACCTTTCCGCCGTTCAATTTTATATATTCATGAAAACTGTCACCTATCCGAACCAAAAGTATTTGTGTGTCTGTTGCAATTATGTAGAGAATCGGCAACGAATAGGACGGCACAACTTACGTCTTCGCTCTGGTCTCTGAGCCTTCGTGACTGGAGGGAAATATCAAACACAATTAGGATTCTGGGTCAGATCCTGGTTAGCTGAACATGGCAGATGTACAACATAGCTGCAGGATGATCGCCATATTTACTGGAGGCCACAGAAACTAAACTCAAATGCGTCAAATGGACTCAAATCGAGCAACATTTAGAATATTATATATATATATATTAGGCGCCGACAGTTCACCAAAGGACCGTTTGATCTTTGATCAAGCCAACATCCGCCCCGCATCTATCTATCAAAGCCATAGCAGATACCTCTGGCAAGCTGTGACACCTACTGTAGCCCCTGTCAGAAACAAGACCAGCTGCTCCCACACAGACACGTACGGGTAGAGAACGAGGGTGTGTGTGTGTATATATATATATATATATATATATATATATATATACAGTATGTCTCAGCAGGATCTGGAAAAACGTGTCCATGCGTTTATCTTCAGTAGACTCGACTACAGTAACTGTGTGTTTACAGGTCTACAGTATATTTATCTCTTTGAATATTCCCTGCTGCTACGTTATGAACCATCCAGACCTCTCAGGTCGTCTGGCACAGGCCTGCTTTCTGTCCTCAGAGTTAAAACAAAACATGGAGAAGCAGCGTTCAGTATTTATGCTCCACATATCTGGAACAAACTTCCAGAAAACTGCAGGTCTGCTGCAACTTTCAGTTCTTTTAAAACAAGACTTTTCTTTTTGCCGCTGCTTTTTATTAAATCGAATAATTATTCATTCATACACTGCACTGTAACTTTTATTCCTGTATTTTTTTTTTCCTGCATTTTGTTTTTGCATTTTGTTTTATATGACCCGTTTTATATGACCTTTTATGTGTTTCTTGCACTTTGTCTTGATGCTTTTAATGTCTCATGTAAAGCACTTTGAATTGCCTTGTTGCTGAAATGTGCTACTGTATACAAATAAACTTGCCTTGCCTTCTTACCCCATCCTTTCTATGATGACTTGTCCCAGCAAATATTAAAACATGTGATTATTTGCGATTCATTTGATGAATTCATTACAGATCATGTAATTAATTTGCTTAAATTAGTTTGACAGCCCTAATTTATTATATTAGCATATCTATGGTTATTAATAGTGCTCTATCATTCTGCCATACGGGTGATTAAGGGGCTGTAAAATGAAGCATTACCCATTAGTGTCTACGAGCTGCGTCCGCCTGTCGACCTTAGTGGGGTCTCACCTACCCGGCCCTGGTTGACCTTAGCGGGGTCTCTACCCGGCCCTGGTTGACCTTAGCGGGGTCTCTACCGGCCCTGGATGACCTTAGCGGGGTCTCACCTACCCGGCCCTGGGTGACCTTAGCGGGGTCTCTACCGGCCCTGCGTGACCTTAGCGGGGTCTCTACCCGGCCCTGGGTGACCTTAGCGGGGTCTCTACCGGCCCTGGTTGACCTTAGTGGGGTCTCTACCGGCCCTGGGTGACCTTAGCGGGGTCTCTACCCGGCCCTGGGTGACCTTAGCGGGGTCTCTACCGGCCCTGCGTGACCCTAGCGGGGTCTCACCTACCCGGCCCTGGGTGACGGCGGCCATGCCCTCCTCGCTGCCCTCGTCCAGCTCGTCGTCACTCCACTCCCAGTCTCCGTCCTCCATCTTGTGCAGGTGGCCGCTGGACCCCGGGACCCTCCTCACCTGGGTGACGTACGACGCAGCCGTGAGCGCACGTCGCCGTGGCGCCCGCGGCGTCACCGACGCGCAGCCTCAACTTCAACACCAACGTTTACGACAAGTAGCTGAATAGTGAAGCTCTACTGTACATTCGTGTGACTAAATGAGCTGAAAAGCTTGTGGGAGCAAGTACAGTAGCTATGCGTTGCAGAACGCTGGCTCTGATGTCCTCTCATGTGGAACCAAAATGCATTATGGGGGAAAAAAAGACACAAAAATAACACACACAAAACTCTCTCAGGAGCTAGCTCTAGGGGAACTAAATGGAAGCAGCCAGCATCTAGGGTCGGGGGTCAGGCGATGAGGTCAAATGTACCCTTCTGATGGGACTGAGCAGTCTCTCGGAACCTGACACAGAGCCAACGCTCCTGGAACTCTGTTCTGGCTCCTTCGGCAAGACAAAAAAAGCATCAGTCCACCACTGTGATCAGCACAACCTACACACTGTAAATGGAGGCATGTTCAGAGGCCTGTGTGCCATTCACACACACGCACGCACGCACGCACACACACACACACACACACATACATACACACCATACACACACAGACTCACCATACACACACACACACACACACACAAACTGTAACATCACACTAGATCATTTTAACCATATGGGGATGGGGATCTGCTGAAAATGGTGCACATTACACAGGGTCATGGACACTTAGGCACACAGACAATGACATACAAGTGAAAATACTAGGGGTGGCTGTAGCTCAGTTGGTAGAGCGGATCGTTCAATGATCAAAGGGTTAGGGGTTCGAATCCCAGCTACGACTGTCCACATGTTGAAGTGTCCTTGAGCAAAACACCTAACCCCAAATTGCTCCCAATGAGCAGGTTAGCACCTTGCATGGCAGCTACCGCCATTGGTGTGTGAATGGGTGAATGAGAGGCCATTGTTAAGCGCTTTGAGTGCCGCTAAGGTGGAAAAGCGCTATATAAGTGCAGTCCATTTACCATTTACTGAATATGTGCACATGTAACCGAGTGGCAGTGTCCTCGTGAGTCCCAGGTAGTGGTAGCGAGTGATAACAGTTCCTACAAGAGAGACGTCCCTAATGGCGCAATAGTCAGCGTGTCCGCCTCACAAGCGGAAGAGCTCAAAAGCGCATGGGTTCGAATCCCACCCCTGGGCAAGTCTTAACGGGGGTCGAACTGGGTACTACCATTACAAATGAAATGGATTCAAGCACACAGAACACCCTGTATCAGGCTACAGAAAACATTGCCAATCCAGTCCATAATGTGTACTGGCCTGGAAAAATCCGTGAATGTGGCCTCAGCATCAATCAGTTTCTGTTTTCCAATTTTCAATTATGAAGCGCCTCAGCGACTGCTGCCTGCCACCCCATGTTTGATCTGTGAACAATACTCTACTGCAGCTCTCTCTCTCTCTCTCTCTCTCTCTCTCTGTGGAGATCTACCAAGGACCAGGGGCGCCCTCTGCTGGCGGATACACGCAAATGTTCTCAATTTGCGCCTTTGGCTTTGTGAAACTAGGGAGGGTGGGAGAGGGTTACAGGGGAGGGGGCCACGGGGGTGGGGGGGGGGGGTAGGAAGGTGTAGG
Source organism: Borostomias antarcticus (assembly GCF_949987555.1). NCBI lineage: Eukaryota > Metazoa > Chordata > Actinopteri > Stomiiformes > Stomiidae > Borostomias > Borostomias antarcticus. Next base: position 26,488,678 of record NC_140242.1, read on the forward strand.
GGAGCAGAGAGCGTGGGAGAGGAGAGGAGAGGAGAGGAGAGGAGAGGAGAGGAGAGGAGAGGAGAGGAGAGGAGAGGAGAGGAGAGGAGAGGAGAGGAGAGGAGAGGAGAGGAGAGGAGAGGAGAGGAGGAGAGGAGAGGAGAGGAAGAGGGAGAGACAAGCTGGTCTGGTCATTTAGCTGATGCTTTTATCCAAAGCGACTTACAATAAGGTAGGTAGTCAGTGTACTACGACCAGCCAGAACTCACAAGTGCATCTCCTTTCTAAAACAAGCGACTAAGAGCATAATCTAGTGCTAAAGCCACAGTGCAAGAGTGGCAAAATATAAATACAATAGGATCCTGGTAGTACTAGAGGGAGGGTCCTGGTCGTACTGATGACAGTGCCCCAGCACCTGTGTCTGTGACCCCAGGGGGCCGTGCCCGCTGACTGGGTAATGTGGGCGATTCCGTAGGGCAGGGGGTGGCGGCGCGCCAACGAAACCGCGTCCGTTCTAACGCAAAGACGCCAGGCTCTCTGGGGGCAAAGTCAAGTGAAACAGATACGAGCTCCTCGTTATGTACGTGTAGCAAGCGCGTGCTCTCCACGTCCTGTCAGTGGCGACAGACCGTGCGCTTCTGTGAATCGGGAATAGGTTTAAACGTAGACCCGTATGAAGATTAGCACCTGCTACAGCAACTTCTCTTACCGCTGCCTGTTAAAGTTGAACTTGAACTGTTTTGTATTGGCACTCTTCGTAATGGTGACATCACGTGACACCTCCCCCATCGTCTACCAGTACACTGGAAGTCCTCCATTTACCCTTTGCTGTATCAGGGAATTTCCACCCATCCATCCATCACTCCGATGCCTGCTGGCAATGGCCCCCATCCCTCCCAACTGTCCAGTTTGTGGGCGACGGTAAACAGATATCAACCCTGCCTGAACGCTGTCCTCGTACCCATCTTAACTGGGCGCGGGAACGCGACTGACCACACTATCCTACGTCTAAGTGCGTCGGCCTATTACCTAACCGTTCACATTTAATCCCATTTGTCTTTGGTCCGTCACTTGCAGCGAGAGCCATTACTGACCCATAATGCATGAGTGGCCAGCGCACACCCATTCCGCATGACTGAGATTTTTCCAGCAGACGCCCATATTTGCGGACGCCCCACACGCGACGGTCTGCGCACGAAACGAGCAAAGGTGCGGAAGAAAGGGAGGGACACGCGACGGCTGTTGACTGTAAATGGAGCTTTCTGGGGGAGAGAGTGGCGTTCAGCCCCCGACAGTCCGCCATTCTGTGTTCAGAATGTTTAGTCAATATCGGGGCTGCTCTATAGAGAATGAGGGCGAGGAGGACTGTGGTGTTAGTTTACACATTACCTTCTTGGCTCTTTGGGCGATCTTCGGCGCCCGGCACAACAGCATTTCAACCAGATACTCTCTGTTCTGCAAAGAAAATATCAAACCATGCTGTACGTCAAAAAACATCAACAGCCAAAATGTTTGGCACTATCACCGAACAAAAAGAACAGGTCAGATGTGGGATTGAAATACCATACCTTGGCCTTTTGGAAGAATTTACATTTCAGAAGTTCTGCTGCTGTAGGCCTAACGACAAACAAAAAAAGACATCACAGAGACACTGATCATTAATCAACACGTTATTAATCGATGCGCCCTTTAAAAGTCAAGGAAAGATCCCAGCGAAAACAGAAACCTTTTGGCAGGCTCCTTCTGAAGGCACATGGTTATCAGCTTTCTAAAGGATTTGCCATATTTCTTCAGCATCTCTTTGTCTTCCACGCCTGTTTCCAGAGTGGGGGGGTCGTTCTGTAAGGTGAGCATTAGGACCTGGGGGGGCGAGAGGGAACGGATGGATATTATACATTTTACATCAATCGAGGCTACACAACTGTTATCAGGGATGTACTGTACTGGTAACTCCTGCTTGAAACTGCTTTTGACTTCCCCATTGTCATGTGGGCCCACTTCACTGTTCGTTACCTCCGCCCCAGCGACAGCGCAGGGCGGAAGGTAATGTTTTCAGTGGCGTGTGTTGGTTCATTGGTTAGTTGGTTCGTTAGTTGGTTCGTTCGTTAGCAGGATTACGCAAAAACTACCCAAATGTATTTTCCTGAAACTCGGCGGACATTTCTACTTCATTTCTACTTCATTCTTACTTCATTTTCTTTCTTGTATAGAAAACTGTCATGTCACTAATGTATTTTATGTTCTGGGTATTTTCAAGGTCAGAGGTTTGAGCCCCACTCTGGGCACAGCTAATAGCAAGTATTTCATTTCACACGGTACCCCCTATCATGTGAATATTATTTTGACAAATATGCATTATTTCTTTCTTGTATATTACTATATAATATTATGTGTAAAATATTATGACAAATATGCAATATTTCATTATTAAATTATATATTATTATATAGTATTGTGTATATTATTATGACAAATATGCAGTATTTCATTATTAAATTATATATTATTATATAATATCATGTGTATATTATTATGACAGATATGCAGTATTTCTTTCTTACCTTCATGGGAGGGTATCGGTGGTAGGGTGCTGAGCCAGTGGCCAGCTCTATAGCCGTGATTCCAAAACTCCAAATGTCAGCTTTGAAATCGTAGCCTCGTACCTGCAAACATGGCAGCGCTGGTCTTAGTACTGTTCAATCCGCCTGCCGTAGGGAGAAGCTAGCGGCGGCTAGCGCTCAAACTCACCTGCTCCATCACCTCTGGAGCCATCCAGCATGGCGTCCCCACAAACGTCTTGCGAACTTTGTTCCTGGTCATGTCTCCCCCCGTGGCCAGAAAGGCACTCACCCCAAAATCTAGGAAATAATACCACATTAGAAATATTGGGACAAATTCATGTTAGCCGTTATTTAAATCTGTGTGTGTGGATGTATATATTTTGTACTCTTTTTTTACTCTTCTTTACTCTGATCTATTCTGTACATTCTCACTGCTGTAACGCCCCCCCCCCCCCCCTCTCGGGATTATTAAAGTTCATCTTATCTTATCTTTTTAATGGATTTAAAATGTCCTTACAGAACATCCCCTCTGCCCTCAGGATCACCTCCAGGGAGCGGGGGATGGACTTGTATTTTCTGCTGTACTTTTACATTTTCAGTAAATTATTATTATTAAGTATCACAATATATCGCAATATGTATTGTATCGTTTCGCAATGTATTGCGATACAATCAGATTGCGACCCATTTATCGTGATACGTATCGCATTGTGAGGTCCTTGCCGATACCCGTCCCTAATTTGAAGAGCGATGTGATTTCAAAGTGTGAGTTTGACAGTCCTCAGATCATAGTCCTCAGACGTCACATCATGGGTGACCTGCTTGAATACTTGGCGATGTTGTTCAAATAATATTGCCAGCCCCCATAAATGTTGAATTTTGTTTAACCAAACCAACTTCTCAACATTGTATTGTGTAACGATGCGTTGCTATCATTTGATGTGTGTCAGGCAGATAGAAGGTGCTAATATGTTTTTAAATCTATGCTCACATACCTGCGATCAGAACTGAACCATCCTCCCCCAACAGAATGTTCCCGGCTTTCACATCCCTGAGGTCAAACCACCAGCAAAAACACCCGGGTCACACACACACACACACACACACACACACACACACACACACACAAGCAGTGTCCAAGTGGAGCAGTATTGATTGCGTCTGTGTGTGTAAATGAGTTTTTCAGACCACTGTTATATAGAACACTGCCCAAAGCAATGAGCTGTTCCGTTTTCCATGACCTTGACAAACAGGGGAGGTTTTAAAGAACACAGTCTATGTATCCCCCATAAAAAAATAAAAATTTGTATTGAGCATAATCCTGGAGCTGGCAGCTACATTTCACTGTTACTGTACACTGTGACAAATAAAAAGAATATAAAAAACACTATCACTTTGAATCAATTCAAACAAGTGTGTTGAATGTAGACGCTAATGTTATCAGAGGTTTCCTTACACCTATGTGACGTTGCTAGATTAAAGGTGCATGTTCAGCCTCTGCCCAGGTACGCGGGGCTCACCTGTGGATCTGTCCATTCCTGTGCAGGTAGTCCAGGCCTTCCAGGACCTCTTTCAATATGGTGGCGATTATGGGCTCGTCTAACACGCCGTTTTTGGGCTCTTCTTTGCTGGTGTGTTTTATTATATCCAGCATGGAGCCTAAAAAGTAAAAACAGAAAGAAAGACAACGTTTTCCTATGTCATACTAATACTATATACTATATACATACTATATACTAATCGTCATACTATAGCCCACAGCAGGGATGCCTTTTGACTGGCGCATTGTCATTACTGCTTTATATTCATGATATTAATGCACAGTGTTTGTGGTTTTATCAGTTTGATCTTAGTGCTGACTGCAGTATATGAAATAGAAGAACATTAATAATGTGACCTGTAATATGTGGATATGGTCACATTATTAAAACTATTATCATTTAATAAACTCTTAACATTTTGTATATCTGCTGTGAGAGGATTGTTGTGGTGGATATTATTCTGATAAACTCTAAGAAAGATTTCAGCCTTGTTGCTCCATATGCATAAAGTGTTTCCATAATATGCATAAAGTGTATATTCTTAAAACCTTTTCAAAGGGTGAAGGATTTACAAACAAGACAACAGCGTTGTCCGTGAAAGCATTCTCTGACAAGTGACTCAGTAGGGTCAGACACACAAATATAGGCTATACACAACCCACAACAGGAAGGAGAAAAGTGTGAGGTGTGTAGAGACACTCCCCCTACCCAGGAAGAGAGAAGTGTGAGAGGATGAGGGGAGGCTATTACAGTAAGACAAGATTAGACATTAGATAAAAAGAGAAATATCCCCATAGGAGTCAGTTGTTTGGCCTGACATGGCAGTTGAAGCTCACCTCCACTTAGCAACTTCATGACCAGCCAGAGTTCGTCCTTTACCACAAACGAGGTGTAGTAGGTGACCACGTTTGGATGGTAACACTGGCTCATCGCTTGAATTTCTTTCTATCGTCAAAGTAGGAAGAAGTTCACATAAGAGCAAAAGTGAAATCTAAGACTGCGTTCCGAGTTGCATACTTCCATACTATATAGTATGCCAAAAAATGTATTAAAAGATGTAGTATGTCTCAATACATAGTATGCCACATGCAGTATGGCAAAAATACCAGGATGTCCTACTACTTTTTTTTTTTACAGTATGCAAGCCAGCAGACCTTTCTGGCTATTCTGACCCACAATCCATTGCACAGCGGAAATTATGTCACGTGTGCAAGTCACGACAGCTGATGGATGTGGGCAATTTTCAAGCCGCAATGTTATCACAAAGTGGTATGTCCCAATTGGATGCATACTGCATGCAAAGTACATACTTTCTAGGGGCAGTTGTAGTACGCACTGGCAGTAAAAAGTATAAGTATCCGATTCGGAATGCAGGCTAAAACTTTTTTTTATAACCATTTAAAAGGGGCGGGGGGGTAAGGTCATTCACCTCTTCATTAAAGTCGCACTGAAACGGACGTTTGAGATCATCTTACTTCCGTAGTTTGACGTATTTCCGACGCAAACAAGCTATGAGGGTGGGACATATGTTTAGAGGAATCTGATTGGAACATTGACAAGTGGACGGGTTTTAAGAATTTTGCATATACCTACGCTACTGTGAGGAAAAAAAAACATGGTGGAAAAGAAAGAAATTGTGTTGAAAAACGCGAAGCGAACAGCCCTTATTTAGCGTGACGCTCACCAGGAGCTCGTCCATGCTGGTCTGGCATTTCTCCAGGTTGATCCTCTTGATGGCCACACGCTCCTGTCTGGGTGTGCACAAGGCTGCCTGCACCACCGCTGTCGCCCCGCTGCCTGCACCACACACACACACAAACACACACGCACACACACACACACGCACGAGCACACACACACACATGCACACACACACGCACAAACACACACACACACACACATGCACACACAAAAACACACACGTGTGCGCACATACACACACACACATACACACACACATATACACACACACACGCACACACACACATGCACGAGCACACACACACACACACACACACCCGCACACATACACACACACACACGCACATATACACACACACACACGCACACACATGCACGCACACACACACGCGCAGGCACACACACGCACACAAACAGGGGCCATTAAAAGGACAGGCCTGGCCCTGGAGAAGACCTTCAGTTTGTAACAGCACACATGACTAAGCTGACCAGGACAGCTGACCACTGTCACATACAGATACAGACACAGAACCACTGTGTGCTTTCTAGTCAACACTCAGGGATTAATGTGACATGTACAGTACACTATGTATATAGACAGACAGACAGACAGACAGACAGACAGACAGACAGACAGACAGACAGACAGACAGACAGACAGAGAGATAGATAGATAGATAGATAGATAGATAGATAGATAGATAGATAGACAGACAGACAGACAGACAGACAGACAGACAGACAGACAGACAGACAGACAGACAGACAGACAGACAGACAGACAGAGAGATAGACAGATAGACAGATAGATAGATAGATAGATAGATAGATAGATAGATAGATAGATAGATAGATAGATAGATAGATAGATAGATAGATAGATAGATAGATAGATAGATAGCCTATAGGTACCTTATTGTTCCCAGGGTGAAATTGCATCATTACAGCAGCAGTATACAAAGGACAAACAAAGAAGAGTTGTTTGAATTGGTTAAGTGTCATAATCATGATCAACAATGTAATTCATATAAAATCACAAGTCACAAAGTGTTAGACCACGTCAGTGTATCCCCCCAAAATGAGCTGAGAGTGATGAGAGTGAAGCGAGGTCAGAGTAAAGCGGCATTCGCAATAACAAGCTTCATATGTGACACGCAGCGCATCATGCCAACTGCTAATGACGGATAAGGAGCAGAGATCTGACTGTTGAACAGTTGATTATGAGCAGATGACACAGCACAGTGCTATCCATAGAAATATTTACAAGTAGTAATTATTGCATCCAGTAAAATTCTCACAATGATCTCTGTGACTTTTTTTTGTTTTTTTACTATTATTTGTGATTTCCCATAAATGGCAACAGATCATGTTTATAAATGGACTGCATGCTGCACATTACAGGAAGTCTAATATGATCAACAGAGGGCATACAGATACTAACCTGAAGCAAGTGTGTCCAAAATTATTGTATTATAAACTCAAATGCAAGTAGGCCTAATTGGAAGACATGCTGAAACTGTGTGGTATCGATTAGGCTGTAGGCTACACGGTCGGAGTTGAGAAAAATAGGGGGGTGCTACCTAAACATGCCAAAATTATACATTGTGAGGCTACAACGTGTCTGTACTGATCAGAAATAAGCGTATAGCCTATACATGGTGTGAATCAATATAGCGTAAATATGATGAATAGTTCAATACAATTATTAACACAAATAATGTAGGCCTACCTCTTAATATCACGTGCAAGCTCATTCGAAGTTGTTACTGATCTGATAGTAGCCTAAATGATGATATTTTCCAGAGTGTAACAATGGATCCTCTGTCTGCTTCAAGGTGACATGCAATTCCTACTCTACCGAAAAAGATCCTGCCCTTACCGTGTGGAATGTGGGTGCATGACCGGGACATTATTTTCATCCTCAGTTGATCACTAGTAGTTACATCTATTTCAGCCTATTACTGGACACGTGCCATAAAAAAGCTTCGCTCGTCATAGAAGAAACCCTATATGCATTAAAATCACATTGAATGAAATGACATTTCCACCCGCATAAATACAATATTACAATAACCACAATCGTGTTGATTATATTTCATAAATAATATATCCTTTACTCCCCTCTAAAACCAAGACTCAGCCTTAGTGACATCCGCATAGCAAAGCATAGGACGCTGTTGCATTATGAAAAAAGCCGGTAGGCCCTCGTCGTCATTATCAACTAATGACCGGGCAGAGCCATATAATCAAGCACTAATCACCAGACTACGTTTATTCTAAGGTACTAACCTATGACTTCCTGCAACTCGTACGACTCCCTGGTAATTGGCCAGCTCGTTGTCAGCATCGGTGTGGGATTGTGGCCAGGAGCCGGAGATTCGCCTCGCTCCGCCATGATGCTGCCGCCCCGCTGAGCTGCGCTACTGAGCTGCGCTACTGAGCGACCTCGGCTGGTGGACTGGAGGCTGGTTCTACTGTGGAGCTACTGAAGTGTCTGTTGGACTGGAGGCTGGTTCTACTGTGCAGCTACTGAAGTGTCTGTTGGACTGGAGGCTGGTTCTACTGTGCAGCTACTGAAGTGTCTGTTGGACTGGAGGCTGGTTCTACTGTGGAGCTACTGAAGTGTCTGTTGGACTGGAGGCTGGTTCTACTGTGCAGCTACTGAAGTGTCAGTTGCTGCTGCTGCTGCTGCGACTCAGTCTCACTACCGCCTGTGATGAAACACCCGGAAAATAACGGGCCATCTGTGCAACTTTCACTTCCAGCTCTGACATTTTCAGAAACCACATATATGGCCTATTCAACATATAGCAATCAAAGGCCTACTGGGGGAGACAACGGAAAAAAATAATAATTCTTATTCATATGGCTTTGGCAAATCATTGGATATGCTATATAATATGATATTATAGGCTACATTTATCGCATGTAGCATTTCTAGCTAAAATGGCATGTATTGATAGCTATTTGATCAACCAGCCCTTTATTTTATCTAGGCTAATTCAATTAGGCTTACAATGTAGCCTGAAACTATAGGAACTAGCCTGTCAAAATCGGATTATTGTTATTATTTAATATCAGCGTGATATTGTAGGCTACTTATTATTTCAAATAGTCTACTATGTCTCATTCCAGTTCGAAATATCTGAAGTCGAAGTATCTTAAGTCGTTATTTCTATTTTTTCATTCGGTTATACTGTCGGATAGACTCACATGTGCTGCAAATTGCAACATCCCAGTTAGTGTTAATAGTATAATATCTGTCCGCTAGATGGCGGTGTTACACTTAGCTGGAGAGGAGGTTTAAACGTCACAGCAGAACCAGGCTCAGTTATATCACATACTTTTTATAATGAATGGGTAATTTTCTGATCAGCACTCCCGCAAAAAATCCCTGAAATTATTGCAGACTAGGCTGTATTATTTTGACCAATGATCGTATAATCAACTGAATCAGTCAGCAGGTGGCATGATTTACTAAGTAGGCCTATAGTGCCCAGACTACAGTAGGAAAACCTGTTATTGCAAGTTGCATCATGTTCCAATATTCCATATGAGCAACCTTACAAAATAGGTCTGGAACTAGCACCAACCATCTAAATACACTGCAGGTATTTAAACTTCCTGTTTAAATTATTTTTCAAGCTACCTTGAGTAGGCAGGCCTACGCCATATCAAATATATGAATGTATGCATGGCGACTGCATGTGTGACACGTCAACGCACCAATGACCGGAGGGGATCTGATTGAGTCGACTTCCCAACACAGACGGGTGGGCGGGGCTTACTTGATCCCATCAGCAAACTGAAACCTGCAGAGATCTCATGTGAAAGAAACACCGCTGCAGCAACGCAATAAGGCCATTGATAGCATTCAGTTCAAGTGGGACAAAGCGTCTATATTTAAAGGAGATGGCAGGCATTTTGGCATGGTTTTGGAACGAGAGATTTTGGCTCCCTCACAATGTAACCTGGGCTGATTTAAAGAACACTGATGAAGCCACCTTCCCGCAAGCCGAGGATCTGTATCTGGCGTGTCCTTTAGCCTTCTGCATCTTCATGATCCGGCTGGTTTTCGAAAGGTGGGTGTATTAACTTGTAAAGGGAATATACTTTTACCATGTTTACGTATTATTTGCGATGTTTTGGGTCAATCTTAGTGTAATATAATACAGATGACTCGACAACATGTTAAGGAAATTGAAGCATCACCCAAATTGATATCTAAACAATGGGGTATGCTACACGATGTATTATGTGGATGTAGCATTCCCACAGGCCTGGTTCTAATTGCAAACATGCATACTTTCTTATCAACATGAATGTGTTACGATAGACAGGCGTTTTGAACGGTATTTGGTGGAATCTTTGCCCCATATTTCTCTCAGCTTGTCTGCCCCCCCCCCCCCCTACACGCTGCAAGTTGCTCGGGGAACATCATTTCGAGTCATGCTCGTCTAATTTCCTCTGTACGTCACTTTTGACTAGCCTATATTTGTAAGCTATACCCTCAGAGTATCATTACATATTGTGTCCCAAAAAACTGTTCTACTGTGCTGGAAAACATACTTTAGCTAGGCCAGAAAATCTGTTTGCATCTAGATGGGACTGATGGTACCTATTTGATGTAGATGCACCCATCAGCACAATGGAAATGTTTAGCCAACCAGATCTGCACAGGTTAACTGGATCTGTGGTATTGTGTATCATTGATTGTGCTGATGTTTCTTACTAGCCTACCTGCTGTAGTATGCGGCTCCACCCACTATGTCCTGTATACTAACCATACTGCAGCTAACACAGCACTAGGTATTTGCATATATATTTGCATAAATGTGTGTAAAACCTTCATTGGACACAGTTAAAATGCTTGATGTTGAATTGAACATTTCTTCATGACTGATACAGTATGATAAAGGTCTACTGTAGGTTGTAGCCATACTGATATCTGTGCCCAAAATGAGGAATACGCTTAGACCTATAATAAACAATAGGAAAGCACTAGAGAACAAAATGCAAATAGCTATATAGTATTTTTGCTTCTTAGATGCTGTTTTGAATTCTACTGTATGAAGTAGCATCAGTTAAGTCCAGTTACAACTATCTGCTGCTGCCTAATGGCCACCGTTACTTTAAATGCTCGAGAGCTAAACAATTGAGGAATCATTCATACTGAATCGTTGTCTGTACTCTGTAGTTTCTGCTATAATCCTTTGAGAGACTATAAACAATATCACATTCCTGAAATGCTGTTTTCACAGGTACTGGTTCCTCATTATAGCTCCATTTATGCACATTATTATGTCCATAACATATAATCTTACCTATCTAGACAATAAAATACATACAATTTACAACAATTAGGTTTTAATTAATCTAGGTGAATGTGGATTCATTTGCAGGCAGTGAACTGCTGACTAGGCATACATGTTGTATGCCTAGTGATTCAGCAGTTCACATACTGTATGTGCTGTGCTTACAGTAAAATGCCATTGATGTATCCCTCATGTCAGAACATGTTTACGTGTGATCATTTGCAGGTTTATTGCTAGACCATGTGCCTTGGGTCTGAAGATACAAGCCAATGGACCACAGAAGGCCCAACCCAATGCAATCTTGGAGAAGGTTTTCACTGCTATAACCAAGGTAAAGGACATCCCTGAGCTGTACTGTGAAGTACACATCCTATATTCTCTATCCACAACGCAGATCTGCATGCGCTATTATATACTGCCATGTTGGGAGCTATCAAAGGCAAAACATGGCACCACATTCATAATGTCTGTATTGTAAACATATATGGATGTCTATCTGCAACTTATTGACTTACAAAATTAAATAAATTAATAATGTTATAATAAAACAATTTTTTAGTAGACAAGTTTCCACAAACACTTTGTCACACACACAGACATTATAGTCCTCTTTACACAGAGCAGACTCCCAGTCTTCAGAGGTACCCTCAAAATCACCACAGGGCCAACACTGCTGTGTTAAGGCGCCTCTCTTACTTTTCACTTCCTGATTAGATATTAACGTCAAGCGTTACTGATCATAAGACCCGATCGAGCATTCTGATATAAATCAATATTTCTTTTCTTTTTAAAGATATTTTTTAGGGTTTTTCAGCTTTAATGTTATAGGACAGTTGAGAGAGACAGGAAATATGGGAGAGAGAGGGGGGGAGGACATGCGGCACAGGACCCGAGCCGGGAATCGAACCCGGGTCTGCCCCGTAAAGGACTAGCCTTCATATGGTGCGCGCCTTACCCGGTGAGCTACCGGGTGCCCCATAAATCAATATTTCTGAGAACGTGGTGGCTGTTCCGTCTTCTGACCCCGTCGCTGCGTGTCTTCTCCGCAATAACGGCAGCTTGTGTTTGTTGCCGAGTCATTTGACCTGTCGTCGTTATTCCCCAGCACCCGGATGAGAAGAGGCTGGAGGGCCTGTCCAAACAGCTGGACTGGGACGTTCGGACCATCCAGCGCTGGTTCAGACAGCGGCGCAACCAGGAGAAGCCCAGCACCCTCGCACGCTTCTGCGAGAGCATGTAAGACACCGCAGCTGGAGAAGTGCATTCAATCAAATCAATCAATCAAAGCTTTATTTGTATAGCGCATTTCATACCCAGAGGCAACACAATGCGCTTTACAGAGAACAAGGGAGGTGGGCTTACGTCCCACCCCTACATATTCCAGAGGGAAGCAAAAAAAACAGTAATCACCCAGGTGCCAGAAAAGTGAGCTGTAAAATTCTTCTCTGACCCCTCTCAACAAGGCGATCGAGCAAGCTCCTGGAGTATTGGAGCATTCAGCCATTTAAACCGACATGTTCATCAATATCATACAGTATGTTATGCAAACACCTAATTTGTGTGATCACTCACGTGTACGGTACTGTGTGTGCACATTTGTCCAGCCGATAGAGGCTGTGATGAATATACAGACAAAATACACCGGCTCTTGCCAACCTGCTGTAGCCATAAAATAAAATAAAAACTCAACCCTATGATCAACTGACCATAGTCTTCGATCGAGATGTGTTGAATCAGGTTGTTGCCGCCTCCTCCCGCAATTCTCCTCAGAGATGATGGATTGTGACCTCAGAATAGTCCTCTCCATGGAGTTGATGTTGTAGACCAGTGCCTGAGTGTGTGCATGTCTGGCACCAGCAGAACTGTGCCGGCAGTGAGGGGGAAGCTTAGACAGCGTCTCTCGTCCCCTGGGGCCGGCTGCTCACTGAGGAGTTACTGCTGGTTGGAGTAACAAGCCTTGAGAAGCAATGGTTCTCGAGCCCAGTGGCTCATAGGGCAGGAGCCTATCTCCTGATTCCTTAATGTGAAGCAGCTTGATGTACAAGTACCCCCCACCACCCTTGACCATGACTCTAGTATGTCGCAGGGATTCCCCCCCCCCCATCCAACCATTGATGCTGAGTGCCAAGCAGGGATGCAGTGGGTACCATTTTTAATAGTCTTTGGTACGACTGGGCCGGGTATCGAACCCCAACCTCCCTATTTCAGGGTGGACACTCTAACCACAAGGCCACCGCTGGTTGGAGGACTGGCCTATTGTTGTACTGTAGCTTCAAAGCTTGAGCATGCTCAAAAACGAGTATCTGCTCTGACTGTTTATGCGATGAAACCCCAAAGCTAGTTTTGGCAATTGAATGCACTTACCTCAATGTTGAAGTCAGTACACATTTTCAACTAACGCAGTTGATAAAAGCAACATGGCCGCAGCTCTGATCCCTTTTATAGCTGTAAACATATTCTTACCCCAGCTAGCAGAGTATAAAGGGACTCAACTTCTCAATTGTCTCCCCGCTGTTCCTGGTGCTTACAAGGCAGTTCTCTGGGCCAGCTTAGCCGCAGTCCTCCGGGCAGAAAGCCTGCCCTAATGTACACAGCTGTTTGGGTTGGAATGGATCATGTAGTCTCAGACACTTCAGGATGACTATTCTAGTCCGACTAGTTCTTTTTTTTCTTCTTTATACGAACAAAGAGAGGCGAGCAGGCCGATTTAAACGGGAGATGGCCGAGCCCACTGGGAACACAGTACTATATGTGTGTTCCGGTCTGTTCCGCGCAGGCCTGCTGAGTCTCATCAGCTTCCCGGTGAGCCACGTGCTTTGTTGTCTACCACGGCACCGGTTGTCTGAACAAATCTTCCTTCATCCCTCCCTCCTCTGTTCTCCCTTTGAGCTACTGAGGGAGACAGAAATAATCCATTGGGCTTCCGAGCAGACAGTTCAGACTCGTGTTTTATTATATGGGGCGAAATAATCTGAAACAAGTTTGAAAGACAGGATATAGTCGGCAATGTGCATACATGTATGTGTGGGTATGGAAGCTGATTAATGTTTGTAAAAGCGCTTAGGAGTAGGTAGCTGTAGCTGTTCACAGTAGCCCAGTGTCTTGTTTTGTCTTGTCTCTTGTCTTGTCTCTGCTCAGCAATGATCATGTTCTTCCTCATAACTCTTGAATTATCAAAGGGTTAGTGGTACCCGAGTGTTGGATTAACTAATATGTGACAGACGCTGGTGATTTGGTCCGAAAGTAGGCAGACCTCGAATTGTGCTATGAGCAAAAAGGTTGGTTTTTGTTTTGTTTTTTGGTGACTTTTTTCCTCATGTTACCAAAGTTGAAGTAGCAAAGAATGCACTTAATATAACAAACAACAGTTTTAGGATCACTAAATAGTCATATTTTATCGTCAAAGTCCATTTCCTGTGAGAAGTGTGAACAGCTCTGAATCTTTGAAGCCCCTTTTTCTCTGCTTGGTGATTTCCAGTGTACCGACATTCACAGCAGCATATCTTCTTCAAAATATTTTCAGATTTCAATGTATGACACATCATTTGAAAGCTTAAAATCTTGCAGGAGGCCATGTTGCTGCACCTAATTCTTCAGTCCATTCTTTATTAATCATTTGGATTGCAAGGCTTAATGCTGCATTCCATTTGTCTGGGAAAGAGTGAGCTGGGAGGTGGGAGAGACTGAGAACGACGTCACCCACAAGGTGACCGCGTTACAGTAGACAACAGCAACAGCTTGGAACAAAGATGAATGTTTGCTAGCAGTGTTTGCCAAACCAGTAGATAATAACGCACTATGCGGAATTTTGCGCATACAAAAGAGGTCGCAAACATGTCCTCAGATAACAGTTGGGGAATGCTGTGTGTACGATTGATTTAATCTGACACAAATAAGATAGAAATGCTAATAAAACTATTACTTAAGTTTCACTTAGTTAAACAGGGGGCTGTCATCTTGTTCATGACTTGCAGAGCTAGCGGGGGGAAGGGAAAAGTGGTACGAGTTCACGAGCCGAGAAAACAAGTCGTGAGGGACGTTCCAGTTAAAACTGCGAGTAGTATCTCATGAATCATGACTTCATGAGCCAAATGGAACACAGCATAAGACACACAAACCTGAAATGTCATAGGTGTTGTGTCTGTAGTTTCTCTATTGTATATCACACAGTGCTGTGTGTATGGTAAAGAGCTTGCCCGGTCACTGGCAAAATTCTATTCAGAAAAAAGTAGTTGTAAGTCATAGTAATTGCACATAAATAGCATTGATTCAGCAGGTCAGTGTTTGACTGACCGGTTGCCAAGCAACAGTCTTGACTTATAAGGTAGATGAGTCTTGCTCATTTGTTATTTTATAGTCCAGTAACCCACACATAGAAGGCAAATTGACTCACTTGAACATTTGAGTTGATGGCCGCCTTGATTTTCACAATACTTCAATACTTTGAAATGATTTCACATGGTATTATTGTAGTCAGCATTGTGGAAACAGCTGGCGCCTGTCAAAAATATTCAGATGGTTCAAGGCCAGCCAAAGGTGCCTACACAGAGCCAGTAGAACAATGCCAAGCCTCCTGTCTAGCACAGCATTTCTCCCACCATTTAGTGAATGTCAGCCTCGGGCAGCATCCATGTCACATCACGGCATGTTAGACCTACCTATATCACCTTTTTGGTCCCGTTTCCTTCTTTTCGAACTATCCTTAGACCAGAATGCATCTGTAGCAATTCCTTCTGAGGGATACGTGTCTCAAAACCTGACTGAACTCCGTCTCATTCGATCCTTGCAATTGATGTACCTTCTTCACCGTAACATTAAAAAAAAAAAACGTAATCTCGACCCCATCCCCCCAAGGGGCGTCTGTTAAGGCAACATCTCATAGATGACCAACTTTCAGTCTGTTTCAGACCAGTTGCTGGTTGTTGAAGAAGGCGTTCATCCTCCCTGCTCAGCAAGCCTTTGATCTCTGAAATGTCAACTGAAACTGAAACCGCTCCCTCTCTGCCTTGGAGCGCCACAGGCCCGCCATCGCAGGAGAACTTTCCACAGCCAATCAGTGAGCACCCTTCGCATAAATCCGAGAGAGAGAGGCTCTTTCTCCCTCCCTACAGTGTGGTTGGTACATGGAGGTATTATGAATTAGAGACGGACACAAGCCATGCCTATCACTCCAGCGGAAGCCAAAAGCTCTTTGCATGGGGTGGCCACATCTTGATTTTGAAGGGAGTTATCGGTCAGAATTGGGAGTTGATGATTGGCTGTCGGTGCTGATGAAAAGTGTGTAGTCTCCTACATTTATATTGGCGGTTCTGAAAGTCGGACTGAATTATGGACTGATTTTTGCAACTACTGTAAAATGGAGAGTTGAGGCTCAGCCAGCCAGAGTGCACTACCCCTCCTCAGAGATCCCCCAGAATTCATTGCGCTTTGCCCGGGTCGGTGGCATCCGGGCTCCAGTGCCTCACCCTGGAATGCAGACAATCCCCATGACCACCATGCAACATCTCTGATGACAGGCCTGAGGGAACATGCTGACCCTATAGCAGGAAGCTCATATCTGCCACTGGATTCAGACTTGGTGTGTTAGTGGTAAACAGTCGCTAATGGCCTGTACAGACTACACGGATGATTTTGGGACGATGTTTTGTCGCCGACAAAATGTCCAGTGTCGGGCCCGATTATGAATGTCGGGAACGACGAAAACCCTGTAGTGTGACATGATCGAAGATCAGCGATTTGGCATCTGGGACGCCCTACGACACCCCGATGAAATGTCTAGCATGTCAGAATTTTTTGTGTTTTCCTGCCTAGTCCGACATCTCCTGCGACGTACCTTTACGTTGACCAATAGGATGACAGTGTTCTTTACATGTGAACACATCCGTTAGCTCAAGTTCTCCTTGAAGGATAGACAGCCCATACTGTCCTCTTCGAGGCACCCAGGAACGGGTACACAATCATTTTTTCTTTAATTTATTTTTCTTCTTTGACTCTGAGCACCACAGCTTGCACCGAATTCTGACTCCCTGCAGTTAGTTCGATCTGTGCTCTTCTTCTGACAAAACAAGTGTTAACAGTTTCTACCACTCTGCAAAGACCAGGACATCACAAGAGGAGAAACTTGTCACAAAAGGCGAGGCTACTGTTATAACATCCACGATAATACACTACGAGAACACTTGGAATAGAAACGTACATAATAGTTTACAATAGGCCTACATTCTTATAAAGTCATATTATTTATCCCTCCTCACATTTATTGTGCTTAGGCTGCATCTCTAACATAAGTTATATGGTTTCTAATCTATTAATTATTCTGTAGGCTATGAAACAAATCTAGATTGAACTGAAATACGTTGAAGAACATTTATTGAACATTGTATTAAAAAATATACACAATCTTGCATATAACAACAGTAGTGAGGATTTTTTTCAACAAAAGTGAGGATTTTTTCCCACTGGTTAATTAACTCATGTTCCCATACATTTACAAACCTCTGCCCTGCTACATCCGTGTGCAATCGTATATTTTTTGAATTGGTTAAATTTGAACAGCTTTTTAAGAACGCTCAAAAATTGTCTGCAATTACAATAGACATGGCAGCAAGAGCATTTGTAGGCATACTTACTTGCTTCTGTGAAGTTTAAAATAGTTTGTGAGAGAAGGCAGAGGGCTGATTGCTCTAGACTGGGTGAAATTTGACACCACTCTAAGTTGGAACCTGTCAATCACTCTGCCTGCACACAGGGACAGGGGAGCAAAAGACACTTTCAGTTTATAACTAGCGTCTGTCGTCACTAAGTATTGATAACACACTTAGGGGCGAATTCACTAAAGGATTGCGCAGCTTTTCCTGACGCAAAGCCTGTGCAAATAAGTCAAAAATTATGTTTGCTATTCACAAAGCCCTCGCAAAGGGTGAAATACGGTGTTAACTGCGTTGCGTTCGTCATTGCGTTTCTCTGCGCCGGTGTTATTAGCTCATATTTAAATTAGGTAATATGGGCGGAGAATGTTCCCCTTTCTATGCAAATGAACATTATTGCAAAACCCGCCCAATTCACAAAGATCAGCGCTAATTGCCTCACGCAGTTAAAGTGAAATTAATACCGTTTTTAGAAACGTGGTGGTATTTAAGCGCAAGGGGTGTGTCGCGGCCAGCATTTCCGCTGATCATGGCAGCAGTGATTGTTGCGAGGCGAATTCGGCATCGCAATGCCAGTCATGTTGTTCGTGAGAGAATATTTAGAAGAAGGTCACTTTTTGATTTAACACTAGAACCACAGCGGTACCTGTTTGGACACCAGAGCGCGCAGCTCTTCAGCCAACTGGAGGATGAAGTCGCGTCTGGGGAGGCTCAGTTGACTATGCGTCTCTCCACCCGTCCCCAGCGAGTCCAAGCTCCCCCAATGAATAATACTCATTTATAATAGCCTACATAGCACGAAACTGTGCGTATAATAGTCTATACGCGAAACTGCGCATTCCCTATAGCTGTTCATTGAACGGCTGGGGGCCGATATAGGTATAAATAAATAAAAACATAGCCTACACAATATTTTGTTTATTTGAATGGTCTTGAAAATATTTTGCTTTTGTATCATAGCTGACGGCATAGGTATCATCTTCAGCCATGGATGATGACTCCCGTGCGTAATCCTTCCAACGTTGGAGAGGCGGCATACAACCGGGCTCACATCAGGACGCGCGGTGTGATTGAGTGCACATTTGGAATCCTGAAAAGCTGTTTAGATGCCTAGATCGTACCGGTGGGGCAATGTTATACACTCCCCCAAAAGTATGCCAGATCATCGTGCTGCAACTTGCATAACATAAAATGACAATTTTTCCTTTGTTCGTCTTTTCCAATAATTCCACCTCCGTTTGCAGTCTTCCGCGTTTACACACACAAATGGCACTGACTGCTTGTGAAATTAAACCCCAAATCTGATTTTTGGCTGTAGCCGTCATATTTTTGGTGGAAAGCTGTGAGGCATGCTTTTGAACCTCGTCCGTGAGGCCTTCAAGTTCGCGGTCTGAGAATCGTATTTTTCTCTTTCTGTCTGCCATCGTCCAATGATATGCATACGAGTTGTTTGCGCTGCATGCGCTGTATTTATAGTCATTTCCTATATCAGCAGCAAATTGCACTCAGCCGCAAACACCGAATGGGCGTGTTTGCGCTGGGATATTATTAGCGCAATGTCTTTAGTGAATAGGTTTTTAAAACGGAGCACATAGCGGGCGCAACTGACGCGCAATATAATGGTGCAATTAGCGGGCGCAATTTGCTTTAGTGAATTCGCCCCTTAGTATTTTTACACTGCACATGCTGTTAGAACCATGGTTTGACGGTTAAGCCAAAAGCTATACCATGCCTCAGATTTACACCGGTATGCCACTGTCACCATCAATACTCAACCCTATCTCTGCATAATTAAGAATACTGTCAAAAATTCAGTTTTAGAGAAAAAAATCTGAAAGATTTCACTCTTCATCTACCATGTCTTGAAATTTTTGTGATTTTGTTTTAATCATTGGAGATTTATTGAGTGAGAATTTGCAGTAGCTGCATACAGTACTGTTTACAGTAAAACATTTTGATGTTGTGGGCTCAATTTTTGATATAAAAAAAATCGGGGAGGATGGTTTGTCTGATGACAAATGTGCAATGTAGCAAATGTGGTGTCAATTGACCAAAAACTTGGGAGGAGAAAGGTTTAATTAGTTTTTGAGAAAAACTGGAATATACTTCATAATTCCTGACAGCTCGAAGCATATGAGCGTTTCTACTCACTTGGGCCTATATTTTGGTGATGGTGGGCCCACATTTTGGTGTCGGTTTTAAAGTGATAGCACGTACGACTGATTTGTTATGAATTTTGCCATAGGACTTATGACATAGGACCGGACCTATGTCAAACTTTAACAACGGTTGATTTTTGAAAATCGGGCATACAAGTCAAAAGTTGCATGCATAAACGCACCTTCAACTTGGACACATTGGTGGCGCTAGAGTGTTCGAGATGACAACATGAGACTTGGTGACAAGAGTCATGGGACTGTCCCTGATCAGCTTGCCAAATTTCACAATTTTGGGCTGCCTTAGCCTCCAATGGCAGAAGAAGAAGATGAGCCTGCCCCCTGAAAACAGGCAATAACAAGAGCTGAGCTGCCTTGCCCCTAATGAGTAAACAGACTTGTAAAAACTGTTTCCATTTACCAAGCATTTACCATTTAGTTTCTTAGTAAACAAAACTCATCATTAATATGGGAGCCTAGAGTCTAGACAGAATAATAAAGATGGACGTGACTGTCCTCAAATTGGCTCCACTCTCAGCCACTCAAACATGCACATAGCCTTTCATTAGGACCCAACAGATAGGTTGTATTATGTCTGTCTTTGTGTATTGAATGCATGCCTGTGTCCTTGTGCTGCCCTCTTGGCCAGGTCCCTCTTAGAAAAGAGATTCCATATTTCAATGAGGTCACCCGGTTAAATAAAGGTAAAAATAAATAAAAATAAACGTCAACCACAAAGCTGTCACACTAACCGATACTCTGTCTTCGTCTTCCCCGTAGGTGGAGGTTTACATTCTACCTGTACATATTTACCTATGGAGTCCGTTTTCTTAAAAAGGTAAGATTGCTGAATTCCCCTCTCACAGTGTTGAATGAAGAAGAGTCTTGACCCTTGACCTATCTTGACCTTGACCTGGGGACACAGTGAGCCCGGACCTGAGCGTAGCGTCCCAAGCATGCACCTGTATGTAGGCAGCTCGTGATGGATCTCACTGTGCAAGGATGTGCAGCTGACATAGCGCACCTTTTAAAACACTTCACCCAAGGAGGGGGGGGCTCTGCTAAATAATGGATCCATTTGCTCTTAGCACAGTATCCATAATGCAGACATTAGTATCTGGGAGCAAGCACACCAATGAGAACTCCCAACATCGCATTACTATGAACGGTGATAAGATCACCGCGCAGCGTAATGCTGAACGGTCACCATTCAGGAACTCCAGATCACATCTTCGTTATTCAGTGGGTATTGCCTTTTTTTTATCAGTGTCAGAGTGTGTGCTTAGGCTAGGGCTACTGCTATTGTGTAATCTACTGTGGCCTTCGCCTTTGACAGTGTCTAGTAATTGAATGCTTAAACCAGCCTGGCAAGGATTAATCAGTCTAATCATTAGCAAGGGTTAAATGGGGGAGATGGGGAGGCGCGGGAAGAATTTCTCATTGGAACAAGTTGGTGATGACAAAGCACTTTGTGAAATGAGTTCATTCCGTGCAGCATGGCGGGTCTCCGGGGGCAGTATTAATAGCAGCAGGTCTAGAGAGAGAAGTGCTGGAGACGCAGCTCGGTAGGGCTCCCTAAGTGGCAGTCTTCCTCCGATCAGTTTTATTACGGCGCAACTTGGCGCGCGTCGTCTCCCCAGCTCCAAGCTGATGTTGTAGTTGGGTGACTGTGTTGACGAATGAGTAAACGTTTTCTGGTTTATCGATCCCGTTACCCACAGACAGCTCTTTCATCATGTCGTTGCCTCTTTGTTCAGTTTTTTTTTTGTGGTGGGGGGGGTTCTCATATGAGGCAGATATTCAAGACCATATTAAATTGTTGATGACTACCAAAGTCGACTGTATCGTTGAAGGCAAATGTGCCCTGTGTGGAAAGCTGGTGACGAGTAGCTTATTATCCAACTTTGTAGTCTCGGTCCGTGGTACCAAACCCACATCCCTAAATGAGTCTTTCCACGAGGTCTTTACACTATAGCAACGCTCAGCTTGGATTCAATCAAGTTTCACTCATTGACAATACAATCTTGCACGGCTGAACTCGTATCGATGTGTTGGATCTTAACCAAACAGCATGTATTGAGCCATCGAAGCCACTCCGGCTGGGGATCAATGCCACTTGATGTATGGTAATGCTATCAAGAACGTCATAACCGTACACTAGGCTGGAGAGTCTGCCCGCTCACTTTTGTGTCGGATCTAATTAACGAAGTCGCTTGAAGCGCTAGACTCTCGAGGCGCTGTCACCAGCTACTGCACCTCAGCTGTCCGTCGGCTGGCTGTAATCGCCAACGTTCACACATCGCACACACTCTCACTGATAAGGCGGCTTATTTAATAGAATAGAAAGTTTATTCACCATATATAACCAGTCCAGGTACATTGGAATTCTTCATCGCTTGTCCTTAAAATATCTTCTCAGCACTAATTCCTCATTCCAGTCCTAGGTACCCAACTAGACATTAGGTTCCCAGTCTGGCAATTTACTATCTGTAGTCTAGCAGTCTATCACATTGATCCTCATCTAATTAAATAGACCCTGTACACTGCTTCAGTACTCCTTTAAGTGATGTACGTCACCGGAGGCTGTGGGTTTTCTCTTGTGTTGCCTCCACCTTTGGTTGTGTTTCACCCTGTCTATCAGGGGGTTGATGGGTAATATGCTGAATTCCAATGTACTGGTTGTATCTGGCAAAATAAACTTTCTGTTCTTCTATTCTGTTCTCTCCGCCTTTGTTGTTTGTCATTGCTGTTGATCATATAAAGTACATGGCATCTTGGAGAGAGCTTTCTGAAGCAGAACCATACCGCCAAAGATGAAACGCTTACATGTGTGAAATAAATACCTGTTAAATGCTAAGTCAATGCCTGACTGAACTGTAGTTTTGCATTGTCCTGCATTTCCATTGTTTTTCTCTCACACCGTATGTCAATGTTGTATTGGGTTTCATAGACATGGTTTATATTTCACTGTAATTAAGTCATTTTTTCCCCACAGACCCCTTGGCTCTGGAACACTAGAGAGTGCTGGTACAACTACCCCTACCAGGTGATACTTTAATCATAACACTAGCACTGGTACAACTACCCCTACCAGGTGATACTTTAATCATAACACTAGCACTGGTACAACTACCCCTACCAGGTGATACTTTCATCATAACACTAGCTCTGGTACAACTACCCCTACCAGGTGATACTTTAATCATAACACTACACTAGTGCTGGTACAACTACCCCTACCAGGTGATACTTTAATCATAACACTAGCACTGGTACAACTACCCCTACCAGGTGATACTTTCATCATAACACTAGCGCTGGTACAACTACCCCTACCAGGTGATACTTTCATCATAACATTAATGTTGGTACAACTACCCCTACCAGGTGATACTTTCATCATAACATTAGCCCTGGTACAACTACCCCTACCAGGTGATACTTTCATCATAACACCAGCGCTGGTACAACTACCCCTACCAGGTGATACTTTAATCATAACACTAGCGCTGGTACAACTACCCCTACCAGGTGATACTTTAATCATAACACTAGTGCTGGTACAACTACCCCTACCAGGTGATACTTTAATCATAACACTAGCACTGGTACAACTACCCCTACCAGGTGATACTTTAATCATAACACTACACTAGTGCTGGTACAACTACCCCTACCAGGTGATACTTTAATCATAACACTAGTGCTGGTACAACTACCCCTACCAGGTGATACTTTAATCATAACACTACACTAGTGCTGGTACAACTACCCCTAACAGGTGAAATTTAATCATAACACTAGTGCTGGTACAACTACCCCTACCAGGTGATACTTTAATCATAACACTAGTGCTGGTACAACTACCCCTACCAGGTGATACTTTAATCATAACACTAGCTCTGGTACAACTACCCCTACAGGTGATACTTGAATCATAACATTAGAGAGCACTGGTACAACTACCCCTACCAGGTGATACTTTAATTATAACAACAAAGTGTCATCTGCGTTCACTGTTGAAGTCAGCCAAGCTCAGTAACAACTTGTAGCAAGCAGTATTGCATTGAATAGCAACATCCCACTAGACCTAGTGCTACAGTGTCCTACATGCTGCTGTGTTTATGACTGTGCTGCCCGGTGTGTTTGCACAGCCCCTGACTGTGGACGTCCACTACTACTACATACTGGAGCTGTCCTTCTACCTGTCCCTACTCTTCTCCCAGTTCACAGACTTCAAGAGGAAGGTAGGAGGCCGACCAGTCCAGACGACGGATTGTTCTATTGTGAGGCTTTGTAAAAGCTTTGTAAAAGACCTTCACTTGAATAATGATTTTAGTATGATTACAAAAATATGTATTCTTTGATTTTCACGAAGCTTTTGGTTCGTTTCGCCCTAGCAGGTGCTGTCATTATTATTACAATCATTATTATTATTATTATTATTATTATTATGCAACACTTGTTTTCAACCCCCAAACCACGGTCTGATGGTTTGTTCTTTTCTCCTGTGAGGGAGACTCTCCGCCGTGTGAAATCACAGTCTGGGGAGGCTGTGGATTTCTGTGTTTGCTCATAACGTTTATGAGTCGAATTTACTGGCAGACATTCTAGAATGTTTTCCCCATTAATTCGTTTTGGATTGAGTCCCAACTTCTAGAATCTGGCCACCGTTCCATTATGTACCTGGGTCGTTATTTTAGTTCAGTTGCTGTTTATGACACCCATTATATGGTGCATGAAACTAGTTATAGTTTCAAAAGGAAGACCGACAGAAAGGTATACTACTGAAGTACAAGATGTTGTTTTTACCAGTGATAGGAACACAGGGCTTTCACCTTCCCTCTGCTGCATGTCAGATTCTGGTTAGATATACTATTTGAGGGGCAGACAGCTGTGCTGACAAGAGTCCTAGATCTGTGACCAGTTCCAGCTTAATCCTTTGACTGAAAGGGAATAATCCATGGGATTGACACACACACACACACACACACACACACATACACACAATGGACAAGACTATTGCAGAACGCTGAAGCTGGACTACTGCCGAACATGCCAATGCGTATCTGTTGACACATTGATTGACACACATAAACACACACACACAAACACACACTTCCCAAAGTTGCGTACACCAGAATCATTCCTTCAAGTGCACATTCATTTCTGTCGAGGGGCAAACCCATAAAAAAAAAAAATCATTGCATTCCATTTTACTCTTTTGAGAACAGCTTCACTACTTTGTGGTTGTGGTTCACAAAATACCCAACATGCATGCGGCCCACGTGTCCCCCCACCCCACCCCACCCCCGCCGCCCCCGTCCACGCCACGGCACGGCACACCTCGCACTCACAACTCTCCCATGATGCCGTGCTGTTGATGCCTCCGCCCTCTCATCTCTATGTTGACTGTTGGCATGTTTGTCTGTTTTTTGTTTCTCCTTTCAGTTTTCTCATGCACACCACCGCACTGAGGAGGTCCTCGGCAACCCCTGCCAACTCCAGTATGTTCCCTGCTCTCTGTTGCCATGCTTTCATTCTCTACCTCGCACCACTGTTCTTGCTCCTCCTCCTCTTCCTCCTCCTCTTCCTCCTCCTCCCCTCCTGCTGCCGCTCTGCTCAGGAGGGCTCACAGAGGGCTTCCTCACGTCCTCCATCCCCAAACCTCCTCCACCAGGGCTAGCCCCGCTCCATGCTGACGGAAGTTTTGCTGACGCAAACTTAGCCCAACTTTCACGAGCCCCCTCAGCGCGTCCTCGCTTGTAGTTCATATTCAGCCTAGTTGATTTACATACACTTTGGTTATTTGTGGAACGGGTATAGCGCAGCAGCTGTCAATCCACCAAACAAGCAGAACGTTACATTAGTATGCTTCCGTCTATCTCTGTCTAGGGAGGTAACGTAACGGCAAGTTTGACGCGCAGCATGGCGTCTTCTGAAGCTAGCGGTGACATTCTTGTCGCGGTGGTTTGTTTGAGGAGACGCCTACATGCCGTCAACGTGACTATATATCGTCACCTTCTTAAAATAATGGCCCAAGTCATGTTTTCAAGGTTTTCAAAAAACAAAATGGCCTCAAGGGGACCATAGGTCAACATATAAGCTTAGGTTGACATGGGCCATTATACTACCGGGGTAGAAACAGTGTGATCTTTTCAATTGAGGATGTAGTCAATTTTACTAGAGGTGGCCAGCATCATGAAGAGATGACTCAGGCACATTTTCCTCAAAAAATGACTTGGGCCATTATTTTAAGAAGGTGACGATATGTTAGAGGTGCACCCGTTACGATGCAAGAGGGCGGCACTCTGTGTCGCAACGCAAGACTGTCAGAGAACACACGGAGTCACTGAGTAACGTTACGTCCCCTCCCGGTGCGACGCGGATGATAGGACCGCCCCGGTTTGTGTGTCTCTACAATTTGTGGGATGTTACCGTGACAACCGTGCCCCCCCCATTCCCCCCTCAGGATTTCCTGATCATGTTCTTGCACCACCTGGCAACCATCGCCCTCATCACCTTCTCCTACGTCAACAACATGGCGCGCGTGGGAACGCTGGTCATGTGTCTCCACGACACCGCCGACGTGCTGATGGAGGTGACGACGAGGGGCGGGGCTTCACATGGGGGGGGCGGGGCTTCACCTTGTTCCCCGCCGTTACATTTGGGATTATATGAATGCAAAAAAAAATTGCATCCCGTGCTACTATACTTTTTTGATAAGGAAAATTGGCAATTGAAATGATTGTCCGAAGCTGTTGTTTACATAAAAATTCCTCTCTGACTGTTTTCGCAGGCTGCCAAGATGGCCAACTACGCTAAGTGCCAAACACTTTGCAACCTGCTGTTCGCCATGTTCGCAATACTCTTCATAACCTCCAGACTGGGCGTCTACCCTGTCTGGTAAGTCTGGGTCACCTGTCTGGACATGGTGGCCTTTTGTCTCTGTGAAAAGCGGCAACAATGGGGCGCCGTTTGAATGAGCCTGTCTGTCAGTCGCACTCGTCCGCTGTCAGGGAGAGGTCTCTGGGATGTACAGTACGTTGTCTCTGGGATGTACAGTACGTGGGAATGACAGAACCTCCATGCGCGCTTTAACGACCCGGCCCGGAATTGTTGGACACATTGAGTTTTCTCTCTCTCTCTCTCTTCTATTCCTGGTCTTTTTTTCCCCCTTTTTATTTAATGAAGGTTTGTGTTCCATACTATTCCGTGTGAATTTAGTTGCTTAGTAATAGTTACTATGGATACAGGAACATGTACAGTATTTATATATCTGGAAACGTGGAGACATTTCAGGTTGCAACAAATGAGATGAAAGGAAATTCATTAATGATTATGACTATGACTAATCTATTAACCCTGACGGGAGATTGAAACATCATTCAAAGAAATGCACTATAGGGCAGGGATCATCAACTAGGCTACATTTGTCCAAGGGCCAGAATTTTCTCAGCAGACACTGGAGGCCAGACTTTCAAATTATATTTTTTGTTTATTGTTTAATATTTTCACTTTCTTGTGAAAGTAACTGTAATTACTCATTTTCAGTAACTTGCCCAACACTGGTGTGAACAGGCTACTAAGACTTTTACTGCACCCCAATTTGTAAATCAGGAGGTTCCGAGCCAGAACACAGCCTATATGTATGTGTGCACATGCGCACACACAAACTTCGCTAAGTGCAAATCATGCCACTCATAATTTCACCATTTCACAGCACAAACGCCCACTTCCTTAGGTGTGGGACTTACAGTAACATCATCATTCTGCCAAAATGACACCAAAAAGCATTAAACCACTGGCCAGCATAGGCTACTACTGTACCTGTTAATTCCCCCATCTAAGTCTCCTCACCAACTCCGTAGCCTACTCGCGTCCTCACCTCCCCCTCTCTCCCCGAATCCAAGTTCTCCTCATCGTTCCTCTTCTCATTCTAGCAACTTTTTCTTTCGAAAAAGGAAAAGTTGGTAGCAATTGCCGGTAGCAATTGCTTTTGCTACCGGCTGTCACCTCCCTGTTCAGCCGAAATGACTTCTGCCTGCTTTTGTGCTTAGGTTTCCAACTGTGCACTCTTGAAACTCTTGAAGGCAACATTTAATCTACCGTCATTGTGCATGTGAAAAATAAAATGAAAGGAAATGTTACATAAGAGCATATTTAAATGACAGCTATGAGTTTGTCCATCTTGCATGAAGATAGGCTACTGCACAAGTCATTCTACCGCTATTCACAACCAGCGAAGCAAGCACAGCTTTGCGAGTGAGCCTGCCTTCATTTCCTGCATCGGGTTGTGTAGCAGACTATGCTACTGGCTCATAATAAGAGATTTGGGGTTGGTAAATCATTCCTAAAATTATTTAGATCTCAACTGTTTGTGGTTTTGCTTCAATATTGGAATTTTCATTTTTTAGATATTCAAAATACTTCTGAGGGCTGGATGGGAAGCTTTTGGGGGGATTTGGCCTGCGGGCCGTCAGTTGATGATCTCTGCGCGAGAGCATATATTTACAGTATACAGTATGTATACTACATGTACATGTATACTTTTTTAAATTATGTCTGAGGGTATCATTACTTAAAATGAATTGGTGTCCATCAGTCAATTACCTGAGAGATAGAATAAGTTAAAAAATTATGAATATTTCATTTACATTTAATAGTCAATGAATATTGCATTTTCTGTTGCTCCAGTTCCATGCAAAGAAATATGAGACACATCTAATTGGTGCATGTAATTCATTGCAATGGGATATGTTGGTGCCAGTGGTATCTTTGATGTGGGAGGACAGCATAAGTGAATCAGTTGTGGTGCTTTAATAGTGTACTAGTCCTTCTGCCAGTCCTTGTCATAGTCCCAGTGCTGTCATTGTTGCCAAAAGTAAGAAAGCAGACATGATCTAGTGTTTTCCGTCAGGCCGTGGCTGTCTGGTCCTTGGCTAACATCTCAACTTCATCAAAACAACTGTCTCTTTTTAGACCACCTCACTTGAGGAACGAGTTCTGTAAGCAGGACAAAATAACAAATCACTTTCTGTATTCTGAAGAGTGGACACAAGCTGCCTGCTGGCAACATGACGAGGCTATTTTAGGGGCTCTGATTTGAAGGCAGATCCATCTGAAAAGCCTATTTTAAGAAGTGATCTCTGGTTCTCTGACTGCAGTGTGGGCTTTGCCATCCAGTACCAGCCAGCCCTGCAGCGGGCAGACAGTTGTCAGTACTGTATTGTACTGTGAGGCTGTTGCCATGGCTTCCACACCGTATCAGCGGGGAGAATCGGTCGACCATTTGCAATAATTGATCCAGTAGCACCTCTACTGTACCTCTGCCATTTTGTACATCCCTGACCCAGTTCTGCTCCAGATGTCATATACTGTACACTGTTTTGTACATTACACCAGAGTTTTGTTCCGTAGTTTGATAAGGCTTAACATTGCAGGTTAAGTTCACTATCTCTCTCAATTTCAATGATTTATTGGCATGAAAAGAAATGTTTCAAGCATTGCCAAAGCGTGCGTGTGTGCGAGCGTGCATACACACACACACACACACACACACAATGAATGAAAATAAAACAATTCATCAGTACAAAAGAAATGTAAATAGATAATATCGATCAGCCTCTCTCTCCCTCTCTCGTAGGATTTTAAACACCACCTTGTTCGAGAGCTGGGAGATGGTGGGACCGTACCCCTCATGGTGGGTGTTCAACCTGCTGCTGGTCCTGCTGCAGCTGCTGCACTCCTTCTGGGCCTACCTCATAGTGAGGATCGCCTGCCGGGCCATCTCCAGAGGGAAGGTGAGGCGGCCGACCCCCCCCGCAGTCCACTCCTCCACTTTTATCTCTCAGACACACATTATGTTCCTGCCAAGTTGTTCGTTATGCTCTTGGAAAGTAGGACTAGCATGTTTAGCACTAGGGCGCTGTTCTAGCATGTTTAGCACTAGGGCGCTGTTCTAGCATGTTTAGCATTAGAGAGCTGTTCTAGCATGTTTAGCACTAGAGCACTGTTCTAGCATGTTTAGCACTAGGGCGCTGTTCTAGCATGTTTAGCACTAGGGCGCTGTTCTAGCATGTTTAGCACTAGGGCGCTGTTCTAGCATGTTTAGCACTAGGGCGCTGTTCTAGCATGTTTAGCACTAGGGCGCTGTTCTAGCATGTTTAGCACTAGGGCGCTGTTCTAGCATGTTTAGCACTAGGGCGCTGTTCTAGCATGTTTAGCACTAGAGCGCTGTTCTAGCATGTTTAGCACTAGAGAGCTGTTCTAGCATGTTTAGCACTAGAGCGCTGTTCTAGCATGTTTAGCGCTAGGGCGCTGTTCTAGCATGTTTAGCACTAGGGCGCTGTTCTAGCATGTTTAGCACTAGAGCGCTGTTCTAGCATGTTTAGCACTAGGGCGCTGTTCGGCTCGATACCCTTGCTTGACTTTACCTTTCTACCCCTCCATGCTAACGTTTCAACGTTCAAGGCGGGAAAGTGGAATCCTTTACATGTGAGTGACTCTGACGTTGGAACAGGAACATGTACTGTATGTTTGCTCATACTGTATCGTCTACTGTAGGCATCGTCTGGCTCATCACAGACTACCCTGACAGAAAAAGCATCTCTTTCATCTTTATTTAGTTTATGAAGGTTGTGTTTATTTTAGTTTATGCAGAGGCTAGTGAGAGGGTTTCTATATTTTCTGCCTCGTTTGATTTCACACCCATATTCCCATCATCGTCTTTCTGTTTGAACACTTAATAGTGTGGACTTAAAGGCTAGACGAGGTACATCACGCAGACTTTGTATTACTTCTGCATGAGTTTGAACCTTGTCAAGCTCTGGGTGTCTCTGGCCTCCTCTGACACCCTGTGGTGTGGCTATCAGACCACACTAGGTCCACAGCAGGTCGACCTGATGACCCCTGCTCCCGTCTCCACAGGTGTCCAAGGACGACCGCAGCGACATCGAGTCCAGCTCTGATGAGGACGACGGCCCTCCGACCAATCAGAAGCAGCACAGCTGCAGCGGCAGCAGCGCCACCAACGGGACCAACAACAAAGCCCATGGGACCAATGGCTACCTGACGAGTGGCCCGTGTCCAGACGAACACTGACCGCCCCCACGGGACATTACTACTACATTACTGGAGCCAAGCTGCACCGTCCATAGATTTGTGTGTGTGCGTGTGTGCGCGCGCTGTGTGTACACCCGCGTTTGTGTGCGCTCGTGTGTGTGCGTGTGTGTGTGAGAGAGAGAAAGAGAGAAACCTGAACAACTTTGCCTGCCTGGTATTGGAAGTTCTTAATAGAATATGTGAATGCAGTTCTGTTATCAGTTTATTTACATGTTTTCTCTCGTGTTTTATTCTCTATATTTGCATCAAACTGCACTCAATGGAATATCAAAGCACTCCTGTCAGTCCCGCCCACTCTCGTTGTTAAACCAATGAATTAATGCCTTCCACTTCCATGGTGTAAGCATGCTATTTAAACCTAGTCCGGCATCCTGGGGGTGGTGACATCTAATGTTAGTGTCATTTTATGTTATTTATTTTTTTTAGGGATATGTTTGTCAGATTGTGGTCCAATGTCTTCTCTTCTCGTGTGCCAGTGTTAAAGATTGTGTCCGGTTGGTGTCCAATCTGGAACAGCCCACCTGTTTTTTTTTCAGTTCAGCATTTTGCCTGCTGTAGACATACAGTACACAGCCATTGGCTAAGTGTTGAAGAACTGGTTTGGCTTTCAACACCGTTTCCCCCCCCCCCACCACCCTCATGTTTGTTATCACTGCATTATGGATAATACAGTCACATGCTCCACCCATAAGCTGTAAATGAGATATCAGTATTATGTGTGTATGTGGGAAAAGTATGGCTACATGCTGTATTTCAAATTTCAAGAATTTCGTTAAGTATTATACAATATTTCTGGTACAAATCTCATGACATGTCCTTGTTGGCGGGTGTGAGGTGTTTAAATTATTCAAGTAAGACCCATGAAGTTATTAAAGATTGCAAGTAAGAACGTGTTATTGTCAATCTGATTGATTTCAATTACTGTAGCAAGCCAGCCCCCTAGGGAGTATGACCAGCATCTGAGTCATCTTGTTGGTAGATGAGGAATAGGACTTTAAATGAGTTTATGATTGGTAGTTCAATAATAGGACTTTCCTATGGATCTCTTCTTGTGACAAGTGTGTGGCTCATGTCAGCACAGTCCTCCTCGACAATGCATTGGTCTCAAGTACTGCGAAGCATCAATGCCTATTCATACACCACTGGGTCATTGATGACATGGAAAGATGGTGACTCAGAAATGTAATTACTTATCCGCTGAGAGGGTGGAAAAATAATATAAGGCAGTCTTAAATAATGTATCATGACTGTGCAATTACCAAAATAGCAGAAGTAATTTATTATAGTTACTGTGTAACTTTTATGTTGCATGTCACCATGGCACCAGTCACAGTGACATGCAGGGGGTAGGACTGAAGGGTTGAATCCTCCAATGGAATGTCCCTTCCAGCAGCGCGCGGGCACAGCTCAGGTGATTTCCGCATGAGGGACTTTGGCAGGAGAGTGGTCAAAGTTTCAGGTGCAAAGTCAACAAGCAGCCGTAGACTTAAGATGAAGGACCCTGTGAACAACTGCACTGTGAGTTCTTCCTCTGCCTCTTGTGAAAGTATTTTAGATTCCACAGATAAAACCGGGGCATTGCTAATCCCTGTAATGATGGTTGTTTTTGACTATTTGAATTGCTGGTATATCTGCCATAGAGCCTAAGATAGCTCCACAGGTTGACAACAGCTTGACTAATGTGCCTGTGTGTCTTTTATTGCAGTACAACCTCTTGTACCAAGACCTGAAGAGGTTTTCAAAGAATGGGGAGCATTTCTGTAAGGAACTCATGGGTGTATTTCAACAAAGGTAGGGTCACCAATGTTGTTTCTCTCCATGCAATGGTGTGCAACATTTTAAAAAGTCCTGTGTCCATTGTGGCGAAGACCAGCATTCTGCTATAACACATACATGAATACACTGGCTATTCTCAAACATACCAGTCATTCAGGTGTACACGGGACGGCTGTAGCTCAGTTGGTAGAGCGGGTCATTCAATGATCGAAGGGTCAGTGGTTCGAATCCCAGCTCCGACTGTACACATGTCGAAGTGTCCTTGAGCAAGACACTTAACCCCAAATTGCTCGCATTGAGCAGGTTAGCACCTTGCATGGCAGCTACCGCCATTGGTGTGTGAATGGGTGAATGAGAGGCCATTGTAAAGCGCTTTGAGTGCCGCTAAGGTGGAAAAGCGCTATATAAGTGCAGTCCATTTACCATTTACACGACCACAAGTCTGAACTTCCGGTTTAACTTTAATGACCGGTGAAGTTATTCTTTTACCTTTAGTGTGCGTAAAGCTTGTTGTCTCTACAGGGCAGAGCTGGAGGTCAACTATGCCAAAGGCCTGCAGAAGCTGGCAGGGAAACTCATCAAAGCCTCCAAGGGGATGATAAGCAAGTGAGTACTGCTCCGAGTTATGAATATGGTCCGTCCGTGTGTGTGTGTGTGTCCGTGTGTGTGCGTGTGCGTGCCTTTGAGCTAGTTATTCTGTCGAAATAATGGCGGGGGGAAGTGTGGAATCACGCTCGTACCCCTCTGCTCTATTTCATTTCAAGTAAGATGTGATGGTATTCTGCCTACAGTACAGTAGTTGTCTAGGTGATAGCGTGTGGTGCTACACATTCTCACGGCGCGGTTTCCTTCCGTTCAGTTCCACGTACGGCGCGTGGTCCCACGTGTCGGACGAGATGTACTCGGCAGCAGACACACACAGGTACCCTTCAGCCACGTTTGGCCCTCGAACTACTGCAAACCTCGTTTGTGATGGGTTCCCTGGCTGCACTCTAATCAGTTACGCTGTGTTGTTTTGGTTTCAGGGCATTGGGAAATGCTTTCCAGCAAGAGGCTGTCCTGGAAATTAAACAGATCTTGGAGGAACACAACAAGAGGAAGAGGCCTGTGCGTAGTCTTGCTTTACAACGAAACCCTCTCTTTCCTTTGAGCTGCCCCTTGAACTCTTGAACTCCAGCTCTCTCTTATAACTTAGGTGCGCTCCCATCATGTGCCCACGCGTTTCATTGTAATCCTATCTCTCCCATTGTTTGCTCAGCTTGATAGTGTTGTTGAGAAAACGGGAAAACTCGTCGTCACTAACTGGACGGAGCAAATCAAGGTAAGGCTGTTCTGTAAAGTCTTCTGCTTTGATTACCTGTCATATTCAAAGAAACGTTTAGGATGGTTCCATTTTTATTTCCCCTTCCAGATGAAGAAGAAACTGGTTGGATTAACGAGAGAGCATGAGGCGCTGTTCAATTTTGTTGAGAACAACAGACACATTTCCACAGAAAAGGAAAAACAGAAGGTAGGAACAGCCGTTTACACCAGTACAACCCATCTAATTTGAACATGTTTGTTTCCTGAGACCATGTTTACATGACTTTGAAGAGGATAACCCCCCCCCTCCCTGTTCTGACCCATCCTGTCACGGGCTTAGATGCTCAACAGGCTGACCAAGTCGGCGGAGACGCAGACCAGAGTGGACGAGGAGTATTTCACCGTCAACATGGAGGGCCATCAGATCAGACTGAAGTGGGAAAACACGCTGAAATACTGCTACCAGGTTCTGACCGACTGCGACCCGATTCGTCCGGCCTCGCCAGAACGCCCTAGCCCTGTGATCACTTCCTGTTTCTCTCCACCAATCGGCGATGGCTCCTCAGCTGCGCGGTCTCTGGGGGCTGATTTAGAGAACCCAAGCACCCCGCCAGTTTGTTACAGTATAGGGCAGCGCAATCGCTCTCTCAGATGACTCTCCTATTGAGCGAGGCTTCGTCTCAGACTGGATGTGTGGCATGCTGACACCAATCCACGCGTTTCAGATCATCCAGGAGCTGGAGAAGCAGCGGATAGAGGTTCTCTGCAACCTTCTGAACAGATACAACATCCACATGTCAAGCTTTGGACAGACCCTCATACATGTGAGACAGCATTGTCACCCGGACCTTCCACCTCTGCTGTGCATAGCTTAGGGGGTCAAGCACCGCCGTAGTCAGATGTTGGTCGTTTATATAATACTTTTCTGTCCCTTTCAGGGTCAGAAACAGATGGACCAAGCCATTCAGAAAGTAGATGTGGAGAGGGACCTCCAGAGCTTGGTGGAGGAGACCAGTGTGACAGACGAGGACAACCAGGCGGAGTTCTTGATGGTTGATTACTTTGTGAGACTCCAGTTTTGCTCTCCGATGTTTGTTTTATGTTGCTGCAGCAAATTATTGGACACAGTTTAGGGCCTACAGGGGATAGCTTTAATTGACACATTGTCAATAGTTGAAATACGCTGAGGGCCACAGGCACTTCAGAGCTCCGGGAACTAATTTGAGTTGAAGGATATTCAAGGCATTTGCAACGGCACAACCAAGCCAAAGCCAACATTTATTTCTCCTAGTAGTTATGGTGATACCTATTTCTGCTATACGTCATTCTACAGTGACCAACTAACCCTTAAATGATTCATCTGTTTGTCAGGAGGAGGAAAATAAGACATTTATGGGAAAAGACAGAAGAAAGGATGCGATCAAGTCCAAACTGCAGCGATTGGAGGACAGTGTTACAAAAACTAAGAATGACTGTGATGGTAATGTATTCCTATATTACAAACAACACAAATAACATCCAAAAATGTATATCTACATTCAGCAGTTCTATTCCCGGCTCCTCCTGTCCACGTCGAAGTGTCCTTGAGCAAGAAACTGAATCCTAAATTGCTCCCAATGAGCAGGCTAGCATGCCAGCTTTTGGCCATTGGTGTGTGAATGTGTGAATGAGAGGCCATTGTAAAGCGCTTTGTCCGTTAAGGTAGAAAGGCGCAATATAAGTGCAGTCCATTTACCATTTACTATATATTTCACTGGAAGAATACATTTCTGAATGAAATTTTATATTGTGAATGAAATATTATTTTCCATGCGAGTTCATATTTCTTTTATATTTTTTTTTAATAGGTCTTTATAGGTTGGTGACATCCTTTACTGAAAACCCATCATTTTCAAACAAAAAGGACCTTGAGGAGACTGAACAGTTGCTTGACGAGGTACTGTACGGGTACTAGTCTGGGTCCTGACCATCAAATCCTCCCACTCCACCCAAGTTCACTGATTCTTGATCTCAATGGAGCGTAACGAGTTGACAGCTCTGTCTGATATCAGGCTACATAAGTTAATCACTGTCCAAAATGTTTGAAAATCATTTATTTATTTATGTATATCATACCATTAATGTCAGTGTATATCATACCATCAATCTTACTGTTACTTTTTATTTTCTGTAGGCCAATCTGAAACTGGACCTTCTTGAGGCAACTCAGTGCAAACTCTCTTCTGCACTGGCTGAATTAGAAGGAAAGCCAAAGACTTTACATCGATTTAGTGACAGTATAACAAAATGGAAAGACAAGGTAGCTAACAAAAAAGCACAATCATAAGTATTCATAATTTATTTTTTACAAAATAAATACAATGTGCCATAATATCAAATAACCTTTTTCCCCATCAGGATTGTGAGCACAGTATAGTTCAACTGGCCCGTCCGGTCAAAATCAGACAGACGCCATTCAGATCGCGCCAGTCGATGAGGTCCTCCATCATTTACAAAGGGCCCTCTCAGAGTGTGACCTCATCGACGGAGCCTACTTCAGGACACACCCACCAAACCTCCCCCGGGACCCAGGAGACCGTAGCTCTGGAGGGTGGGGGCACTGTCACCGGAGCACTGCCCAGGACTGAAGACATGGGCGAAGGTGACAAGTCCAGATGCGTTCATGACATGATTCATCTTTCCTATCTTGCCATCAAGAGATTACAAAACATAAACACAATTATTATTTCCATTCTTTCTGGGTCAGAGTTGTCAACCGTCGGGAAGTGCAAGGCTCTCTACGATTTCACGTCAGAAAGAGAAGACGAGTTGAACTTGAGAGAAGGTGAGAGGACAGACCAGCAGAGGAACCACATGAGAAACACCCAGAGACCCGAGGCCTCAACATTTGATTTGCATCCTCACAGGTGACATTCTGGACATTTACCAGAAGGAGGACAGTGGTTGGTGGTACGGCGCGCTGGACGGACAGATGGGTCATTTCCCCTCCACCTACGTTGAG
Organism: Borostomias antarcticus; assembly: GCF_949987555.1. Classification (NCBI taxonomy): domain Eukaryota; kingdom Metazoa; phylum Chordata; class Actinopteri; order Stomiiformes; family Stomiidae; genus Borostomias; species Borostomias antarcticus. Next base: position 26,525,781 of record NC_140242.1, read on the forward strand.
GAGCTGCCCGTGCTCAGCCAAGTCAAGTCATCTGACGTATGACGTCTTATGGACATTAAAGCACTACGACAGTGAATGTCAGCAAGATTATTCTGAACCGACACAATATGTGGTGAAACACAACGTAAAAGGCTTCATATGAAATGTCCATATCACATCTTGTGATGATCAGTTTAAGCTGACTGTACCTGCCTTTGCATAGTCATAACCGGGCCGATATATTAATCTAAACTCAGGATGACATTAACCAATCTGGGGGACTGGAAAGGCAGGAGTGAATCAAGGTGCTGAATTTGTATGTACCAGTGCTTAGCTTTGAATAAAAATGTATATGAATGTGAATCATTGTTAAATGGTTTAAAATGTCCAAATGCATCAACCACAATACAACCTGCAAGTCACATTTATATGACATATACATTTATTAGTGAAATAAGAACTGACATGAGAACAATGACAGAGATCCGAGTACACATTAGTGGCGTGTCCACAAAGAACAGATAAAAACACTTTAAAAGAATAGTTTTTATAAAAACTATTTAATAGAATAGTTTTTTGAAATTAACGTGTAGGGGCGCCGCATGGGTCCCCAATCATACAATCAGAAACAGAAGAATCCGTTTTTGTTCCTCGTTATTTGGACAGAGCGCCGAATTCTTTGCGGACGTTTGCGAGGAAGGCAGAGAAGTCGTTGGTCTCCAGGAGTCTTTTTTCCAGACGAGCCATGCACTCCAGCGGGGGATCGCTCGACTCAACTGTTAAGAATAAGTATTGATTTAGTGTCAATTCTACCCACGTTCATCCTGACACAGAGGGTCAAATCAAGAGGTGATTGAACTAGAATAGTTCCTCCCGTCTCCATCTCAGCGACAGGTTTGCCTTTGGTCGACTTACTCTGGTACGTCCCGTCTTCGGTGATCCTCAGCAGAAAGGTGTAGACGCTGTCTGGGTCTGCCTGGCTGATGTTGGTGAAGATAAACTGCAACTTCTCACCTTGACATAAAATAGAAAACGTTTACAGACGTGTGCCGTGCGGTAATGGGATTAAATGTTGACGGACTCCCTCTTTACCGTGGGTTTTCCTGATCTCCAGTCCCAGATGGTCCTGGAACATCTGCTTGGCTTTGTTCAGGTTTTTCATCCTCTGTTTGTTCGCTTTGTTTAGGGACACAATCGCTTTGGGGAGAGGGGGGGAATGATCAAATAATTACAGTGCGTTAGGGCTGCACAATTAATCGAAATCGCGATTATGACCTCCGCGATTAATTAATCGCAAAAGGCCACAATTAATGTGATGAATAATTTTGCTCTGAATTGAGTGTGCTAGGACTACAAGGACGAATCACAGGCGCTTATGCTGTCTGACCAATCACATGCGTTCCCGCTGAGTGCGCTGTGCGCAGCCATTTCACTGAGAAGACAGATAGCAGTAGGTCAAGACAAGTGTCAAGAGTACCTGCAGCCGTGAGTAGTGAAAAAATGAGCGAAAACGAGGTCAGTGAGTTAGTAACAAGAAAGGGATGTGGGAGTCCGTGATCTGGGAGACTTTTGGTTACGAAAAAGATCGCTCAAGGCCAGCAGGTCATATGCAAACTGTGGAGAGCTAAAGCTATTACTTTGAGATATTAATTGCAATTACCATTTTGAAGCAAATAATCGCAATTATTATCTTTTGTTATAATCGTGCAGCCCTACAGTGCGTCTGGCTTCATGTCCCCGATTAGAGCAAAAATATGGTATCACAAAATACCAATTCTGTTTCCTTTGCTGTTGACCTACTTGCTTTCCTCTTGGCGTGTTCCTCTTTGAGGGTCTCGATCTTCTGGTAGAGGTGGTCTTTCTGAGTGTCCTTCCCCTCCATCTGAGACATCATCTGAGAAATGGCTCCCCTTTTCTCCTTCATTGAAGCATTCTGCTGTTTCAAGTCTAGAAGAAAGATAACAGAAAAGGAACGAAAAGACTAAGTTGTACCGGTGTATTCATTTATCAGCAGCACTAGCTATTTAATCATCAGGCTTCACTAACTATGGAGAGATTATGATCTGTCTTCTCTATCTAGGGGCGGCTGTAGCTCAGTTGGTAGAGCGGGTCGTTCAGTGATCGAAGGTTAAGTGGTTCGAATCCCAGCTCCGACTGTCCACATGTCGAAGTGTCCTTGAGCAAGACACCTAACCCCAAATTGCTCCCAATGAGCAGGTTAGCACCTTGCATGGCAGCTACCGCCATTGGTGTGTGAATGTGTGTGTGAATGGGTGAATGAGAGGCCATTGTAAAGCGCTTTGAGTGCCGCTAAGGTGGAAAAGCGCTATGTAAGTGCAGTCCATTTACATTTATCTTATTGTGTCTTATCACAATCTCACTCACCTCTCTTGTAGACTTTGTTGGTCTCAAAAAGGGGTTCATCATCCTTACTTTTATTTGAACCTGTATCTGCAATAAAAAGGTGAGCAATTAGTATAGCGACATATGTTGCATTTTAAATTATCTAATTATTATTATTATCAATATTATGAATTCTTTATGCACAAAGAGATTGTGGCCGGGGTGCGGCCGACCCCTCCCACTCCAGCCACCATCTCCTAGTGACAGTCCCCTCAGGCAGGAGGCTGCGGTCCATCAGGACCAGGACTGCACGCCACAGAGGCAGCTTCTTCCCCATGGCTACCAGTCTCATCATTAAGGCGTGTCTCCCTCTGGCCCCCCCCTACCGCCCGGACCCCGACACCGTTGAGAGACACTTGCACATAACCACCAAATGTACTGTACATAGGACACACCACACACACACTCACATACACACCCTCACATACACATTACACTCACTGTATATACACTGACTGCACTGCACTTTGTATATTGTTTTTTTAAGCTTATCTTATTGTGCACTAGTATTTTGTACTTGAACTTTGCACTGTACTGCCTCGTCCCTGCACCCTGTCCAATGTTGTCTCCATGTTATACACCATCCCCGAAAGCAAATTCTTAGTATGTTGAAAAACTACAATCGCAATAAAAAACAAATTCTGATTCTGATACAAGTGACAGTTCTTCCATTACTCATAATGTACCATAAACAGATGTGAGGAATTGTTTGTGGGACTGATGCAAATCGATCCCCGTCTCAGTCATCTCGCTGTTAGACGCCTGCAGCTTGTTGCGAATGTCCTCCATGGTGTTCCTGAACCAGTTCCCAAGTTCCATGTCCTTAACGGTTGCCATGATGGTCTGGAAACACACAGAACAGAAAGCACGCTGTCTGGTCAGTCAGATGTTAGCACAAGATAATACACACATGAATACCACACAAAACTCAACATATAAGATAATACACACATAAGATAATACACACATGAATACCACACAAAACTCAACATATAAGATAATACACACAAGATAATACACATAAGATAATACACACATGAATACCACACAAAACTCAACATATAAGATAATACACACATAAGATAATACACACATGAATACCACACAAAACATGAATACCACACAAAACAACACAAAAGCGAAGAGGGCACAGAAACGAGCTAGATCGCACTAGCTGCGAAAGATAGAGCTATATCGTTAACTAGTACTGTAGTAGTGATGATGATGATGATGATGATGATGAAGATGATGTTAACTAGTACTGTAGTAGTGATGATGATGATGATGATGATGATGATGATGATGTTAACTAGTACTGTAGTGTAACGTTAGCTGGCACACGATGTTAGCCAAGCAACTCATTTCTCTAAACGCCACGATGACAAACCCTAGGTGTCCATATAGATATCCATTTGATTCATCCCCGAAGGGAAATTCATTTGTTGCGACCAAAGATACACACAAGAAAATACACACAAAGATACACACAAGAAAATAATACAAAGATACACACAAGAAAATAAGACAAAACGCAACACAAGTGGGCACAGAAATGTACAAAACGGGGCAGTACAATAAAGGTACCGTTGGTTGCATATCGCAATCAATCCAACATGTGCTCGCTACTTACATTCGTGATCTAGACCAGCTACCTTGAAGAGGACTTCTCTGTTGTTGACAAACTTGTTTTCTGCTTCTTCTTCTGTTGTTGTTTTGAAAATCCGCGCTCGCTAAACCGGAAATGACTGTTTGACCCAGAACAGGATATTACGTATTAGAGCTAAAATACCTTTATGCGCGGGATGGTAATTTATCGAATACAGTGATACGGGCTTTACTGGAACATTTAACTTGTTGTCACTTATTTTTATTTATTATACATTATATCGATAATATGGCATACCAAATAATTTCTCATATCATCCAGGATGACGTTTTTCTTGGTTTCCCACAATGCAACGTTTTGTTTGCTGTGGTCGTTGCGCCACATGGTGGTCAAGTATTGCAATTGCCGATGTCCAACTGTGAGGTAGGTAGGCTGGTCTCATGGATGTATTAATAGAACTAGTCTACACATTGTGAATTGTGTTCTAAAAACATTACAATTGGAAACGTGGCAACCTCGATAGGTTGATCTACCACTTCCAGGTTGTCTGGTTAATAGTTCCTTGTTGAATAGCAAAAAGTTTGCCTCATTTAATTTAACTGTTCATAACATTTAGCTATATCTATTAGTCTGTTCTTCTACATTGTATAGGCTAAGGAGTAGTTGTGGGCATTCAGGAGTCGGAACGCCTGCATCATTGTAGAAAGCCTATGCATCACATCAACTCAAAAATATATTTGATAAGTTACATTTAGAGCTGCAGATAAAGTACTGTAATTAAGAAACCACAGCATCAACAATTGCTCATATCAACTTAATGTAGGAACAACACAATCGTGTGTAGGCTACTTTAATTTTCCAGTGAAAAAGAGCACACGGTGCTTAAAATAGTACAATGGCTAATATTTAACAAATAAAAGCAATGGTCTGTGAGAAATCTAATGTCCACACGCAGTCGTCCTGTAAACAGGTTTGGAGAACATGCTGAGTTCTCATGATGGGGAACTCCCTCCCCTCGAACCCTGAATAGATGTCATGGATCTTGAATGATTTATGATGCTACAATGAAGGTATAAAGCCACGCCTCCGCAGGGGAGACAGACTCCACCATGGATGGAGTGGCACTGAGGTCGTAGCTGCAGCGGCCCAGGGAGCAGCTGTTCCAGTAGTGCCTAGAAGAAACGAGACTCCACATGGACCTCATTCACAGCAGCGAGGTGCTGGTCATCCAGCACCTGCAGAGTAACTACAGGGACTACCACGACTTCCTCAACTTCATGTCGTCTGTGGGCGACCCTCGCAACATCTTCTCCGTGTACTTCCCTCTCTGGTTCCATCTCAGTCAGATCGTCGGCACTAAGATGATCTGGGTGGTGGTCGTTGGAGATTGGTTCAACCTCATCTTCAAATGGCAAGGCTCTGTTATTGTTACATTTAGATTGATTACTGTGTTTTTGTTAGTTAAGGGGCGAGAGAGATCTATTTGTCTGAGGGGGAACTGCATTTGCACAGCGTACATATTTTAACTCTACATCTTCTTACAAAAATGACTGAATCTCGTTTCCAGGATTCTGTTTGGTCATCGGCCTTACTGGTGGGTGCAGGAAACTCACTTTTACCAGAACAATTCTCTCCCTCAGCTGGAGCAGTTTCACATCACATGTGAAACAGGACCGGGTCAGTGTCAAATCCTGTCTGTTCATAACCGTTGGCTTATGTTGCATCATACACCATGACTGTATTTGATTCATAAAGACCCAAACGGTTTTTATGTTGTTTTGTCAGCTGGGTGATACATTTGAGAAGACCCCATACTAACACATGCTCACAGGCTTGATGCGATGTTAATGTGCATTCGTACAGGCAGTCCGTCCGGTCATGCCATGGGGTCCTCATGCGTGTGGTATGTGATGATCACCTCAGCGCTCAACCTGACCAGAGCATCCCGTAACTCCTCAGTTCATGGCAGCCAGAGGTAAGGCACAATACACTGAACCCCACAGAGTTGTTTGTTATAGGTTCAATAGCTGTTGTGGTTACCGGTAAGTGTACCAGGTTATGTATATATATTCTAATGTGCAAGGTGTAACAGCTGTTCCTTTCCTGGCAGGTTTCGTCTGATGTGGTCTTGTTTGTGGACGGCCTTTTGGCTCGTTCAAATTAGTGTTTGCATCTCCAGAGTTTTCATCGCCACTCATTTCCCACACCAGGTCGTCCTGGGTGTTTTAGCAGGTATGACCCTGATTATGAATCCATCATATGCATTAATCACGATTACCTGTCAGATGTATTAGCACAATAACCTCTATACACTCTCATAGACATTGGATAGACAATAGTAATATAATTCAAAGTAAACATTCTTTTTTTCTTCTCAACAGGTATGCTGATTGCTGAGGTTTTTGATCATGTTCCCTCAATCCACACAGCCAGTTTGAAAGTGTACCTCCACACCAGCCTTTTTCTCTTCTCCTTTGCTGTTAGCTTTTACTTGCTCCTCAAACTGATTGACATTGACCTGTTGTGGTCCATACCCAAAGCCAAGAAATGGTGCGCCAACCCAGACTGGATCCATCTGGACACGACGCCTTTCGCCGGTCTGGTGAGGAACCTCGGCGCCCTGTTCGGGCTGGGGCTGGCCATCAACTCCCAGATGTTCAACCAGAGCTGCCGGGGGAGGAACGGCTACAAGACGAGTTTCAAACTCATCTGTGTGACGGCCACCCTCACCACTCTGCAGCTGTACGACTTCATCACGCTTCCCACTCACACCGAGATGCTGTTCTACACGCTCTCGTTCTGCAAGAGCGCCATAATCCCCCTTAGTGCCGTGGCCATCATCCCCTACTGTGTTCACTTGCTGATTGGAGACAAGGAGATGAAACTGGATTAGATTTATTAGTCACATTTTACATTACTATGTTCATGTTATTGTGTTGTTATTAGTATTGTATAAGCATTGTGTAGAAGGGTCAAATTAAAGATGTGCACCCCGTACTGGTGTTATGCTTATGAAGGCGTAACAAGGAGTAGTTATATATAACGCTTTATTCATACGTGTGATTACATAATATCATGAACATTGAATTGTAAGATGTAGATTGTTGCACTGTATCATTTGTTCCAATGGTGTAAAGCACAAACATCCTAGTGCTATACGATTGCTCACTGTTAAGTTATGTGGTTTTACTTTCCTGTATATAATAACTTACTGTTAATAGGCTAATTTAATGGTCTTAATGGTGCATTTGTACATTTGAAGGAACCTTGAGTATATGCACTGTACTGTATTTCCTTGTGAAAGGGCTACCAATAAAGACAAGTGAACTAATCGTTTGAGATGTTCCGAATTGTTCAATTGACCTGTAATGTTTAGCATCAATTAACTCTGTAGCCCCAGGTGAATACGACAGCATCAACATCAATCACACCAATTAGCCTTTGACTTAGGTACATTAGTTCAATCACATTGAGCATGTTGAGCATTGTCCAGACTCAACTGGTCCATTAGAACCATCGTCTGTGAGTGATGAGTTTATACAAGGCCATTTGGATGTTAACTACAATGTAATGCTCTAAAACATTCTGCTGTGATCCAACTGCATGAGTGCTATATGGAACCTATAAGGACACATTTTCCACGGCTTTCCCCCATCATCTGTGGTTGCTTGGCAGCTAGTGGTACACACAAGTTTGGGTAGATAAATGATTTAGCTGTCCACTTAGTGCATGTCTGACTCAGCCAGGCCTGAACAGACATCTGTTGTTATGTGTTAGTGTTCATTGCCAAACAACACAGAATGACTCATTACTGAGTTTAAAATACCCACAAAATACAAACCCACAAATAGTTTAGAGTGACTAGGTACAGGTTTAGCAAGACGGTGAGAAATGCTAAATGACGGAAACTCATCCCCTGTCTGGAAAGGCCTCAGATAGATCACCCACTAGGGCTACAAACCCAAAGCCCCCCACTCTACTAATGACTGGGAGTGCCCCTCTCTCTCTAGAGAAAACGGAAGGACCTGCAGCCTCTCAAATTCCTCTGCATCAATCAGGACACCACCTCCTTTCAATCCTCTCTCCCCAAAGACAAAGTCCACCGCACTATCCTCCTCCTCTCCAACCATCTTCCATTTTTCCCACATTAGAAAAAACATGTCAGCTACGACCCTTCCAACGCCAACGCTGAAACACACATTTCAATGACTTTATTTGTGTTCACATAATCTTGAACACAAACAATAATAGATGTGGAAGCATTGGACACTCACTGACCGCCATTACATCACTTAGCAGAGAGTCTATGGATCCAGGAAGCAACGTCTCCTCCATATATGACGACTTTTAATTATCACAGACAATGAACAGAATTTTGCCAGTGCCTTAACATTTGGATTGGTCCTTCCTGCCATCTGTAGGCCCCTCACAACTAGTCTGTGGACATTTCCTAGGCTACCAAATATAAACACGAGCAGTTTACATTCATACCCAAGCTGCGTGATCCCATCTTTGAGCGGTTGATATTTGAACACCTTGGTAGGGAAAGCATCTTCCAGACTCTGATCAAACGTACAACCTACTTCCAAAATGATGACTTCTCTACTGTCCTCATCGACAACAGCTGGTGTATTAGCGGTAACATTTGAAAATACATTGAATTCACTATTACACAGGTTGAAAATGTTGAAATCTCATTCACCCATTCACACACACACACACACACACACACACACACACACACACACACACCAATGGTGGCAGCTGCCATGCAAGGTGCTAGCCTGTTCATTGAGAGCAATTTGGGGTTCAGTGGCCCAAGGACCCCTCACCATGTGGACAGGAGGAGCCAGGTTTATTGTCAATGATTGTTCCCAGGTATTTTAAGTGCGTGGCCTGTTCCACTTCTTGCCCCTTCATGGTAGCAGGCCTGAAGACGGGCCCTGCTTCCTGTTCCCATCCTACCTCCCAGACACAGCTCCTTGGTATTACTGAAGATGGCAAGTCTAGCCAAGTCATAGCTTGTACTTTATGTAAATATGAATATGAACATTGATGAAATAGAAGTGCAGCTGGGATGTAAATATGATATAAACATTCATGAAATAGAAGTGTATGTACATATGTGTATGAACATAGATTTTAATATGAAAAAATAAATTCAGTGAGAAAAGGGAACCTTTTGTCAAGTTTTACCTTTTGTAAACTTGTGTGGATGTAGTTGTATCAGTCTATGTAGAATGAGTAACTTGTAGCCTATAGTATTTGTGCAGATATAATTGTATATTTTAATAAAGGTAAAATCAAAAAGGAGTGAGATCGTAATAGTGGAAGTTCCTGATTTATTATTTAATGAACGGAAGTGTCAACATGAAAAAGCGAGTGCATGACACTGACAGCTAAACGTGCAGCACAGGTTGCGCAATCAACTTGACAGTCCAAAATGGCGGCGGCCTGGCAGCACAATCAATGGGATGTCCCCTCTTGGCATTCCATACTCTTTGGGGACTCAGGAAATGAATGACTAAACTGATTACAACTAAGTGTCACAAAATGATCAAATTATCGTACATTATGGGATTTTTGTTGTTATTGACTGTACAGAGGGCAAATACGATAATGGTGGTGCATCTGGCAACGCTGTTGTGCTTTGAAAGGTAACTGGCAACTGGGGTCACAACTGAATAAATTTGAACTTCAAGCGGTGCACAACGCCAACTGTAGCAATTCCACATGCACTATATGGACAAAAGTATTGGGACACATACTGTAGCCTACACATTGCACCTACAGGAGCTTTCATGACATTCTAAATTCGTAGGCAGTAATACGGAGTTGGTCCTGCTTTGCAACAGCTTCCACTCTTCTGGGAAAGCTTTCTTACAAGATTCATTCATTCATCCAGAAGAGCATTTGTGAGGTCAGACACTGATGTTGGACGAGAGGGCCTAGCTCCCAATCTCAGTTCATCCCAAATGTGTTCGATAGGGCTGAGGTCAGGGCTCTGTGTGGGCCAGTCAAGTTCTTCCACACCAACCTCACCCAGCCATGCCTTAATGGACCCTGCTTTGTGCACTGGGACACAGTCATGCTGGAACAGAAAAGGGCATTCCCCAAACTGTTCCCACAAAGTTGGAAACAAAATTGTCCAAAATGTTAATGCTTCAGCTTTCCAAGACATTTTGGAGGCTGATCCAGGACATGGATAAAGAAGTGGGTGTACTCCATATACCTCCGTACCCTCCACTACACCACTGCGTATAATGTGATAATCCACCTTCACAGCGGTTAGTTAGGAACTGTACAACACCATGTACAGTATTAGCACTCTGATCTCCGGATGGGCAGGGATTGTAATTTCAAAACCCCTGATTAATGATCTACTCAGGGGCTAGGCAAGCTAGGGCTTTCTAAGTAGCCTACTTTAGAAACAAGAAATTAATCGATCCAGCATAATTGATTTCTTTACAGACACATAACGATTTAGTCATGTCTTTGGTGGTTTAGTCTTGATTTATCAGACAATGGAACAAAGAGCACTGAGACGCTTAAACCAGCAGGAATAATAGGAAAACACTGCAGGACTTTATCATCTGTCATTTATCAGTAGACACTATCTGCATGACAACACTATCGCTGTTTCCCAAGGACAGCAGTCTTAAGGGCTACAGCCAGGGCTGGCTATAAACAAAGTAAACATTTGTTTAGGCCCCAAGAGTTTGGGGCCCACACCCCAAAAAACAAATAATTTAGTCAATCAATAATAAACAGTACACACAACTTTGATAATGAAATGTAATAAGTAAGTAAGTAAGTAAAAATTTATTTATAGAGCGCTCTTCTCAGCACTAGTGCACAAAGTGCTTTACAGTGGAGAATTAAAATAAACATACAGTTCACATAGGCAAAAATCATAACAGCATGGGGGGGGGGGGAGGGTCAATAGTTGGGCTACAGATCTCCAAAAGCCTGTGGGTCAGGTGGGTCTTCAAGAGTTTTTTTAAAAGAGTTCTCAGAAGTTGAGGCTCTCAGGTCCTGGGGTAGGGCGTTCCAGAGCCTAGGGTCGTCGCCCCAAAGGCTTGGTCACCATTAGTCTTTAGCCTGGTCCGAGGCACCACCAGGAGCCCCTGGTCGGACGACCTCAGGGACCGGCTGGAGGAGTAGGGGTGGATGAGGTTGCAGATGTAGGCGGGGGCTTGTCCATGGAGGGCTCTGTAGGTGAACACCAGGACCTTGAAGTGGATTCTGAGGGTGGGGGTGGGGCTGATGTGGCACGATTTTTTGTATGCTCATAATCCCCAACATGGTTTTTGAACGAAACAGGTGGCCCCATATACAGGACTTTTTAGGGCCCCCAAAACCTTGGGCCAGCACTGGATACTATTGAATATATCAGCAACATTTTGCAGCTATTTCAATGCACATTAGATATTTCAGCAGATTATGAATTGCCATATCAAAGCAAGCTTCCACAACAAAAACAGAACGATGAATGGTCGGGATTTTACAAATAGTGATTCATTTGTACAGAATATTTACAGACGCACATACACTTCTACGTAAACAAATAAATACTGTGTAATATAGCACAAATTCAATCAGCCATATGATTTACACTCCTGATTGTAAACACTTTGAATTTCTTAAAACTCTGTTATTCTGTAAGTGCTCATCCACTCAACAACAATGATCACTAAAAATATGCTTTCTTTGGTTCTATAATGAATCCCGTCAAGACAGAGAGGACAGTATAGTGAGAAAAATGGGCACTGAGAGCCTCCAGCCACAGTAACTTAAAACGTAATGCCTTAAAGGACAATGCTCGTTTTTGACAACCTGGACCTTATTTACGACATATTATAAGAGGTTTGACTCACCGAGATCACTTTGGTGTAGTTCGGAGGCCTGTAGAAGAAATTTAAAATCCAGCGCGAGCCAGTATATCCATGTAATGGCGGTGGTCGGGGCACTGAGAATGCAGTTTCTAAAAATCTATTTTCTGCCGCGAAACGGTTGTTTTCATCAATCTGTCTTGATGAATCGCTAGTTGTGCTTACATAGAGCGTAGGCCTGTTGTGGTTTTTCACATGCCTCTGTAATATGATCTTTAGAAACGTCTTTAGACACGAAATAGCTTCCTCACTTGCTCCAGCACGCATGCGCACAGCGTGCTGGAGCAACGATTGCGCGCTGTGCGCATGCGTGCTGGAGCAAGTGAGGAAGCTATTTCGTTTCGAAAGACATTTCTTTAACTCCTTTAACGTCTTAAAATGCTGAAAACACTTGAATTCCTTGAATACCCTTTTAAATACACAAACATATAAGAATCATTCTCCGCCTGCACTGTCTCACTGGAAATGAGGTTTTAACTCATTGGGGCCCCTGTTGTGACTAGTTTGTAGTAAGCAGCCCTCTTGGCCATGAGTTCATCATGAGTGCCCTTCTCTATGACGGAGCCCTGAGACATGACCGCGATGATGTCAGCCGACTGGATAGTGGACAGTCTGTGAGCGATGACGATACAGGTGCGTCCTCGTCTCGCCTCGTCCAGAGCGGCTTGGACCGTCTGTGGGCCAACAGAACATTGTCAGAGACAAACGCATCAGTCTGACCTTAACTTAAAGGTCAATCGTCATAGTCTTTCATGCAATGCTGTTAATACAAATATGTTGAGCAATGTTGAGAAATATTCTTCCTATACTAGCAAAGATGACCCAGAGAGAGAGATGAGGTTTGTCTGTGTCAGTTCATCTGGTTGTTCTTTTGGTAACATTACCCTTTCACTCTCCGTGTCCAGAGCAGAGGTGGCCTCGTCCAGCAGTAGTATTTTGGGGTTCCTGACGATGGCCCGTGCGATGGCGATGCGCTGTTTCTGTCCTCTGGACAGCTGGGAGCCCTGGGCACCCACCTGCGTCTCGTATTTCTGTCACAAGCAAAGATACAACAGTATTCTAAGGGTTAAATATATATCAAGCACTCATGATAAAAAAAGAGCACCACGATAGAGACTTTTACTGTGAAGTGAAGTTAACACTACATAGTGGAATAGCCAACAGGCATTAGCAGGCATTTGATGAAGCTTATAGGATTATATATTAGCGTACTGACATCTGGTAGGGTCATGACAAAGTCATGGAGATAGGCTTTCTTGGCAGCTTCAACGATCTTCTCCATGCTGACGTTCTGGAAGTTATCTCCATACTGGATGTTCTCAGCAATGCTGCAGTCAAACAGCACCGGCTCCTGGGACACTATGCCGATCTTCGACCTCAGGAACGGCACGTTGACACTATGAGACGGACGGCCATCGATCAGCTGGAATAAAAAAAAAATAGAAACAACAATATGATTATCATACTGTTAGTCATGTCGGAGGCAATGGATTTGGACTTAAGAAATGAAACTGTTATGTAACTAATTTCATGTAACTAAATTCAACTTGTAAATAAGTTGTTGCTGACGGAGCATCACATTAGTGCTACCTACCACTTATTATGAGTACCCAGAAGATCTCACTATGGCAAGTACTTCTGGGAACAAGCCATGATACCCGTGGACACCAATGAGAATCCGATCGGATATTCAACCGGATGCTGATTGGGCCGTACAGATAGTGGGCTCTCTGGAGAGGCTGATTTGGCCTCTGATTGGTCACTGACCGCAGATTTCCACTTTATCAAGTATTGCTAACGAGTCCTGAGCTCTAGCGAGCTGTTGGTAACATATATGGCACACAAGGTGCGATTTACTGGGACTTTCTTCCAAGTTAACTCTCACTTAACTCTCACTTCAGGTTTTTATTACACAAACGGCAAAGTGTATTACCTAAATTAGTTTTTCATTTAGTCACGACTACACGCTCCCGATGAAATAATGTTCAAACGCAGCTGGATTTAAAAGACAGGCTAATGCGCTGGCTCCGCCCCTCTGCCCATGTTTTGTGGCGCTTGACTCCAGACTACCCACCACTTGACCCTGGTCAGGATCATAGAACCTCTCCAGCAGCTGGACGCTGGTGCTCTTCCCACAGCCGCTGGTGCCCACGAAGGCCAACGTCTGGCCGGGCTTCACAGACACCACCAGCCCCTTCAGCACCTGCACGTCTGGACGCGTCGGGTACGTGAATTTGCAGTCGACAAACTCCACCTCCCCGTTGAAATGATCCTGGGAGGGAAAGAGAACATGACTTCACCACACCGTTTAAGTGATGGTGAAATTCATCAACAATGAAACGATGTTTGATTTGACAGATTTGAAATACATGTTTTGTTTGTTTTTACCCCTCCCTCACCCATTTCTCTCCCTCTGTGTGGCTGGTGTTGATCTTAGGGACACGGTCCAGCAGTTTGAAGAACTGGGCAGCTGCTATTTTGGCTTTGGCGTAGTCCGGGGTGAACGAGGACGCTTTGCCCAGAGCCGTTCCGCTGATCACTATGGCTGAGATCACTCTGGGAGGAAACAACAGTGGCATGAGACTGGTCTCTCCATAAACCTGGAAGGCTGCTGGTTTCTCCCGAAACAGTTATTTTCCGCATTTTGTAGACCTTTCACGTTGCTAACTGGGATATAAACTAGAGATGCACCGATATGAAAATTTTGGCCGATACCGATATCAGATATTAACATTGCTGTCATGGCCGATAACCGATATTTACCAATGGCGATATGATCTGTATAAAAACACATTTCTATGATAATCAAATGTTATACATACTGAAAAACACATGGAAACACTGTCTCTATTTCCAAAACATTTGGAAAAGCCAATAAATCTTAGATTTACTGCATTGTTTCCTCTCAAAACCTCACATCGGCCCAGTTTTGCACATCAGACCGATACCGATAAACTAAAAAATTACTAACATCGCCCGATACCGATATGATTGCCGATATATCGTGCATCCCTAATATAAACGTACATCACATACCAAATTAAAGTATTCAAGATATATGGCCGTGCGACTCTTGACAAAACACAAACAAACCTGAACACCATCAGATACTGCAGTCCTTCAGAGCTGACCAGATAGCCTCCATATCTGAAGGAGGCTGCGTATGCCATAAAGATAACACACTGAGCAAAGCCGAAGCAAAGGCCGTAGATATTGGCCTTCTTCTTGGCAGATTTGTATGGAGCCTCCAGCTGCTGCTCGTACGCGTCCACAAAGGCGCTCTCCTTGGCCAGCCCAGCTATGGTCCTGATATTGGTAAGAGCCTCACTGGACAACTGTGAGAGGGATGAGAGATGGTGAAATCCTGAAGTCAATCCCAGTTCCCCTCCTCTGAGGTATTTTGATAACACAGAGAGTCAGCTCACTGATCCAGATGGAGTGATAGTTTAAAGATCACCTGTCCCGCCTGCTCCATCGCCGTCTTATCCTCGTTTGCGAATCCCGTTAGCATTTTAGCTTGGAAGGCCCCAGACAACCCAATGAGTGGTAGGAAACACACCACCACCAAGCTTAGCTTCCAGCTGAAGTAGAAGGCGATGATAAGAGATGCCCCGATGTTGGTCAAGGAGTTAACAATCATTCCAATCTGAGATCCTGTTGCCTGCAAAGAACATACAGACAAAACCTCTTTACGGCTGTTTTCCGGCGCAGATCAACGCTCTTCATCATCATTTTTCAAAACCGCCTCACAATGAAATCACCGTTATTCGGCTAAAATGCACATTTTAGTCATAAAATATCTGGGGGAAAAAACACAACAGAAGAAGAATGCTTAGACAATATCGCTGACACCCACCCCCTGGACCATGGAGGCGTCGGTGGCCAGCCTGGTGGTCAGGGCTCCTGGGCTGTTCCTGGGGTCATCGAACCAGCCGACCTCCTGCCTCAACATGGCCTGGAAGCCCACCTTCCTCAGCCGGCGAGTCAGCAGCTCTCCAGACTTCCCGAAGGCATAACCCTGTAACAGCACCTCGCATACGTCAACCTGCTATTGTGTTCTGTGCGCTGGTACTGTATGTACTAAACTTTAATAGGTAAGTAAGTAAGTAAGTAAGTAAATAAGTAAGTAAGTAAGTAAGTAAGTAAGTAAGTAAACTTTATTTATACAGCGCTCTTCACAGCACGAATGTACAGAGTGCTTTACAGTAATACGTTAAAATCAAACATAAAATATGCAATCCAAAAACACATTAAAACAAGAAAGAAAAAAAGCATTGCAAACATTGCAAGCAGCAAAAAGTAGCAATTATAAATTCCCAAAGGCCTGTCTGAACAAGTGTGTCTTTAGTTGTTTTGTGAACATGTGTGTACAGTGTAAGCATCCGAGTATGGACTGTTATCACACAATTTAGCCCACAGGTGACAAAACCAACCTGTAGGAACTGGGAGAAGAAGCTCATCACAGCCACGGCACAGAACAGAATACAGATTCCATCGATCTGCTGCCTCTGCTCTTCGGGGTCACGGATAGCAAACGTCTGAATAAATATAAACGACAACGATACACAAATATGACTTCCGTTATATGATTCACATTATAGCCAAAGAATAACATAGTTTTCCATTTGTGCAGGCTGCGCCATGTTAAAATAGATACCCAGAGAGATAGGCTACTCGTACCCCTAGAATCTGGCTGAAAAGGATAGCATAGATGGGATTGACTGAGCCATTTATAGCCGCCCCCAGAGATCCTAGCAGCATGTAGGGCCACTCGGGCTGGTTATACTTCAGAATACGAGTCACTGGGGAGGCCTCCTCTACTTCATCTCCAGGTTTCTGTGGCAGAGATGATGCAGGTGGATGGTTTTAATTCTATCGTGAAAGAACATTTTATAAAATTCGTACTATAATGGGTACATACAGTAATACATGATATGCGGCAATACTCTCATAAAAGCGCCTCAGTACCTTGAAATGTTCCATCTCACTGTCTATTGTAGCGCTAAGTGCGTCTGATTTGATTTGAAGACTGCCAGATATAGCATCAGGGACCATCAGTTCATTTGATATTTGTGTTTGAGATCGCAGCCGAATAGATCTCCTTTGGCAGAGAGAATGAATTCAAGTTTTACTTGTGTGTTAAATGAATTAAGTGCTCTATTTGGTTGACCATCGAAAGCATGCTTTAAAAGGCCGGATTAGATTTACCTTAATCCAGATTTATAGCTTCCTCTGCTGAAACTCCTCACTCGAATGCATTCCTCCTCCATCGTGTCACACGCAGAATCTGAAAACAAAACTGTTTGTTTCAGGCAAAGATCATACCGGAAGGGACAAAGTATAACGTTCTCTGAGTGTCTGACGTACCGTTGGTTCCTTTGACATGAGACCCATTGTTCTCTTGGTTCTGAAGGGTAACCAGGGTAAAGTAGACGCCCATCTTCTCCAGAAGCTCGCTGTGCGTTCCTCTCTCCACGGCCTTTCCGTGCTCGAAGCCAATGATCACGTTTGCATTCCTGACAGTCGACAGACGGTGGGCGATGCTAATGGTCGTCCTGCCCATACGAGCCTGGCGGCGGTGAGAGATTCAACCACGTGTCACCGAGTATCACCATGAGGTACAACTGGAGTTCAAAAAGCAACATGTACCGCACAGTATGATGCTTTCGTCTGTCTGGATGGACGGAGCGTGAGCGGTGAAGAGTCTCCTACCTTATCGAGAGCTTCCTGCACCACGGCCTCGCTCTCGTTGTCCAGGGCGGAGGTGGCCATGTCCAGCAGCAGAATCCTGGGGTTGCGGATCAGAGCTCTGGCGATAGCGATCCTCTGCTTCTGTCCACCACTCATCTGGCCACCACCCTCTCCCACCAGCGTGTCAAACTTCTGAATATCCAGTATGAGTAACTTTGCTTAGTACTATGAATACATAGCCTACAGTAGCGAATGAGATATACAATAGGGGTCATATCATATAACGTATTACCTTACATACGTTCTAGAATCGTATGCCGTATAGGCTACCTGTGGCAGGTCCATGATGAAGTTGTAGGCGTTGGCCTCTTTTGTGGCCTGGATGATGTCATCCATGTTGACCCCTGGTCTTCCGTAGCGGATGTTCTCAGCGATGGTTGTGGAAAACAGCACGGGTTCCTGCTCCACGATGCCGATGAGGGAACGAAGCCATTGGATGTTCAGACTGCGGATGTCGTGACCGTCCAGGGTCACCTGGGAGTCAGAAGGAATGTGTGTCATTAACAATATCTAATGCTGTACACTTTAGCATGTTAGTAGTGGTACCGGAAACACGGAGGTTCCGTGAGTACTACCGTTCCTTCCTTGGGGTTGTAGAACCTTTGGATTAGTTGAATCGTGGTGCTCTTCCCAGATCCGCTTGGCCCCACGAAAGCCGTGGTTTCTCCTGCTTTAACCAGCATGCTCAGGTCATCTAAAATCTGACCACACAGCTAGGTTCATAGAGAGTTCTGCTTGGGGAAGGGACACCGGGAATAAAGACATTACTGTGTTAAATCACCTTGACATCTGGTCGAGAGGGGTAATTGAAAGTGATATTGCGGAACTCAATATCACCCGTGACTTTGTCTAGTTTGTGACCCTCCTCTGAGAAACAATCGATTTCTGGCTCCTAAGGAGGTAGAGAGAACGAGAAAAGGAACAATACTTATGTTTAGTGGATCGTTTCGTCGATCGCGGTAGCAAAGACGTACAGCAGATCTGGCCTCACCCGCTCTATCGTATCGAAGATGGTCTTTGCTGCGGCTCGACCGGATGCGAATGCCTCCAGGCAGGGAGAGGCCTGACCCAAGTTCATAGCTGCCATGAGAACACCAAAGAACACCTGGACACAGTTATCACACACCAGATTACTGGACTTCCCACCACTTTTATTACAGCAGTACATGCCGGGCAGATCAATGTACTTGACATCAATGTGAATTTCCATACCTGAATGAGACTTCCTGGTGTCAGCTCCCTGGTGTCGATGACCAGCCTGGAGCCGTACCAGAAGGCCAGAGCGTAGCAGAGGAAGATGATACACCACAGGTAGCCCTGAAACACGCCGATGACTGTTCCCTTCTTCACGCCCCAGTTCTGGGCTTCTACGAGGTTCCTGTCATACCTGTCAGAACGTCAGATGCATTCTGTTAACTTTGGACCTGGCCGGACCGTGTTCGTCGTCTCCCCCGGTATGAAAGAATGAGAGATACCTTTCAGCCTCCTTCTCCTCCCCTCCGAAGGCTGCCACGGTTCTGATGGAGGACAGCACCTCGTCAGCCACAGCCCCGGCCTTGGCGTAGGCCTCCAACCCCCGACCCGTCAGCGTGGCTACCGCCTGCACGGGGAACGACACGTCACGACACGCACCTCAGACAGGAAGAGAAAGGTTCAGGACTGACTATGTTACCTCAACCGTCACAAACCTTCACTTGTTAATTCATTTAAAATGCAAATATGAGAGCAAATCCTGAGGTGTACAGAGGTGTACTTTGTAAATCTGTCTCACCATGGCCATGAGTCCAGCAGCCAGACCGATGAGCGGGCTCACTGCGACGACCACTAGGGTCAGCTTCCACCCCCCAATGAAGCCCACCAGGAACCCGAAGATAAACGTGGAGATCCTCTCAATGAAGATAGACACCTGGTCAGCAATGGCGTTGTTGATCTTGTTGATGTCGCTGAGAAAAGAAATCTCCAATATTTGAAAATTGTCTGCAGGTAGTCACTGTACAGTATATAAAATATAAAAAACAACATATTTTGACTCTGCTCGAAGCAATCACATCGTGGTTATGAAACTTACTCTGATATCCTTGTGTTAAGTTCTCCAACAGAATTACAGTCAAACCAGCCTATCTCCATTCTCATGATCTTTCGGAAGTATGTCTTCCTGATTCGCTGTATCTGTCGTGCTGCAGCCGACACCCAGAGAGAAATCTAAACAGCAGGGTTGGATGTATACATGGCCATCAGCTCAGTCATCTGGCTATAGCAGAAGTAAGGGTCTTGAATAGAATGACCCATGAAGTATATACTGATTTACTGTATGTCAGCGCTTTTGGTTAATGTAAAACAACTTACTTGAAAATAACTAACAACCAGGACTGTCACTCCTATACCAATGTAGTAATATGCAAACATGGTCATTTGTGCCTCAATATCCACCCTGCAAAGTTGATGGATAGAGAAAAAATAATAATTGTAAATAATTATAATTATTATATTATATTTATTTATTATAATTAATAATAAACAACGTACATATCCTTGGCAATCTTGCCGAATTTAAAAGAGCATCGTACATACTTTGAGCTCAACTCAACTCACCCACAGATGACCGTGCTGTTGTCTGATGTCTCAAATATAGAGCCATTGGTCCAGGTGATTGTGTTGTTGATGCAGGTCTTGTTGGGGTCTGCCAGTTCCTGGACCTCCAGTTCGTACGTCACAAAGGTGTTGGTCATCATCCCGTAGACCAGCAACATGAGTGGGGAGGCAGCACCGTGGACCAGGGCACACAAGCCCCCAACCACCATCATCACCGTGTCTTTCCAGGTTGCAAAACGAAACTTGAGTAGAAATAGCCTGTTTAGACTGCTACAACAACCACAGAATTGGGGATGCTTCATGTAAAATGTATTGGAAATTAGTCATGTAGGTAGGATAATTACCAGCTGAAAGAATCCAACACCCAATCCATTCTCGTTTTTCTTTCCATCTCTGCAAACAGCAGAATAAGAAGAAGGTATTTGTCTACTTTGATGCCAAAACTGTAATGTATACTGTAATACAGTAGGTAGGCTACCAAATGTATTAAGAAAATAAATTTCTTACCCATTTTCCTCCTCTGTTGAAAAGAGAGGTGATTTTCAAATGAAACATCATAGAGATCACCATTTACTGTACTCTTACAATACCAGTGCATGATAAAGAAACTATCTGTATTACTGGCAGAAATGGGTCACTCACTTTCCTCTCTGTTCTCTGGCATGGTGGTCCAGTGATCTGTGTCCTCTTTCAGAGAGGTTACTTTTTGAAGTCTGATCGGCTCCTTCATAATCGAACTCAAACACAGACAGGCACGTCTTTGGGTCCTGAAGAAATTGAACAAATTACATACATTTGTATAATCATTTTTTGCATTAAAGCAAGTCTAGCCTGTATAACATTTCCCTGGCAGGATGGAAGTGAGATCACATTTGAAGTGAGACTCTCTGGAGTTCAGAGAGACCTGTCGGCCATGCCAGACCTGCTGGGAAGTCGAACTATTGGACTATGAGAGACTTGATTACATGACAGGTGTAACCTTGACATATTAAGATTCCTCAGCAATGTATTGCTTAAATATAGACAAAATGCAATATGTGAAATGGATTCTTAAGCCGTTCGTACAAAAAACAATTACAACTGTAACAGCATTTTTATTCACGATACTGACTAGAATGTAGGCTACAGTATGCAAATGTGAATGGTCAAAGTTGAACACAAAGTTGAAATACAAACAAATCACCTCAAAATATTTCAATAGTCCTATTCAATTTACAACAATAACAGGATTATGATGTGTTGATACAAAAATACAAAAATTTGTGGACAAAAACTCATGAAAATTTCTGATTCATGAAATGTTCAATATGTAGGATCTTTCATATTAAGATGGACAATAAGTTTGTCACTAGTATCTTGAAGAAGCAAGTTGTATTGTACCTGTTTTGTCCTCCTGTCAGTGTCTCTCCCTGGTCTCCTCTGTCCACCACGAACACCAGTGCTCCAGTCCAGAGGAAAGTCCTATCTTCTCAGGGTCCGCCTCTGCTCTTATCTCTCTCACTATTAGACTGATAAGAGTTCTGTCAGCATTAGGACTTTAACTGGAAAGCCTTTGTGGGTCAAATGTCCACTCATTGAACCGAGTTAATGTGCAGTATATTAACGTAATTATTGATGTTTTACACTAAATCTGCCTTTTCATTCATCCTCCAAGGTATAGCCTACTTGTGGGGATTATGTATGATTTTTTTTTTTATGGACAAATATTTTGGTAGAAAAATATCACAGCATTGAAAAGCAAGGTTAATTGCCATTTAGAAAATATAAATATAATAGAAAATATAGAATAGAACATATAAATATAAAGAATATGTAAATAAGTGTGTACTATGATTTTTTATGTGTAAACAACAACAGGGTACAGAACCTGAAAGCCTTGAGTGTTCCATTGTCAGGTGTGCATCACCAGGATGTTCTCACCAGGACGTTGTAAAAAGGGTTTAACGACCTGAAGGCCATTAGTCTGGACTGATATTCACACACTGGTATGTTACCTTAATACTGTGGGTGAGTCAGACTACATTGTTGCGGATTGTAAAAGGAGTGCAATGACCTACTCATCATTAGTGGCAACAAACAGAGAGACTCAATAAAAACATTTAGAAAGTCATCCTATGGATTGATGTCTCAAAAATAGACCAAATCGGGCTGAGGCTTTGGGGTGGAAAGATAATATTCACACTTTCCAGACATACAGTACTGTAGGCCTAAACCAGACCAGGGCCTGAACTCAGATCAGTCTGACATTCTCTGTACGTTTTTATCAACATAAGAGTTTTATCCTTATGAGGGTTGTATAGCTGGAGATCACACCTGCCACAATCTGATTATTAGGGAGGCACCCCAAGTACTAGTACCTGAGTACTCCATGCAATATGGGCCTTTCAACTCTTGTGGGGAGAATTCCAAAAAGCAAGACTTTTCTCCCCACAGAGTTCAAGTCCCTCGAGTCAAAACCAAGCTGGGAAAAGCTGCCTTTATTGTGCTCCTAAATTATGGAATGAGTTTCAAGAGATCTTCAAATTAGATGCCGTCTCATTGGGCAAATTCAAAAATGCAATAAATGAATTGGAATTCGAGGTCTGTGCATGTTCATCAGTTTGAATGTGTAAAATGTATTGATGTATCATTTTTGTTGTTGTATTGTTTTATGATTTAGAAATACTGAAGCTTTGTAACCAGGGCGCCATCGCAAATTAGACCTTGGTCTCAATGGGTTCCCTTAGATCAGGCATTCCCAAACTGTGAGGCGCGCCTCCCCTGGGGGGCCCCAAAGAAATTTAGGTGTGGAGGGATGGTTAGAAAAAATAATAAAAAAATGTAAGGAAAAATATGTTGTTGTTTTTTTAAATTTCTATGGTTTTTATGAATGAAACATCATTTTAAAGGTCAGAAAATCTAAATAAATAATGGGAGAGATGTATACAAAATTTGTGGATAGTGCAGAGAGCCTCCCCCCGCAGGCATGAATGTATTGTGGTTATATCATATATGATAATACTACAACTACTACTACTACTACTACTACTATTAATAATAATAATAATAATAATAATAAGGGGGTTGGGGGCTTTTACACATCTGTGCCCAGGGGCCCATTGTCTCAAGGCTTGCTGTAACAGGTGTCAAAGCTGTGCTGGAAAAAACCTTATGCACCAGTAGATTTAGGGTTGTGGTGGTCATTAGAATTTACTGTCTTTTGAAACTTTTAACAAACTCTTCACATAAAGCAGAGTTTTATTTTTTTAATTTTTACATATTTCACTATTGGAATAGGAACCAGTGAGCGATGTGTTGTGGAACTGATTGAATCAAACCCACGGCAGATGGGTTCAACGACCGCCAGGACAAATATGAGGTTAGACAGCAGAACTTGCGTTACGGCTGCCTATTAATAACCACATACAGTAACTGATGATAAGCCCAACCACGATGGGGCACCCTGTAATCAAGACAGGACTGGTCAGGATAATCTGGTCCTGCCTCCTTCCTATTACAGAGCACAAGGATCCTATTGATCTAGTAAGGAGACGGGCGCTGCAATCGATTTGGTGAAGATCTAGATGACTTCTTAACTGATAGTTACTGTAGACCCAACACAGCAAGACAAATAAGTCAACCATTTATACACTTTTTTATCAACACTGTAGTTCATTGAAAATGTGTAGACATATCAACTGTAGCCTACAAGCAACTAATGTAGGCCATAACATTCCACGTTAAAAGTAGGCTATAGCAGTTTAAGTATTAACTATTAACTGTTGCGAATACCATCAGTGGCCCTTTCTCAATATGCGTTGTTGTCTATGCTTGTGGACTTGTGAAACGGTCATCAGTCGCAGCCCAAGTACTATTCCAATTCAAAAGTATTGAAGGTGACTTGTGTGGACTTGAGACAGCCAAGTATCCCAGAATGCATTTTGTACATTGGTGAGGTCTAATGTCACTTTAGGCTTAAAAGTTTGCATTGCCGCGTTTGGCGAGTCCAAAATCCCTATGGGAAAAATGAATGGGATTTGCAAAAAATGCAAAAAATAAGGTCTATGATTAACAGAGACTCCCAGACTAGAGAACAGTATGTTTTGTTCTAAAAATTAAAACACATAATTGAAGATGACTTTTGTGAATTTGTCAGAGGAGAAAACTCACAACTGTAAGTTCTAATTTTCGAGATAGGCTACTACTATCGTTGTCTCGGAATGTAGTTTAAATATCTTTTTACGCCCGCCTTCTATCTTTTTAGTATAGTTTTTTAAGCTTCAAATCTGTGGTTGAGTGAGAGAGAGAGAGAGAGAGAGAGAGAAAGAGAGAGAGAGAGAGAGAGAGAGACCGAGACACAGACACAGACACAGACACAGACACAGACACAGACACAGACACAGACACAGAAATGTAATGGATGAGTTGACCAACATAAAAGAGAATAATCTTTGGTAATTTCTTCTCTTTCTAGCAAGTCATTAAGACATGCATGGACTTTGGTACTGAATTCAGTGATAGGATTCTCAGGTAAAGTAATTGGTGGTAAAAGGTGTAATTTTTATCAGTTGTCCCTTAATTTCCTGGTTGCAGGCATCTCTATCCAGGATAAATAGGGCCCCACCTTTATCTGCACTTTGAATAACAATGGATTTGTCATTTTTCAGTTAGTCCAGCTCAGCGAGTTTTAGTTTTAGTCAAATACTTATTTCCTTGGTCCTTGAGCCAACGTGAGGTTGTGTTACTTGGTATTCTCTCTTTCTGCCTAACAAACTGGATATACAACATTCTAATAATCTGCAATCGATAGCGGTGTTTCTGTGTTTGGGAGTGGTGAAGGTAGATTTACCACTAAAAGGAGTTTTGGGTCTGGTTGCTGTGGCTGGGGGAGTTTCTTGGTTTCTCTCAGTCTCTGAGCTGCAAGAGGGGACAGTCATCTGGGTGCCTGGAGTGCTAGAACCAGAACCAGATCCAGACCAGAACCAGACCCAGACCCAGACCCAGACCCAGACCCAGACCCAGACCCAGACCCAGACCCAGACCCAGACCAGAACCAGAACCAGAGACAGACCAGAACCAGTCCAGACCAGACCCATAACAGAACCAGACCCAGAACCAGACCAGACCCAGGAGAGACCCAGAACAGACCTAGAACCAGACCCCTCTATATTCAGAAACCTGTCTATATGACGTCATGAGCTCATACAACAAGCAGAAGCTTCCATAACATTAATGGTAACGCTCAATGGCTAAAGACGTTACACCCCAGATAGCAAGCGGATCTGGGCCATATATGGGCCGGAACTAAGCCACAAGTATATGGCCCAGATCCGCTTGCTATCTGGGTACTGATGATAACATAAAGTCATCCCCACCGGGTCTTGAACTGCGGTCTCCCAGGTGGGAATCCAATGCTCTGACCACTACTTTACTTGTGCAGTGGAGATCGGCGGGTTAGTTTTGGTGTCCTTCTTTCAGTCCCTAGTGTGGGTTGGGGTTAGAATAAGGTTTGGGGTTGGGACAGGATCATTTTCACAAGCCTTTCATTTAAAAAGCGATGGCAATCCCTATATGAGCCTGTGTCATAACAAATAGAGAAAGTAGGCTACTCGGCCTAGACTCCCATTCATCCTCAAATTCAACTTGATTCGTTTTCCCAGGCGTGATAAATCACAATATGTTCATATCATAGACGTCTGATCATTTTCCAACCCAAGCTGTGATAAATTGTATGTCCAGCAGGTGGAGTGCGTCTGCAGGGAGTCTAGAGGGCTGGTGACATCCATGGTGTTTCACACCACACCTAAAAGTACGTCCGTATCTGGAAGGTGGAACAGTCTTTACCTACGGCAGAGGAACCGACAGTGCTACCTTGCTAGAGAACCAAATTTAGCCTACTGCAGAAGAGAGAATAACGCTCTTGGTAAGTATTTGGTCTTGTTGTTTGAAGGGTTCAATCAATCTCAGACAAATTGATCTAGAACGAGTAAGTTATAGTCAACAATATATCTAGCAAATCGTTCGAATATCATGACAGTCGAGCTGACAACATGTGTCTGAACCCCACGGGTCTGAACTTTGTAAGTCATACCTCATTTTGCGTTGTGATTCTAAACATTTTGCAGCCTACAACGTAACTTCGAGTGTTATTTGTGATTGGTCAGTGGTCGAATTCAAGTTCAGGCAGCTCTTGTTTGCGCAATGTTTTCTAATGGCTACTGCTGCTATCTCGAACAGTCTGCTGTTGGAGTTCATCAGTGTTATTAGGCTATATCCTGGGTTAACCTCTAACCTCTGACCAAAGTGAACATGCCTCTGCTTTCATTATAATGATGCAATTTGTTCATCTGACTCTTTAGGGATGTACCTGTATATCTTTGGACTTGTACCTGTGTGGTTTCTGTATCGCTGGTACAAAGAAACAGAACGAGTTCCCAACAAGTCACACAAGTTTGTCTATGTCACCGGGTGTGACACGGGGTTCGGTAACCTTCTCGCCAAGCATCTGGACAAGCTGGGCTTCTGCGTGATCGCAGCCTGCTACACTGAGAAAGGGGAGGATGAGTTGAGAAAGGCCTGCTCCGGTAGGCTGACCACTATAAACCTGGATGTCCGCAGCCCAGACAGCGTCAACAAAGCAGCGGCAACCATCAAAGCTCTAGTTGGGGAGAAGGGTGAGTGTTAAGAACAGGTCCACTGGAGATTTCTGATTCATGACGTTGGATTATCATGTTCATTCCACAAGACATTCCAGAAGATGCTCAAATATACAGTCACCACTAGCCAAGTAGTATTTCTTTAAAGGTCCCATATATGCTCCTTTTCAACAAGTTAATATAGGTCTCTGTGGTCCCCAAAACATGTCTTTTTTTACTCATATTTTTACTGAAAATACCACTCAGATTAAGCATTCTAGCATGCCTCTATACCCCTCTGTTTCAGTCATGCTCTGGATGTGCCGTTTCTGTGTCTGTAGCTTTAATGCAAATGAGCAGCTGCTCCCCACCCCCATTCCATCCGCGCCTCCAGGAGTTCAAACAATGCAAATCCAGTAGGGATGGGGGGCTTCTGATGTCAGCAGCCCAGGCAAATCTGAACGGCTTGTTGAATCACATCATTTCAGAATTTGGCTGCCCACAAAAAAAATGACAGGATTGTCTTAATTCTAGTGTTGTGTGTTAGTAGGCCCACCAGAAACCCAAATGTATGTGTGTGTGACGGATTTCATTCCACTCTGCGTTGGGTTTTTCTGTGTCACTCGTTCATTTGACCCATGTTAAGGGATTGTCCAGGGCGGGACGCGAACCTATAACGTTCTGCTTGTAAGTCTGCTTGTAAGTCAGGTGTGCTAACAACTAGGCCCTATGCCAAGAGAGACATTGCACTCGGCAGGGTTGTTAGCACATCCTTTATAATAGGGGAGTGAGTTTTACTATTTGACGACTACTCTACTAGGGATGGGGAACTAAACCCGGGTCCAAAAGGACCCGGTTCCAAATTTTTCAAGACCCGGTAATCAATAAGGTCGGAGCTTATCGGGTCTGCAATCGAGCCTACAGCCGAGTGACCATTTTAACCGGGACAATCAAAAGTGTAGGCTAGGCTACTGCACGTTCATGCAAGCTCGCAAGTAGTCATATATAATTCTCAAGCACTAAAACCAGGCGTTTTCATTCAGAATGATACAAGTATTTCAGCTTTACCAGCTTCCCAGCAAGCAACATATTGGTCTGAACACACTCGGCTACACTTTTAGACTTGTAGGTACTAGTAATGCCGATGTAAAGATCATATTAACTTGATAAATGTCATGTGAGCACTGTTAACAAGCATCACATTATGCTGTGGTTAAAACCGTTGGCAGTGAATGTTGAAAACTAGTGTTCTACAGATATTTCACGGTACAACCGGCTTGACACGGACAATCGGGACGTCTGGTCACCCACATTATACGTCCTGTCCGATCGTGGTGCACAAACATATGATTGATAAAGTTTTTGAATTCAATTGAATTGCATGCCAACTGCTGTTATTTTATAGCCTTGCACACTCGTTCACAAGTTTGCTTGTTGAGAAAATGGCAGAGCGTGCAAAACGGTCAAGTGCTTGGCTTCATTTCACAAGAGTGAAAGATAAAGACGAGGCGAAAAAGCAATAAATGCAAAACCAGTTCTGTTAAACATGTATTGCCGACCGATAGTGGTATCAATAAGGACCCGGATCATTAAGCAGACTCGATAACGGTATCAATATCAATAAAAAATGAATGATCCCCATCCCTATAGTCTACTTTAGCCTCCTGGTTACATGCACAAGTACTAACGGGGCGGCTGTAGCTCAGTTGGTAGAGCGGGTCGTTCAGTGATCGAAGGGTCATTGGTTCGCATCCCAGCTCTGACTGTACACATGTCGAAGTGTCCTTGAGCAAGACACCTAACCCCAAATTGCTCCCAATGAGCAGGTTAGCACCTTGCATGGCAGCTACCGCCATTGGTGTGTGAATGGGTGAATGATAGGCCATTGTAAAGCGCTTTGAGTGCAGCTAAGGTGGAAAAGCGCTATATAAGTGCAGTCCATTTACTAAAAATGTTTTTCATAATAGGTCCCGTTTAAAGAGAAACTCTTAAAATCATTCAAAACAATTTCCACTGAATGAGAGACTGGCATGCTACCATGGTCAAACATTGCCCATAGCAACTGTATTATATTTCAAATCAATTTTTTTTGTAATTATACTGCGTCTCTAAGCACACATCTTTTCCCCTCTGGCAGCTAGCTCCCCCTCTAGCATAACATAGTGGGACTGGGGTGTGAGCTAAGCGCTTGTAGATGTGGAAGGTTCCGGCCCACTCATTGAGGTGGCTGGTGTCCGTACGTGGGTGTGACGTTGCAGGTCTGTGGGCTGTGGTGAACAACGCTGGAGTCTCCGTGCCGTCGGCTCCCTGCGACTGGCTCACCATCGACGACTACAGGGGCATGCTGGAGGTCAATCTGAACGGGGTCATCGCCGTGACACTGAGCATCCTGCCTCTCATCAAGAAAGCCAAGGGGAGAGTGGTCAACGTGGCCAGTGTGTTTGGAAGAGTGAGCCCGTTCGGAGGGCCGTACTGCGTGTCCAAGCACGGTGTGGAGTCCTTCAACGACAGCCTGCGGTGAGACGCCCTGCTCTGTCAATGTCAATGGCCGCGTTTCCCGATAAAGAACCTTCTTAAGGAACCCTTCTTAAGCAACCCTTTGTATGGGAGTTAAGAAGTACTTTGGAGTTAAGTGCTTCTTAACTCGTTCGGGAAACCTGGCCAATGTCATTTTATTTCTATAGCACCATTCATACAAATCAATGTATAGTTCATTACATAAAAAGAGGTGAATAAAACATAAATCACATAAACACAATGAGAACAGATTTAAAAAGAAACAATAGAAATTAAAAGAATTGAAGGACAGGTTCGGAATTTAGCATTATAAGCCATGCTATGAGGTTATTTACAATCATATATCAAAGTCACTCGTCAGTGACCACTCTGTGAGTTTCCTGTCTTTGAAAACGAGAGTTTATGGTGTTTTTGAGGGATTTTGTCTATGCACCTATGGATCCAGAGTGTGTTAGCGGTGACAGGCTATATCTTAAGAGTGCACCGTTTGACAACCTTGATATCGACCATTGTATATGATCGTAAATAACCTTATGTTATGGCTTATAATGCTAAATTCCAAATCTGTCTTGTAAAAATACAAATAAAATGGAGAATTCAAATTAAGAACAGTTCAAGATATGAACACAAGGAAATGTATGTGGTAAAAGCCATATATAAAAAAAAAAAGGTATGTTTGAAGATCTTGCTTAAAGGTTACCACGGTCTCAGACATTCTCAGGTCCTCTGGCAGGGTCTTCCAAAGGCCGGGGGCATAAGAACTGAAGGCTGCCTCCCCATGCCTCTTAGTCCTGGCTCTAGGAACCATTAAAAGATCAGTGTCAGAGGACCTGAGGGATCTACTGGGTGTATATTTTAAAAGCATGTCATATAATTAGGTGCATCAATCAATCAATCAATCAATCAATCAAAGCTTTATTTGTATAGCGCATTTCATACCCAGAGGCAACACAATGCGCTTTACAGAGAACAAGGGAGGTGGGCATATGACGCACTCTCTACATATTCCAGAGGGTAGCAAAAAAACAGTAATCACCCGGGGGCCGATAAAAATTCTTCCCTGACCCCTCTCAACAAGGCGATCGAGCAAGCTCCAGGAGTATGTTTGTCTACCGGCTAAGAACATTTATAAAGCAATACATTACATTAAATTACATTTCAGAGTAAGAGAGGCTAAAAAAGCATCATAGGAGAGACATGGCAAATACTGGTGTGTGTTTGCTATGGCCCAGGCCTAAAGCCGGAAGTGGGCTGGTGTATGTCTGTGTGTACGTGTGTGTGTTAACTAAATGCTACGACATCCACAGCAGACACAGGGGTATCTATCGGACTCCGGGAAGTCTGCTGGTGACAGTGGGGCATCCACTGGACCTGGTTAGAAGATAGGAGGGAGAGAGAGAGGCACTAGGGAGAGGGAAGGCAGAACAGGGTTAGTAGCACACAGAGCCATAAAAACCACACAGATATTTAAAACGGGCAACCTGGAGCAAGCTCCTGGAATATATTTGTCTAATGGCTAAGAACTGTATGTTTGAAGATCTTGCTTAAAGGTTACCACGGTCTCAGACATTCTCAGGTCCTCTGGCAGGGTGTTACAAAGGCCGGGGGCATAAGAACTGAAGGCTGCCTCCCCATGCCTCTTAGTTCTGACTCTAGGAACCATTAAAAGCTCAGTGTCAGAGGACCTGAGGGACCTACTGGGTGTATATTTTAAAAGCATGTCTGACATAATTAGGTGCATGATTATGTATGGATGTATACACTAGTAAAATAATCTTAAAATCTATTCTTAAACTGACAGGTAACCAGTGTAGTGATGTTAAAACTGGTGTGATGTGAACCCTCCTTCTGGTCTTTGTAAGAACATGCGCTTCGCTTTTTTTGGTAGGTTAGACAGAAGAGTGTTACAATAATCCAACCTGCTAGGAATACAAGCATGCATTAGTCTTTCACTATCAGTCTGGGAGAGGAAAGCTTTCATCTTGGCAGTGTTTCTGAGGTGACAAAATTAGGTCCTTGTCACATTCTTTATACAGTATGATCCTCAAAGCTAAGATCAGAATGCCGAACAACACCTAAGTTTCTGGCCTGGCATTTGGTATACAGTGACAGTGTTTTAAGTGCAACAATAGTCTCTCTCTTTCACCTTTTTCACCAATGATCAATACTTCAGTTTAGTCCGGGTTTAACTGCTCTGGTCCCTACACTTCAGCTTTTATCAATTAGATAATAGTGGCATGTTGAATTAATATGGTAATGCATTTGTCAACATTGTGTGTTTATGGTGCCATTGTTATCTTTTTCAGGATGAGCATGGCACCCTTTGGAGTCAAAGTTCTGTGCATCGAACCAGGATTTTTCAAGACCAGCGTAACTGATACGTCTCTCTTGAAAAAAAACATCAAGCAATTGTGGGATAAATTGCCTCAGGATGTCAAAGATGACTATGGAAGTGATTACTTGGACAAAGGTTTGTTTCTAGGTAGATTTGTAAAAAAGCTGCATTGATCAAATGTAAAGAGCATTAGAATTTGCAATGGAATGCGGGGTCCGGGGTGGTGGAGCGGTTCTGGTGCAGCTGCCCACCAGGGTCCGGGGTGGTGGAGCGGTTCTGGTGCAGCTGCCCACCAGGGTCCGGGGTGGTGGAGCGGTTCTGGTGCAGCTGCCCACCAGGGTCCGGGGTGGTGGAGCGGTTCTGAGCGTCAGGTTCTGGTGCAGCTGCTCACCAGGGTCCGGGGTGGTGGAGCGGTCTGAGCGTCAGGTTCTGGTGCAGCTGCTCACCCCGGACCGAGGTTCGCGCCCTGGTGTCGCCGGATCCCACAGGGGAGTGGCATTGTGGGCCGCCTCTCCCGAGGGTTAGGGCTGGTTTAATTTTGGCGTGAGGATCCACCGCTCTACAGTGACCCCGTGTGGTTATAGTGATATATATATATATATATATATATGTGTGTGTGTATATATAGATATACTGTATAGTGAACACCTCTGCACAAATTTGTCCAAAACTCATGGTTAGTTAGGCCTAACCCTGATAAGCTACAGTAGTAGGCTAAGTAAACACAACACTGTCAATCTCTGAGACAATCTCAGGGGCAAATAAGTTAGTGTATCAATATTGACATGTTGCCAGAAACATGTTTACTGAATAATGAGTAGACAGCTTGCAACACAAGGGGGAGAGAGAGGCGGGGAGGCACGAGAGAAGTTCATAATATCTAATAAACAATAAGCAATTTTATATTTTTAAATGTCCCCCCCTTATTGTACTGGAAATGAACAAACTTCAAAACCGAGGTACCTCATAGCCTCAATTAACCCACTTTCACTTATGGATTGAATAGATCATGTTAACACATAATTATGGCATAACCTTACTCAAAATTGTCTGTTCTTCCAGTGGACAACAAGTTCAACGAAACCTTTTCAAAGATGTTGGATGGTGACCTGATGAAGGTGGTCAACTGTATGGAGCACGCCATCTCCGCCGTCCACCCCCGCACCCGATACTCACCCGGCTGGGACGCCAAGTTCTTCTGGCTGCCCGTGTCCTACATGCCAACCTGCATTGCTGACAGGCTGTTCTTGAGAGACACTGTCAAACCAAAAGTATCAGTGCTATAGTTAATTTCAGGCATGGCTAGATATAGGGAGACTTGTCATTAGAGGGAAGGAACCATGAGAGACTTTGTCTGTTGTTGTAGATTCAACCTACATTAGAAGTAATATAGATTTGCTGAAATCTTCTGATTTGAAAAGCCTTGGCAGGGAGTATTGAATTGTATTTTCTTGTGATGTTTCAAGATGAGAGCTGCTGTCAGTAGTATTTCCAGAGGTTGCGTTTTGTATGTCCAAGGAAATATCAAAATAAGACAATTTCAACTGATCCAGTAAAACAGATGTAATCACACAATTAACATTGTTTCTGTTGTCATACGGTCGTTGTGAAAAATCTGATCATTTAAAAACTACAAAGTATTAGCTCCTTTGTTAATCTCTGTTTTTGTGGACAACTCTACACAAGTAGTTCAGTAAATCTTTTATGGTTAGTCAGTGACTCCATTTTGTTGGATAACCAAAAATGAACCCACTAAGGAAGGCAAGAAATGCCTTCATAATATGGGAAATACAGAAGATCTGGACATAAAACAATTAAAACACATGGCTGGTATCCACCTCATGCCAACAGGATGCCCATTAATAAAGAGTATTAAGTACATTTGGGTGTGCCAAGACTGAGGGATGTGGGCTTATGAAAATGTTCTGAATGTTTAATCTAAGCTTCACCACAGTTGAGTTCAATCTGAAAACGGTGTGCACCATTTTGCTACGGTTTCCAGATTGAACGACGTTTCCTCTAAACGGTGTGCAACAGGCTTTGGGGTACAGTAGGTTTTCGCTCGTTTGGTGGGTGTGTCAGAGGTGTTACCCAATCAGCAGACTGATATATAAACCCAACCGTATCTCATAGGTGCAACATTTGTGTAACATGCACCAAGGTTTCCATTTCAATAAACGTTTTGCAATGTTTGGCTGGGGCTGAACTCGCCCCCCAGATTTCCTCCACCACTTGCAGTGGTTGGTTTTTGGCCTTAGGCACCCTTTCCCTGATGTGCCCTTTGTCCAGCAACCTGCATTGGGGTCAAGGCACATTATGAAACCAGCAGCCTGTTAAAGAGATAGGCCTAGTGGTAGAAAACATCTGTCTGTCTTTGTAGCAATTAGGCGAAGAGAGTTATCAGAGCTCATGGTCATGAGTTTCTTACACAATCAATTCCCTAGGAAATGTTTACCTGTGTAATTGCAATCCAGCAAAGACCTTTGGCCCCCCCAGCCAACCTTAGTCCCCATACTTGTGACTCCTTAGTTGAAACTCACTGGGCAGCATGCACGTTTGACTGAGCAACAATCCACCAACTTCTACCCCATTCATGAAAAGGAGACTTCACATTTGCAAGCGCCGTAGTTATGGTAGGTTAAATTTATAATCCATTTACGCACATATACTGTAGGTTAATGTTTCACATCTACCAAGGTGAAGAGTGACCCTACAGCCTATCAAATCTATCTTTATATGTACTTAGATGCACTTGACTACTATCGAATGACTATGTTTACTGCACATTACGACAGCATGGAAGAATTAACTTCTGAGAGATGTAGGACAACATCTGTCTTAGGCATTTTTCACAAGTGTGTTGGCCTACATATGTTCAAACAAGCTGAGATGCGTTAACTGACACCTGGTGATCAGGAGAACACTCGTGGTATTCAATAGGCTGGCATTTACAGCATTGTTTTCATATTTTCACTCTTGATTTTTACTTGAAATTCTCAAAATGTTGATATCTGTGTTTGTGCAGTCAAGACTGAGGCTCCATTAATCCCAGGGCGAATTTCTAAAATACAATCTGCAAGACCTGCATTCTAAAAGCTGGTGTGAGCTCCATAGAGGCCAGGTGCATTGCTGTGATTAAACTAATATTATAATCCCTCTGTTGTCAATTCAATAAGCAAGACGGATTACGGTGCTGGGACTGCAGGACAGAGACTAGGAACTACTTTCTATGCATTCGAAAATAAATGACAATCAATTTACTCTATATGAGCCATTGTCTTAATTACTATAATGGTGGTTGATAGTTACCGACAGTGTGGTTTGATCATAGCCCCCCATCATAACCAGGAACAATAACTCTAATGGCTGAAGATCTAGTTTTTCCTCATGTAAGTACAGGTTTTACAGTAGCCTATAGAAAGATATTTGTGCCACACCTGTTTTAATTGACTTAAATGCTAAAGTAATTTAAATGCTTCTTAGGTGTCTGAAGACAGCAGGTCTATCCCCTCAGATTTTTCAGAGGTAAGTTTGTAGGCATAGGCTACACTACTTTGTTTTATTCTGTAATGATTTGAAATGATTTGTTTTATGCTGCAGCCTAACTAAGACATTCAGTTCACACACATTGTCTTCTGGTCTCAGGCAATCCTTTCACACTTGGCCTTCACCTGTATTCTAATTTCGATCACTGTCACCGCCATCGCCTGGTACATCAGAGACTCGTTCAAAGTGGACGGGTTTGACCAGAAGCATGTCTTCATCACGGGCTGCGACAGCGGCTTTGGGAATCTGGTGGCCACGCAGCTTGACCGCAAAGGATTCCACGTGATCGCGGCGTGCATGACGGAGGAGGGCGCGTGGGAGCTGAGGACCGCGTCGTCCCCCCGGTTGAAGACGGTCCGGTTGGATGTTACCGACAGCGCGTCGGTCAGGAGCGCGGTGGAGTTCGTGCGCGCCGAGGTGGGGGAGCGAGGTGAGGTGGGCAGCGGGCAGGGGCGGGGTGGCCATCGGGAGGTTCGGGACGACTCCCGAACGGCCGACCCATCCAGGCCGAACCGGCTGGGGGGAAAAAAAAAAAAAAAAAAAATTATATTATATTTATAATATATTTCCCGGTGGCCTGGCGCGCCAACTTGCCTGGCCCGCGGTGAAGCACCCCACCCCCCGTCAACAAAACGAAACTGAAGGTGTTCCATCTCACCGCGTCGGCTCGGCTAGTGGCCTGACTGGGGCTACATTTCCCGGCAGGAAATATTCACCCAGTCCGGCCCTGGCAGCGGGTGGTACGCATGATAGGGTGCCATTCCGAGGCAAGCACCAGAGACTTTAACATTTACAGTAACAGTAAATGGGGCTACAGCCCTGATTCATAAATCTGCATATTTTCCACTAACTTGACAGCATGCAGCATGTCCACTCTTGAATTAGGTGGAAATATCACTTGGAATCAGATCACAATCACATAACACATTCTGTGCTCTTTCATACAATATGCCTAAAGGATTTAATGTAAGGACGGTTTTGAAGAGGGTATCTCTCTTTCTTTATCTCTCTGTATGTCTGTCTCTTCCTCTCCTGTACGGAAGAGCATTAGGGCCAATAACTGAGTTTTTTTTTTTTAAGCTTCTGAGTTTAAAGTCAGAATTTCTGACTTTAAAGTCAGAATTTCTGAGAAAAAATTCAGAAATTACTTCTGAGATTAAAGTCAGAATTTCTGAGATTAATGTCAGAATTTCTGAGTAAAAAAAGTCTGAAATAACTTCTGAGATTAAAGCCAGAATTTCTGAGATTAAAGTCAGAATTTCTGAGAAAAAAACTCGGAATTTCTGAGAAAAAAAAGTCAGAAATAACTTCTGAGAAAAAAGTCAGAATTTCTGACTTTGAACTCAGAAGCTTAAAAAAAACAACCTCTGCTGTTGGCCCTAATGCTCTTCCGTACTCCTGCAGGTCTCTGGGGCTTGGTGAATAACGCTGGTCGCTCCATCCCCATCGGGCCCACTGAATGGATGCAGCTGGAGGACTTCCACAAGGTTCTGGACGTCAATCTGCTGGGTCTGATCGAGGTGACCCTGCAGTTCCTCCCGCTCCTGAAGAAGGCTCAGGGCAGGGTGGTCAATGTGGCCAGCATCCTGGGGAGGCTGGCCCTGACCGGAGGAGGGTACTGCCTGTCCAAGTGGGGAGTGGAAGCCTTCTCCGACAGCCTGAGGTACCAGGATTAGAATTTATGACTATATATTCCTTGTTATTGCACATAAGAAATCGTTCGCAAAGATAGGGATACAGTGGATTCATAGGCGTTTGATTAAAGTTGTGGTTCATTAGGAGATGACACCCCATCGAGTTATTAATAGATTTAAGCATCTTAGTGTATTAGTTGATTGCTGCCAGTCATTGCACTCCTCTCATCTAAACTGCGCATAAATCTCTTCCTCCAGGAAAATGCATTATTCAAATCAGTTAGTTTTCAATTCTATGGTTGAATTACTGAGAACAGAGGAAAGGTTTAGTAACACCGCCCGGTAATTTCAAACATTACAAATTCTACAAATGCACAACTTCAGAATATCGCCCCTGCTGAATATTCCACTCTCCATGGATACTAACAACTTCCTCTCATCCTTGTGTGGTCAGGAGGGATATGCAACACTTTGGTATCAAGGTGAGCATCATCGAGCCGGGGTTCTTCAAGACGGGGGTGACCAGACTGGACCTGCTCGAGGCGGACCTGAGGAGACTGTGGACACGCCTCCCTCAAGAGGTCAAAGACTCATATGGAGACACCTACTTTGACGAATGTGAGTGAATGTGTGTCATATACTGTATGTGCAGAGTAGAGGCATAATTCGCGCACATCCTCCCAAAAATTAAGGTCAGGTGCTGGATCAAAAATACAACATGAAGAAGGAAAATATCCCGCACACTGTAGCTCCTGTGTAGCAGATTTAATTTGTGAAATCGGAAACATCACAAAGTAAATATGCTACAAGGGAGCTACAGTGTGCAGTTAACTCCAGAGGGCTTGTGTTAGAAGTTCAAACCAAACCTGTGCTTGCAGAGGTACTACTACTAGCGGGGGTTTCCTGTAAATCAATCAATCAATCAATCAATCAATCAATCAATCAATCAATCAATCAATCAATCAATCAATCAAAGCTTTATTTGTATAGCGCATTTCATACCCAGAGGCAACACAATGCGCTTTACAGAGAACAAGGGAGGTGGGCATACAACCCACCTCTACATATTCCAGAGGGAAGCAAAAAAAAACAGTAATCACCCGGGGGCCAGATAAGTGAGCTGAAAAAATTCTTCCGTGACCCCTCTCAACAAGGCGATCGAGCAAGCTCCAGGAGTATGTTTGTCTACCGGCTAAGAACATTTATAAAGCAGTACATTACATTAAATTAAATTTCAGAGTAAGAGAGGCTAAAAAAGCATCATAGGAGAGACATGGCAAATACTGGTGTGTGTTTGCTATGGCCCAGGCCTAAAGCCGGAAGTGGGCTGGTGTATGTCTGTGTGTACGTGTGTGTGTGTTAACTAAATGCTACGACATCCACAGCAGACACAGGGGTATCTATCGGACTCCGGGAGGTCTGCTGGTGACAGCGGGGCATCCACTGGACCTGGTTAGAAGATAGGAGGGAGAGAGAGATGCAGTGCTAACAGGCATGATTGTAACCCCGAAGCCTTCCTAATGTCCGCCTCTCCACCCTCCCTTGTCTCATGTACTGTGTGTGGTAGATGTGAAAGCTCAGGAGTTCTCCATGGGCATCTTGTGCAGCCCGGACATCTCCAAAGTGACCAGGTGCATGGAGCACGCCCTGACGGCGCGCCACCCTCGAACCCGCTACAGCGCCGGCTGGGACGCCAAGCTCTTCTGGATTCCTCTCTCCTACCTGCCAGCTTTTGTTGCAGACTACGTCGTCAGCGCCCTCCTCCCTGTCCCCAAAAACAACAGATGTATCCAGACAAACTAAGTGGGTGTCATATCTGTGATGATGACGACGGTCTCCTTGTATTGGCCCACATTCCCAGACTGAGTCAGTGTTGTACTGTTATGTAAAGCTGTAATGTGACTCATTGAGCTTGTGTGAGAGTACAGTACGAATGTGCTGAATGTCTGGCTCTCAAATACATCGACTTTCAAAAAGGTGGCGATAAATGCTGTATGAATTTGTGTTTAAAAAAAAAAAAAAGGAAGAAAGAAAGAAAAAAGTAGATTATTTTACAAAATAAGTAATTTATTCATTTTTTCACAGCAGCATCAATTTGTCTCCCGTTCTACAATCTAGAAAAACATTTGGACATGTTTAGAATGATCATTGATACCGTCTTTATTTGTCCTTTTCATCACAATACAAAACAATCACTCTAAGAACAGAATTTTAGCCCCTGTTTAGAATATAAAGGTTGGACACTTAATTTACTGAAATCTGTAACTGCACAGGTGGATTTTTGCTCTTGGACTGTATCAACTCCAGAGGCTGTGGATGTGTCCAATAGGAGAATGATACCATGGCAATGTGTTCATACATTAACATGGGCGTGTTCAAGTATTTCCATAATTTCAATTTTTTTTTTTTTTTTAAGAGGCCATCATTATTCATAAACATTCTAATTAAAAGTGTTTTGATTCAAATATACAAAGGGAACCTTAATAATTTGTATCATGTCCAAAAGCAAGTAAAATGTATGCTTAGCATACTGTTGAGATATTCCAAATGTCTTCTCTGCTTTGTGTGTGTCTACAGATAAAGTGTCTACAGATAAAATATATCTGAGATAAAGCACACAAATACCTCTGAATAACTGAGGAGGATTATTTCTGCATTAGACCAGTCTGTTTTTCTTTTGCTTAATTTTGTTTGTTTTTTAGCCCTGAAATGAGGTATATAAACCTGAAAGATGATCTGCATACATCTTCAGTTTTGTTCAGTGGCAAAAAATATATAATTATCCTTTTAAAACATCACCAAACCGTCCTAACACAATACATCTACTGTACATTCACAATGCACTTCACCAGTTATGTTATTGTTGTTTATGTAGCACTAAAATCTACAGTATTTTGAACAGCCAGCAGATATTATCAACAAAATCTTACTCTTCAAATTTACAAATATACAACATATTTATAACATTTCTATCAGCAGCTTCAGTGCAAAGATATACTGTACATATAGTACATCAAAATAAAAAATGAAAATCATTAAACAGGAATTGGCATAAGAAATATGAGAAGGCATTGTCATGACAGACCTCTTTTTCTGTATGATAAAGAAATGTTCATCTAAAATATTTTTTTTCTCCAAAACAATCTTAGTTTTGTACACAAGCTGCATATAAAAAATAGATTCTGTGCAAAGGAGAGTGTGTCTTTGATTCCCGTCTGTCTGTCTGTCTTTTATAAATGGGGGTTATACGTCGCTGTCCTCTTTGACGAGGTTGGCTGTATCCTTGAAGGTGTCCTCTGTGGGTGAGTAGGTGCTGGGACGATCCCTCTTCTGGGATTGGGCAGAGGGGACAAAGGGGGAGGGGCCAGTGGAGGAGCTGTCCCCACTGCTTCCTACTGCATTCTCCTCCTTCATCTGAAATACAGGAAGGGAACCAACAACTACAGCAGCAAGACAGGCCCAAGCAAAACACTCCTAACATCACGTAGCATCCTGAGTGATGATCACTTGGAGGCTCTATGGTTCTTACCTCTGAGTACGTAGGGTTCTCAAAAGTGGTGCTTGGCTTCAATTTTCTTTTGAAGAAAGCCCACCTCGACTCCTGCAAACACATGTAACCAAAAGTGTGGGTTTATGGGACACAGGATTACCACTTTCCATTCATTTAGTGATCCAGCAAGTAGGGCAGGACGCTCACCGGAAGAGGCTTGGCGGTAGTCGTGGACGTCTGCACGATACCAGCAGTCTGCTCTGCATGGTACGCTGGGTTGGCAAAGTTGTTCTCTATTTGGTCACCGCTCACATTAACGGTCACCTAATTGAAATTGGGAGGGGGGGGGGCGAAGGTACTGTAACCTTTGACTACTGA
The DNA here is from genome assembly GCF_949987555.1 of Borostomias antarcticus. NCBI lineage: Eukaryota > Metazoa > Chordata > Actinopteri > Stomiiformes > Stomiidae > Borostomias > Borostomias antarcticus. Next base: position 26,566,518 of record NC_140242.1, read on the forward strand.
TGTGGTCACGTGTTACAACTGCATAGCAATGTTGAATACAGATAATACAATCCTTAGTAGTCATAGGCCTATATCTAACCTACCATTCATGAGCAAAGTACCTGAAAAAGTAGTATTTAAATCAGCTTAATGAAAACAGTATCCTAGAGAAATTAGGTTTTGGATCCAATCACAGCACAAAAATAGCCTTAGTCAAAATAGTAAATGGTCTTAGACTAGCTGCTGACTTAAAGTATCAATGCTTATTCATTTAGAATTCATGCAGCATTCGATCATTTTAATTCACCACCTTGAGAAGTGGGTTGGTCTCTCTAAAAGTGTTTTAAACTGGTTCGAAAACCTACATTACTGGGAGATAATTTTGTTAGTCTAGGCAGGGGTCCATGTTTCTCTAAAACATAGACCTTTGGGTGTAGCCCAAGGGAGCTGTCTTGGTCCCTTGCTATTTTACCTGTATATGCTTCCATTAAGTTACATCATTAGTCAACATAATGTTAATTTCCATATCTACGCAGATGATACCCAACTTTACGCTTCTGTTGAGCCAACAAACCCAGACAGTCTTTGCTCCCTGGCTGCCTGTTTGAGATACAGTACGTTCGCTTGGATCAAAATCAAAGAGACACCATTTTTAGTAAGCTCGGGAACCTCGCTCACCAGACTAAATCATAAGTTAAAGTTTGACATATTTAGTTGTTCTTGTTTTACTGCTTTAAAAAAGCACTTTGGGCTGCATTTTATGTATGAAAGGTGTTGTACAAACAAAAGTATGGGCCTCTTAACTGGCTGTGCATGAGAATGTGTAGAGTGTTGTTTTGGTTACCTGTGTGGCATGGATGACAGCAGGATCACCAGACACTCCAGCTGTGGTGGCATACAGTGGGTTCTCAAACGTGATTGGCTGCCTTCCCGCCTCCACAGCAAAGTTCTCGTCCTATCAGAGTGAGATGGTACATTCACTGCTCAGTGACACTGCAATAGACACCCGCCATCATCTACACCAGCGGACGGTGTTTGCTTTGACCTCAGTGACAAGCGATTCATGCTTCCTCGTAAACGACGGAGAGAAGCAACCCTGTGAGTGAGTAAAAAAATAACACCCAGGTGGTGAAGTAAGCAGTGCAGGCTTATGTCTACTGTATAATCTCTACTGCCCTCTGCTGGTATTGCAATGGTATTGGCTACTCCCGATTGGTCTACATCTCATGGTACGAATGGATGGAAACACAGACAGACACACATGACACATAGAGCGCGTGCACCGCTTAAAGATAAACCAGTCCTGTTAATGAATGCTCCTGTCGAATAACAACAGCCAGGGTCCAAAGCCAATTGGGGGCTTCTCAGGTCATGCATACCATTAAAACGCTGAAGGGGCAGCACAGCCATAGCACCTAAGTGCTGAACGAACACAGTCGGGTGCTTACCAGCTGCATGGCCCTGTCAATGAATGACACGCCGATGGCAGGCGGCCCGAGGTCCATGGTGACGTTGTCACCCGAGCGAAAGGTCACACCGTTCCCCGTGTCGCCAGACTTCACCAGACTGCTCAGGCTGGAAATCACAGGCATCGTTAAGGTCGTCGTCACAATAGTCACCATCATCATCACCATCATCATCATCATAATCATCATCATCAGAGCTCCAAGCTCGGTTACTGTTGAGGACCACAGTTGGCCCCCTGGGTGATTACTGTTTTTTTGCTTCCCTCTGGAATATGTAGAGAGTGGGTCGTATGCCCACCTCCCTTGTTCTCTGTAAAGCGCATTGTGTTGCCTCTGGGTATGAAATGCGCTATACAAATAAAGCTTTGATTGATTGATTGAGGCATGTCTACTAGCTAATGCCTGTGGCCCCCTTCCTTGTGTGTCCGGACTGCTGTTACCTGGGGAGCTTAGGCATGGTGGGGATGAAGGAGCCTGTTCGTTTGTAGTTGAGGAAAACCCCCACGGCCAGCGCCCCGGTGATCAGGATGACGATGACCGCCAGCAGCACGGCGACCGCTGCAGGTAGAGACGGCAGAAACACAGTTAATGTCGGGCTCACAATACAGGATCTTTGTGCCGATTTATCCCCAATTCACCCCTCCCGACAATCGGAGGAGAAATCTGGTCTTGAAGTTCGGCCCAGATTATCTTGTAATGTGAGGGGTTTACAGATTCAAATTTAAACCTCCCGATCGGCTTGCAGACTCATCAGGGCGGCCCCGATAATATCAAACATGTTTGATATTTAGATTATTACATTTACACACACTTTACAAGCGAGACAGCAGTTTTGTTCATTGCTCTCTCGGGCACAATATCTTGTAGTGTGAGATGAGCCGTTATTTTCAAATATCTTAGTGTGCTTGTTTGAGATTCCAGAGAAGAACATCTATTAAGATTCTCCTTATATATATATATATATATATATATATATATATGTATATATATATATGGTATATGGACTGCACTTATATAGCGCTTTTCCACCTTAGCGGCACTCAAAGTGCTTTACAATGGCCTCTCATTCACCCATTCACACACACACTCACACACCAATGGCGGTAGCTGCCATGCAAGGTGCTAACCTGCTCATTGGGAGCAATTTGGGGTTAGGTATCTTGCTCAAGGACACTTTGACATGTAGACAGTTGGAGCTGGGATTCGAACCACTGACCCTTCGATCACTGAACGACCCGCTCTACCAACTGAGCTACAGCCGCCCCCTTATGTGCGTGATGCAACCCGATTTCGAAATCAGTGTGAGCCCAGCATTAATCATCTCATAAAGGCACCCAGGTACTAAGAATACAACCATATATCACAATAATACAAGCCAGGTCAAAGCAGATAGTGCGGATTAACCATTAGTGTTAATGACATGATGATGAGCCGTGCGGATTAACCATTAGTGTTAATGACATGATGATGAGCCGTTAGATTTACTCAAGTACTGTATCCCTGAGAGTTAAAGTGTTACGATAGGTGATTAAATGGGTTTTTGGTTAAGTGTCCTGTGTCATTTTTTCACAGGAGAGGAAAAACAACTTTAGTATTTGCTGAGCTATACGAAAGCCCCAACGTCACGGTCTACTAACTTGAGGGACTCAGTTGAAGATGAACCCTGTCTACATGCAAACTCTGTCGTAATGGCCAGAACAAGGTCATGTAATTACCGCTCTTGTTTACAGACGAGCGGTTTAAAAAGAACAGCGTGAACTCGGCTCCTCTGTACCTGTTCCTGCCGGCGCGCCCCTCGACTTCCCCATCTCGCAGTAGCTGCCGGCGTAACCGTAGGGACACCTGCGAAACACACCACGCCATAAAACACACATCTCTTTTCATGTTGGACCCACACTCCAACAATCCGCTAGCAAGGTGTCCCTGCCCAGTGGGATGAGGAGACCTTTAGGACGATCAGCCGGCTCTACACACCGCTAACGCTAACGCTGGCGTCAGCAGATGAACTCACTTGCACTTGGGTAGCCCCCCCTCGTCTGTGAAGCAGGTCCCTCCGTTCATGCATCTACATGCAAGGGGCATTGGGACTGGAGCCTCAATGGCTGGAGGAGTGACAGGCCAGGCACACACACACAAACAAACAAACAACACATCACAACAACAACAAACGTCACACAGACGTCACAGAGAAACACTGGAGCAGCCATGCATCCAGGGATGGATGGGAGTGTATGAGTGTATGGAGTATAGGTGATGATGTATGGTGGTTTCGAGCGAGCAGCCGTCGTGGGCGGTGCGAGGCTACAGGTCGCGACCCCCGTACCTGCGTCACACTCGTGTGCGTTGGAGCCGACCAGGGCGGAGCCTTGCGGGCAGGTGCAGGTGTAGCCTCCCGGGCGGAGCAGACACAGGTGACTGCAGACGTCCTTACAGGGGTTGGGCACTACCATGGGAGGGGAGGGGGGGGGGGAGAACTACATGAATGTCAGCAAACTGGTAAAGGAGAGGTTTTCTGTCCCGTCTTGGTCAGACCAGTCATCTCACTCCGGACCTCGGGTTCGAAATTGTATCTGACGTACTTCCATTTACCTTTCTGCGCATGAATGGTCTTGTCTGGCGCATTGTAACCAATGGGATGCTCCCAAATTGGCAAGCCCTACCCCCAGCCAAGTCTGTTTCTCACTCCTACTAAGTGTACATTTTTTCCCGACGCGTTCTCTGACCTGAGTGGTTGTGTCGGTGCTCCTGGTAGATGCGGACTTGAGTCAGCCAAGGGTTGATGGTCAGCACCTTGACTTTGTCCCCGTTCCCGAACTTGTTGGTCTTCCACACCTCGCCGCGCTCCTTGGTCGTCCAGTACACGTGTCCCTCGAAGACATCCAGGCTGTAGGGGTTACCGATGTCTGAGACAGGACAGGACGCCATTACCACACGTTGCATCATTAACACTTACACAGACGGCTGGAATATACAGTGTAGTGCTTTCACTGTGTGATCTGATTCGCATTCCGTACTGTTAAGGTTACTGTACAATACGTAAGATGAGTTGAGTACAAATGTTCAGCTGACATCTTAGACTAACGATCGACGAACGCGACCCCCGTTCTGACCTCCGGACATGATGACCTTCCGCTCGGTGCCGTCCGGCCTCATGGACTCGATGACGTTCTCTTTGGAGTCGCACCAGTAGATCCGATCTCCGTTCAGGTAGTCCAGCACCAGGCCCGTGGGCCAGCCCAGGTCCTCGTCCAGCAGAACCTGCCTGTGCTGCCCGTCCATCCAGGCCGACTCGATCCTGGGTCTCCGGCCCCAATCGGTCCAGTACATGGTTCTGGGAAATACAAGGTACGGTCACACAGACACGCCTCTGAAGCCAAACTCTCACAGAACCCATTCAAGGGCTTTATATTATTCCTATTATCACTGGAGTCTCCTACCCCAGTGCTGGGTTGACAACGATAGCAGCTGGTTGGTCCAGGTCGGTGTAGATCAACCACTTCCTGTACCGCCCATCCAGCTTCGACACTTCGATGCGATTGGTCCCTGCGTCTGTCCAGTAAATGTGCCTTGAAAACAAAAAGTAGGTTCTTAGCCCCGAAAATCACAAGGTGCATTTAAAAACATAAGAAAGAAGAGGGCGAAGCGAAGTACCCTCCGATCCAGTCCACGGCGATGCCGTCCGGGTTGGCGATGTATCGGAGGTTCAGGTCCACCTCCTTGACCGGGTTGTTACCGTGGTCGTTAAACGTGGTCATATAAGCCCGTTTGATGGACCCGAACTGGGAGCCTCGGCCCAGAACCGTCCAGTAGACGATACCTGAGAGCACATGAAGACCACAGGGTCACACCCCCCTCCCACAGTCATCTATACTGTAGACCATGGGTTCCCAAACTCCATCAATGTGGGCCTCCCATCTGACAACAGTGACACACCCGCACCCCCCCCAACCCCCCAAATTTGTCCATTTTGCAAGGCAGCGCTAGCTAGCCCATAACGTTACACTGCTAAGTTAGCTCGGTGGCACCTGCTCTCTCTGCACTATCCACAAATTTAGTATGCATCTTTCCCATTATTTATTTCCTGACCTTTAAATTCACGTTTCATTCATAAAAACCATAGACATTTTTTAAATAAAAAACGTTTTTCCTTTATTTTTATTTTTTTCCAACCATCCCTTCGCACCTCCCCTGAATTTCTTTAGGGCCCCCCAGGGGAGGCGCGCCTCACAGTTTGGGAACCCCTACTGTAGACTGATCATCATAGTGCAGCAGCGGAGCAGGCGTTCTTACTGAGTCCGAGACCCTCGGGGTCCCACAGGTAGTCCAGAGCCTGGATGTGCTCTGAGTTGTCCACGTAGTCAGAGTACTGCTCGGACGACAGGTTGAACCGGCGGATACGCACGTTGTCGGGCAGGAGCAGCACAGGCGGGTTTCCTGGTGGCAGACATTCGGAGATTACATTTCACTCAGGGTCACGGTCGGAGAGAGAAAAGTAGATGTTTAGAAACGACGGCCGACATCGCGCGTGAAAGTTTCGACCGTGGTAGGAGACAGGAGACGGACTATCTGTCCGGGGCGTCCTCGTACCCTCGGCTGCGCACTCCGCCCCCTGCTGCTCGCCGACCGAGCGGAACCCCGGGGCGCAGAAACACTCGTAGCTTCCTTTGGTGTTCCTGCAGTCCTGAGGACACGTTCCATACACCTCGCACTCATTCACATCTAGGGAAAAAAAAGATTCATTTACATTACATTTACATTACATTACAGTCATTTAGCAGACGCTTGTATCCAAGCACAGCTTGCACATGCTCTTGACTAAGAGCATAATCTAGTGCTGAAGGCAAAGTGCAAGAATAGCAATCTACAATACAATACAATAAGTGCTTAGGAGGGAGGATTGTTCATAAATGATTTATGTAATTCATAAATAAGTAATAGTATTCATAAACAAGATTCATAAAAACAAGGAGGAGAGAAAATATTTGAAATGATGGCTGTAAAATGTTGGTGTTTTCCAGCTGTGCGTACCTTGGCAGGTGTTCCTGTCTGCCTGGCTGGGTTGGTACCCCGGCCTGCAGGAGCAGAGGAAGCCTCCGTCCGTCAGATCGGTGCAGTTGTGCTCACAGATGTTCTCGCTGCACGAGCGGCCGCTGCCAGTGTCTGAGAGGAGCACATGCAGTAGACGTGAGGTGACGAAAACAGTCCTCGTGGAAAACGATTAGTCAAATTGCTTGTTTGTGAAAATGTACTTGGCAAATAAACCGAATTTGGATTCTTATTCTGATTTCTGATTAACATTAAAATGTAAATGGACCCCAACTGTGCTACACAGTTCTACACAATCCAACCAGCAGCAGCATCTAAGTATGATATACTGCAGATACATTTATGACAACAGGTGATGCGAGGACTGTGTACTACCAGGATCTGTACGACCAGGATGACTGTAATGTAATGTAATGTGGTGTAATGTAATGTGGTGTAATGTGGTGTAATGTTATGTGGTGTAATGTGGTGTAATGCAATGCAATGTGGTGTAATGTAGAGTAATGTGATGTCATGTAATGTAATGTCGTGTAATGTAATTTAATGTAATGTAATATAATGTAATGTAATGTGGTGTAATGTGGTGTAGTGAGATGTAATGTAATGTAATGTGGTGTAATGTGGTGTAATGTAATGTGGTGTAATGTAATGTGGTGTAATGTGGTGTAATGTAATGTAATGTGGTGTAATGTAGTGTAATGTAATGTAATGTGGTGTAATGTAATGTAATGTGGTGTAATGTGGTGTAATGGGGTGTAATGTAATGTGGTGTAATGTGGTGTAATGTAATGTAATGTAATGTGGTGTAATGTAATGTAATGTGTTGTAATGTAATGTTATGTAATATGGTGTAATGTTGTGTAATGTGGTGTAATGTAATGTAATGTGTTGTAATGTAATGTTATGTAATATGGTGTAATGTTGTGTAATGTGGTGTTGGGGGTTACTCACTGCAGCCCAGCTCATCAGAGTGGTCTCCACAGTCGTCGTAGTCGTCGCAGGCGTACTGCAGAGGGATGCACTGGCCGTTGCTGCACTTGTACTCGTCCGCTGAGCAGGGCCCGTGGGTGGGGGTCTGGCCTGGGGTGGACGACACATGTCATGTCAGGGAAACATGGGATGTAGAGTTGAAGGATCATCACTGAGACAGACCAATGTTATGGCGCTTACTGTCCGTCACCAATTTAACGGCGCTTTGATGACCTACAGTACAGCGAGCGCCATAGCGTTCTATGAAAACCTCACTGACCTCTGGTCTGTGCACTATTACCATGTCGAATCTCCAAACCCCTCCCCCAAAAGTGTTCCGAGCAGCCCTCTGACGTGTGATTGGTCGGTACTCACAGTGCTCCGCCCTCTCGTCCGTGCCGTCGCCACAGTCGTCCACGGAGTTGCACAGCTCGTGACTGTAGATGCAGCGGTTGTTTTCGCAGCGGAATCGGAAGGGAGACTCGCACTGGATGTCCACTGGGGAGAAGAGACCCAGGCAGACACACACTCGTTTAGTCTTGGGCCTAAAAGACAATAATGGCCGGGTTTCCCGATAAAGAACCTTCTTAAGGAACCCTTCTTAAGCAACCCGTTGTATGGGAGTTAAGAAGTACTTTGGAGTTAAGTGCTTCTTAACGCGTGCGGGAAACCCGGCCAATGTCACCTAGGATTGCAAAATTCCAGGAATATTCACTTCCCAATTCATGGGAATGAATGGAAATGAATTATGTTTTTAAATGTATTCCCTTAATTCCCACCAATTCCTGTTCATCCCCATGGGAAGTTTGTGAATATTCCCAAATTTTGCAACCCTGATGTCACCAAGTGATGGTTTAATGGAGAAGATCAAATATTGTAATATTGAAGATGGAAGCTAAGTCTGTACGAAAGCCCCTGAAGCCAAAAGCGAGTGGTTTCATCTCCAGTCGGATCACTGAAACCGAGGAAGACGTTTAACCCCAAGGCCCGACCGTGTGATCCGTCTATCCCCCGTTTATGAGTCAGCAGTGTCCTCACGGCAGAGGTGGAGCTCCTCGTCGGAGTCGTCCCCGCAGTCGTTGTCCCCGTCACACTTCCAGTAGGGCTGGACGCACACGTGGTTCCGACACTCGAACAGGAACGGGGGACAGTAGGTTCCGTTGGGATAGCGGGGAACTGTGGAACCCAGAACCGCTCATGATGAAACACATCCACGCAGAGGAGACGAGCGAAGTGAACTGTAAATACATTATTATTATTATTATGGGATGTCACTCACGACATGAGATCTCGTCGGTGAAGTCCAGGCAGTCCGCGTTGCCGTCGCATTTGAAGCGGTCGGCGATGCAGTGTCCGCTGCCACACTGGAAGTAGCCGGGGTGACAGGAGCGCAGCTCTGCAACGACACAGCGCACGACGTCCGCCATTAACCCCGGTCCGCCAGTAACCCCTTCCCTCATCCCTTTCAATTATTAATTAATTAATTTGGTAACACTTTACAATAAGGGTACATTAATAAGCATTAGTTAATGCATTATTAAGCATTAAGTAACAGTTAACTAATGTCTCTATTAACCATTTACGAATGTTATTTATGTTAACTAAGGTTAACTCACCTAACCCTAACCTTAACTAAGGTATTCATTAACATTAGTAACCTAACCTAACCTAACCCTAAATAAGCATTAGTTAACTAATGTTTTTTGTGACCCTTATTGTAAAGTGTGACCCTTTATTTTTTATTATTTTAGACCCAGGACTAGGTGGCGGGACTACATCTCCACACTGGCCTGTGAGCGGCTAAAGATCCCCCAGGCAGAGCTGGTTGATGCTGCCAGGGAAAGGGATGTCTGGGGCCCCCTGCTGGAACTGCTGCCTCCGCTACCCGACCCCGGATAAGCGGACGCCGATGGATGGTTGGATGGATAACCTTTATTTAACCAGGTTTGGACCCATTGAGATTAAAATCTCTTTTTCAAGAGCGACCTGGAGAATGGTGGCAGTGCAAACAGTTCCATACAGCACACACATTAAAAACAATAGATCGGCTCAAAAGAGCCATACAGTAAAAGTGCAGGGAAGCCATGAATCCTATTTCAATGAAAACAATTACAAGTATCAATAGTAAGTTTCTATAGATTTCACCATGCCTTTAAATTAATTCAGAGTGACTAGATCCTGGAGTTTCAGTTTATTTTGCAGGCTATTCCATGCAGATGGTGCAGAAAACATAAAGTTCTTCTTTCCCAACGCAGTCTGAACTCTAGTAACAGTCATAAGCATGGTGTCCTGAGGCCATCATTTCATCATCTGGTTAGAAAGACAGATAAATGATAGGCTAGTCTACCCAGAAAGGCCTTATAATTAAAAACATACCAATGACTAAGCTGATGTACAGTATTGACAGAACAGGACAATTGACTTTGGAACACAAAATACAGTGACGAGTGATCCTCTTAATCCTGCATCCGCCAAGCTGTGATGTAGAACTCGGATGCTAACGCTGTGCTCATGACTACTGTCAATAAAACGGCAACAGACATCAACAGACGTGGGATTTATTCTCCGCCAGGGCCGGTGGATTTTCCGCTGAGCTGAATAACTGGATCATGGTGGTCCTGTCTGTCTACCCCTAGTGCTTTTAAAAGGTGAAGCTTTATTGATTCTTTGCTTAGCGCTGCCCCCCCCCCCCCCCCCCCCCCCACACTCCCACCGCCCCCCGGCCGCACAACCATCTAACCAGTGCCAAGGCCCCGAAACAAAGAGCCCCCACTCACCACAGTCCCTTTCATCAGAGTTGTCCTCGCAGTCGTTGTCATGGTCACAGACCCAACGGTCAGGAATGCAGTGAAGATTATCGCAGCGAAACTCGCTCTCCGAGCACGGCCGCGGACCTGTAGGGGGCACAACGGTTTGGGAATTATCACCGCACACACACACCGTGGGTGAATATTAGGGTTTAAACGCCACGACCCCAAAGCTTAGCGGCGTAGACACAGCTGGCAGTGTTGAATCAGAGCGTTCTGTTTGATCAAAGCGCACGACGACGTCATGCTGCAGACATATTTGTGTGATGAGCTCATGGACTTTCGCCGGAGGTGTTGTCTTTCTCCCGGCGCATTCCCTCTCCGGCTACGAGGGGAGTGGCGCCCGGGTTTCAGCGTATGACACCATGATTTAGCGAGATTTAGATGCCGGCGGCCAGGGGTGGCAGCTCCCTCCCCTCCCCTCTTGACACTCCGAGGACAGCCCGTTTCTCTGCCGGCCGATAAGACCCGCCTTGCAAAACGCTGCCCACTGGACAGAAGTGTTGAGGCTTTTACAAGAGCACCTCCTTATCTGATATAAACAAATAACAGGTCCATTCTTAACCATCAACAGAGCCGTCTCATCTGGATGATTCACTGCAGGGGGGCGGGGCGTGGGGGAGGGGTGTGGGGGGGCCCTGAACTGGAATCCCCCCCCGAGGATCACTTAGTACTTAAACAGTACATCCAGTTTTACAAGTTGTATGGCATTTGCAAGTGGATTAGCTATTTTACATGATCCGTTTCCCTGTAGGGCCCTAAGCCAAGTTCACCAATACCAAGACTTGACTGACAGTGACTTGACTGACAGTGACTTGACTGACAGTGACGATTCTCTCCAACTGTTCTGAAACTAAACCATACTACATTGTTAGTGCTATTGTCATGTTTTTTCCTGTATAGGATATGGTCTATTGTATGGTTCTGACCAACAATTCATAGCCACATATTAAAGTATCCATTTAGGCCCATATTGATTGCAGTCTGAACTTGCTGTCTTTTGTGTGTGTTTGGTTGTACTTTGCTCCGGACGCCAGACGGTTAGCAAACACCGCTGTCCTGGGACACTCTGATAGATTGTACAGTATGATGGCTTGTGTAGCCTGAGCCTTTAATGGATATACTAACTATTAGAGGTTGTATATATGTAACCTGTATTTCTATATATGCATGTGTAGCCTATTCTCAGTAGTCTGTATGTATACAAGATGTATTATTGGCCACTAATTTGCAATGTGCAACAAGTGTGTGTAATTGTTGTGGGTATTTAAAGATGGCGGCTTTGTAGTCTACAGAAGTCTGAGGAAGAGCTTTTGTGCACGAAACATCATGTTTTTCAAGAAGAAAAATCCCATTTTACTGGGAGCTATCCGGTGTGCGCAACTCTATTTTTCCTTAACTACAAGAGTTTGTGTTTCCAGCACTCAGCCTAACAGGTACAGTGGACAGCATGTGTCTTTTATATATTTTTTAATACAACTTTAAGTCTCCAACAGACAAGTTCTTTGTCTGAATAGTTTGTTTCACGGTCTTAAATTCCTCCACACTAAGTGTGGTGGTGTGTGGACAGGGTGTGGACAGGGTGTGGACAGGGTGTAGGACGGTCCGGGTGCCAGGGACAGCGTTGGGCGCCTGGACTCACTGCAGCTGCGCTCGTCAGAGTTGTCCCCGCAGTCGTTGTCCCCGTCACACCTCCACCTCAGCGGGACGCACTGGTGGTTGTCACAGCGGAAGTCTCCCAGGGGGTCGCAGGTCACCTCGTCTGGACACACAGCACACGAGGGTGAGCGTCACGCATCCGTACACACACACACACACACACATACGCACACACGCACACACAAACAAACACACACACACGTACAGACACACACACACACACACACACACACACACACATATACACACAGGTAATTTTATCTGGAACAAGAGCACACACGGATGAGTGTCACACACATACAGTACAGTATACGCACACACACACACACACACACACACACACACACACACACACACACTGCATTACATTACATTAGTAATTTTGCAGACGCTTCTATCCAAAACGACTTACAATTGTATTCAATGTACTGTAGGTAGTCACTACTACTGTACTCACCAGAACTCACAAGAGAATCTCTTCCTAAACAAGCATGTAAGAGCCTGACTTAGTGCTCAAGTAAAAGTGTGAGAACAGATACAATACAATACAACTACAGTACAAATACAATAAGGGCTAGAAGGAATGGTCTGTGTAATACTAATCCACACACACACACGCGCACTGTACACATACACTACACTACACTGATGGTCGGACGAACCAAAACATGTGAGGAAAAGAACAAAACAGAAACAAGACAGACGCATCAGCAGACGTGAAATTCCTCACCGATGAGGAGGACTCTGATCTAAGCGGGCACTCCCCCTTTTTTAATTAAAGCGATCGCACGCGGAGAGGAGAGGGTCCAGGCGAGGGCTGAGCTATGCCAGGCCCCGGCGCAAGGGGAGACGGGGGCGAGGAGGACGAGAGGGAAGACAAGCGAGATTGGAGAGGAGGAGGAGGAGGAGGAGGAGGAGAGCCGTGCTAGGCCGTCTCTGTCCCAGACCGCGCCGGAGGTCAGAGACAGTGCTACAGCCAGACCCTCCTGGCCCTCCACCTGGCCTGAGGGCTGCATTCTTCCCGGCAGATTAGCGCCGATCTCCCCTCCTGCGCGGGGATGGCACTAATGGAGCTGGGGCCTCTGATAAGAGAGGAGGGGAGGGGAGGGGGGTGGCGGGTGGGCCGGTGTGTGTGTGTGGGGGGGAGGGGCGAGTCGGATCGTACGCGCGGTACAAAGAGGGCAGTGTGAACCCTACCCCACGCACTGTCAGACACACACACACACCGACGCGCACGCACACACACAGACTCGCAGGCCATAAATCCCCGAGCGCTCTCCCGGGGGGGAGTGCTGAGACCCTCTCCATCACCACCTCCCTCCACCCCTCTGTTATGCTGCTCATGAGGAGCTAATGACCCTTCACTCACTCTCCTCCTGACCTGGAACTAACACGTTTTTCTTTCCTTACAGCACCTGATTTACAACAACAAAAATACTATTTTGAACCCCTGAACACACAATGGTTCCTATTAAAAAATTAAATAGTCATTCAGCGCCTTGAAGGCGAACTACTGTACTTGGTGATGTCGACGATGACCTGACGAAGACCCACCTTGGGTCGAAACGTTGTTTTTTGTCCTCAAGTAATAAATATACCTTGGAGCAGCTGTCAGTACGGACCTCACTTTTTTTGCATTCTTTGTAACCGTATTGTCCGGCACCAGCGGACGGTCGATGTGTTTAGCAACTCTTATCACTTCTTCTAACGGTTGCTGTGGGCTCACCGCAGTTCTGCTCGTCGCTGTTGTCCCGGCAGTCGTCGTGACCGTTGCACACCGACCACAGAGGAACGCAGCGGTAGTTGGTTCTGCAGGAGAACTCTGTGTGGTTGTCACAGCGGTACGAGGCTCCCACTGTGGGAAGACCAGGTGAGGTGAGTCGACAATAAACAGAAAAACAAAAAATATGCAGACACAGCATGTATGGTTTCAGTCTAAATCTGATTTGGGCCATTAAAGTGTGTGTGTGTGTGTGTGTGTCTGTGTGTGTGTGAGAGTGAGTGCGTGTGTGTGTGTGACTGCGTGTCTGTATGTGTGCGCACGTGTGTGCGTCTGCGTGTGTGTGCGCCCGCCCGTGTGTTTCTGCACGTGAGTGTATGTCTGTGTGTGTGTGACTGCGTGTCTGTGTGTGTGCGCCCGCGCGCCTGTGTTTGTCTGCATGTGTGTCTACGTGTGTGTGTATGTACAGTATGTGTGTGTGTGTATGCGCATGCGCCTGTGTGTGTGTGTCTACGTGTGTGTGTGTCTGTGCGTTTCCCTCACTGCACTCCTCCAGCGGTTCGTCAGAGTTGTCCCCGCAGTCGTCGTCCACGTCGCACCTCCAGCTCTGGGGGACGCAGCGTCCGTTCCGGCACCTGAACTGTCCGGGCCGGCAGGTCCTGGCGGAGCAGTGGGCAGGCTCCTCGTCCGAACCGTCGCCGCAGTCGTCCTCGCCATCGCACTGCCACGCCTCGGGGACGCAGCGCTTGTTGGCGCACTGCCACTGGTGGCTCTCGCACTGGTGGGTGGCTGGGGGGCCAGACCAGGTAACGGGGGTCAACGCTCGACGCAAGGTCAATCAAATCTAAATTTTACAGTATTTAGACAGTATTTCATACACAGAGGCAACACAATGGGCTTTACAGAGAGCAATGGTGGGGGGTGGGGGGGGGCATATATCCTACTGTACCCCAACATTTTCCAGAGGGAAGCACAAAAACCAGTTCACCCAGGAACCGAATAAGTGATCTGTAAAAATTCTTCCCTGACCTCTCTTGACGAGACAATCGAGCAGTTCCTGTAAAATGTTTGTCTATTGGCTAGGAACATTTACAGAGTGATAAACAGTCCCTCTCCTTCCATAGCCATGGACCATCATATGAAAACATGGGGAACATCATGTCAAATGAACAAAGACATTTCAGAACACTACAGGAATGAGAACGCAACAGAAATGCGGTCGCTTCGTGAATTGGGGGGGGGGGAAATGCGCAGGCGATCTCCTGGGCTACCCACCACACAGCACGAGGTCCTCGTCCGAGCCGTCGTGGCAGTCCCGGTTGCTGTTGCACAGGAAGTGTGGGCTGGTGCAGTTTCCGTCGGCGCACTGGAACTGGCCCAGCCGGCAGTGGCGCCCGGGGCAGGTGGGGGGCTCGTCGGAGCCGTCCCTACAGTCCCGCTGGCCGTCGCACTTCCACCACACGGGGATGCACCTGCGGGGACACAGACACCAACGCCAACGCCTCAGAACAGCGGCGGTTTGAAGCTGAAACGTTTATCTATTTGTTCTCAAGCTCTTTCTCGTATACATGGGCGGTTTAAAAATATGACTTTGGCTGTCTCTCTTCTTTTGATACTTTTTTCATTTTCTTTATTTTTAATATTATATTAATATTATTTAATATTTTTAGTTTACTTTTTTCTCTCGTCTTTTTTCTCTCTTTCTATTCTCTTATGTGCGCTGTTTGTGTTCAAGTATACCATTGTGAGGCCTTTTTTGTTTGTTGTGTTTGTGCGTTAAAACCGAAAAATAAATAAAAAAGAACAGTAACAAAGGCCTTCGCATAGAAAAGACAGGAGGCGTGTCGTAGGAGGCCCGACGGGGGCAAACAGGAAGTCAACAACATGGGGAGGGCAGGAAGTACCGTAGTAGAAGGACAAGTGATTGCGCTCAAACCCGGGCTCAAACCCCTCCTCCCTCCGGCCCCTCCTCACCGTTCATTGTCGGCGCATCTGTACTGGGTGCTAGTGCACATGGGCAGACAGCGGGCCACGCCCCCCATCTGCACGGTCAGGAAGTGGTCGGGGCACTCGCAGGCGCGGGACCGCCCCCCCGGGCGGATCAGACACAGGTGGGAACAGCCTCCATTGTTCACGGCGCAGGGGTTGGTCACTGTCAGGGGGGGGGAGACGGGGGTCAGAAACTCCGGTTCATTCCGTTCCCCCATTCACTACAGCTGGGCAAACAGGCGTCGCATTGTCTCACCGCGTCACTGAGACACTTGAATGGGCTCAATCGGCAGGAAACTGTCCATCACCTCCGGCTAAGCAGGTGATAAGAATCTAAGTAATGAATGAGGATGATAGCGGTGGAGGAAGCTCTCCAACCTCAGGATATACACTCAGGACGTCAAACTCATCTCTTGAAGTGCTACCACAATCCTCCCTCTTAAGCACCTATTGTATTTTTAGTTTGCTATTCTTGTGCCTTCAGCACTAGATTATGCTCTTAGTCACTTGTTTTAGAAAGGAGATGCACTTGCGAGTTCTGGCAAGTAGTAGTACATTGGCTTTTCCTACGTGAAATGCAATTATTCTTACGTTAAATGCAATTATTAAGTCGCTTTGGATAAAAGTGTCAGCTAAATGACTATAATATAATGTAATATGTAATATAATGTAAATAATTAACTAATAAAACAAAACAAACACTCGGATGATGCGCTGTGAGACTGACCGATGGGCTGTCGGTAAGGGTGGCACACGTGGATGTCGAAGGGCCGGTGCGTGGTGTTGACCAGCGCCTGGCGGCCCGAGCCGTCGTACTTGTTGCCCTTCTCCACGGTGCGCGTGTTCCAGTCGGTCCAGTACACGGTGTCCTCGAACACGGTCAGGGCGAAGGGGTGGGGCAGCACGCCGTCGTACACGGTGTGTCTGTGGCGACCCTCCAGGTCGGAGTACCTGCGGCGAGACGGTAGTTGGTTTTAAGGAGCGGAGCGGGGTGAATTGTAACAGAAGGAGGGGTTGTTTGTATCGGACGTAAACTCACTCGATGTAGTTGAGGTGTGCGTCGGACCAGTAGAGCATGTCGTTGGTGTAGTCGATGGTGATGCCGTTGGGCCACTCTAGCTTAGTGGTGATGATGGCGGCTTTGTTGGTCCCGTCCATCCCAACGCGGCCGATGAAGGCTTTGTTCCCCCAGTCTGTCCAGTAGACGTATCTGACAGGGAATACAAAAAACCACCTGCGGTTACACAACACCACAAAACCACCTGCGGTTACACAACTCAGAACACAAATCACTTGTTTTGTGGGAACCTGTGGGAACAGGAAGATACTATATTCGAAAATAATTAATTTTATTATAATCTTTATTATTGAACAGGAAGATACTACAAATTTGTGGGACTTTGGTGCTTTGTGATATTGAATTGGTAAGATTTTTTTTTTTAAAATTAAGGTTGTATTTTACTTTTAAAATTATTTCTTTTATTGTGTTTTATCTTCTATTTTATTTGTTCATTGTATGTCTATATTCTATGTGAAGCACTCCATGCGTGTAAATTCTCTGTTGTAAAGCACTTTGAGCTGCATTTATTTGTATGAAAGGTGCTCTACAAATAAAGTTGTATTGTTGAATGTCTTTATGGAACATGTTGTTTCTACTTCTCCGGTCGGCGCCGTCCACTCACCCGTATTTGGGATGCAGGACGATGGCCCTGGGGTTTTCAAAGCAGTAGGTGTTGTTGGCGTCCACGCAGTCTTCCGCCAGCTTCCTCACGAAGCGTCCGTCCAGCTCCGACACCTTGAGGCAGTCCAGGAAGCTGTCCACCCAGTAGAGCTTCCTGGCCACCCAATCCACCGCCAGCCCCTCGCCGTGCAGCACGCCGTTCACCACCGCCTCGCGTCCGGTCCCGTTGTAGAACATCCTCTCGATGACCCGTCTGCTCACGTCCACCCAGTACAGCCGCTTGTCCACGCGGTCGAAGTCCACGGCCACCACGCTGGTCAGGCCCTGCGCGATGAGGGAGTAGGCCTCCCCGTCCGTCGACAGGTTGCGCAGGTAGTAGCGGTTGCTGAAGATCAGGTAGGGCGCCGTGTCGCTGTTCTGACGGCAGCTGCGGCCGTCCGGCTCGCGGAGGTAGCCCGGCGCGCACTTGCACACGTAGGAGCCCACCGTGTTCTCGCACCTCTGGCTGCACACGCCGGGCGTGTCCGCGCACTCGTCCACGTCGTCGCACGTCCGCTCGTCCGACATGAGCCGGTAGCCCGGCCGGCAGGCGCAGACGAAGCCGGTGGGCGTGTCGGTGCAGTTGTGGTCGCAGTGGTGCATGGAGGGGTCGGTGCATTCGTTAATACCTGCGCCCGGGGCGGAACAGAGAGGAAGTTGAACAGAGAGGAAGTCGAAGTCAATCCGACCAATGAACACAGAGCATAGACGAATTAGGAAATGATGGGCCCCTGGGCACGTAAAGACCCCCCCCCCCACGCATTTTTTAATTTGCACAATGAGACGGATTTCTCCCCAAAAGAGATGAAGGGCCCATATTCCATGGAGTACTCATACCCTCTAAAATACTATAAACACTCACTTAAAAACTATCATGATAGTTACTTTCTCGTGACGTCCTCTAAGTGAATGTTTAGGCTATTGCTTCAGTTTCTCAGCAGGATTTTGGGGGCTCTGTTATTGACATGCATGACTCAGCCCTTAGTCATGCGACAAGAAATACAAACGGCCCCCTGAGCTCTTGGGCCCCGGGGCCCGTTCAGTAATATGTCTTCGACACAGAGCGACCAAAAACCCAGATAATAATAATAATAATAATAATCCTCTAGTCATCACTCACCGCAGTCCTTCTCGTCGCTGTTGTCCGAGCAGTCGTCGGTCCGGTCGCACACCTCGACGAGGGGGACGCAGCGCCCGTTGTCGCACCGGAACTGCCCGGGGGCGCAGGTGGGGGCGGGCGTGTGGCACATGTGCTCCAGCTCGTCGGACTCGTCGCCGCAGTCGTTGTCGCCGTCGCAGACGAAGTCGTGCGAGACGCAGCGCCCGTTCTGGCAGGTGAACTGGTGCTGCTGGCAGGGCTGGTAGGTGCACCCCCGCTCGTCACTGCCGTCCCCACAATCGTTCCTCCTGTCACACCTGTCACCAGAGCATCACTCAGTGTAAGTGCCGGTTTGACCACCAGAGGGCGCCGAAACCCCTCGATACGACGCCTTTACAAACCATAGCCTGTCTGACAAGTTCACCGCAGCTGTCAATCAACGTGTGTCGTGTTTAACAATAGCATCGGTTGCATCTGCGTTACGGGGCCGGCGCGACCTCTGACCTGTAGGACGAGCGGATGCAGAGGCCGTTGTCGCAGGTGAACTCGCCGGCGGCGCAGGAACGCCGGGAGCAGTTCTGGTGCTCGTCCAGCGCGTCGCCGCAGTCGGCGTCGCCGTCGCACACCCAGTCGTGCGGGATGCACTTCCTTTGCGGCGGCCGGTTGTTGGCGCAGGTGAATTCCGATGCCGAGCACGTGCGGTTGGCTGCAAAAAACAGAGGGGGGATTTTGACCAATCGCGTCCTTCCCGACGACGGCTCTCAGGGCCCGCATGTTTCACAGTCCAAACATTCCTAACTGTATTTCATGACTCTCGGCCGCGGCCTGAGCTGCCCCGTCCGCCTAATGTGACTCATCCCCGTCGTTTGAAGTGAGTCTCCCGCGGAGGCCGAAGCCGTGGGCTCCGGGCACCTTTATTGCGGAGAGCGCACACACCGGGGGTGAGACGTGACATAATAAGAGGTCTTGATCCACCCGGAGCCAGGGAGGGAGGGGAGGGGAGGGGGGGGGGGCGGTCAGGAATGCCATGCAGCAGCTCCTCGGCTCGGACCCTGGCCTTCGGAGACCTTCGTTCGGGAGCCAGAGACGCGGTGGACTAGCCTACCCCCCCCCCCCCATCACTTCCTCTCCCTCCTCCCCCGGCGGTCTCCTCCCAACCCCACCCCACCCCCCTCCCCCGCCGCCCAGCCTGATCCATCAGTGTCCTGACACCGAGAGAGAGAGGGGTGAGGGGGAGGAGGAGGAGGGAGTAGGTGGGTGGTTTAAGGGGGGAGCTCACCACAGCTGTGTCTCTGGTCCTCGTCGCTCATGTCTCCGCAGTCGTTGTCTCCGTCGCAGATCCAGGACGTGGCGATGCACCTGCCGTCGTCGCAGCGGAACTGGTCGGCGTTGCAGGTTCTCACCGTGGTGACTGGGGAGGACGCCACCACACAATACATACCAATACCATAACCATAACCATAACCTACACACATATACCACAATACCATAACCACACCACAATACATACCACTACCATAACCATAAACATACACAAGCTCATATACCACAATACATACCACTACCATAACCATAAACATACACAAGCTCATATACCACAATACATACCACTACCATAACCATACTTGGTCAACTCAGTGGAAGCCTTAACAGAAAGCACCAGCTTTGGTCCTCTTGATCTTACACCTGGAACTGAAGGTCATCCCAGCTTCTCCATTCAGGAGGTCTCTGAATCTACAGCTACCAATATTCTATGCTCACTTAAGAACTCTACTGACAAAGATGTTTATGGAATTTACAATATGTTCCTCAAGAGGCATAAAGAGACACACTTGCTGCTCCGATCACAAGCATGGTCAACAGCTCCCTCAGGCAGTGTGTGTTTCCAAAGGGGGGGAAATCAGCTATAGCATGGGTTCCCAAACTCCATCAATGTGGGCCTCCCCTCTGAAAACAGTGACACACCCGCGCCCCCGCAACCCCCCAAATTTGTCCTTTTTGCAAGGCAGCGTTAGCTAGCCCATAACGTTACACAGCTAAGTTAGCTTGATGGCACCTGCTGCTAGTTAACGTTATGACGTTTTTGCACAATACATTCATGCTTGCGGGGGGAGGCTCTCTCTGCACTATCCACAAATTTAGTATACATCTCTCCCATTATTTATTTAGATCTTATGACCTTTAAAATCACGTTTCATTCATTAAAACCATAGACATAAAAAAAAACTTCTTTTTTTTTTCTTCTAACCATCCCTCCGTTCCTCCCCTGAATTTCTTTGGGGACCCCCAGGGGAGGTCGCCTCACAGTTTGGGAATGCCTGAGCTATAGTTACACCTATCTTTAAATCAGGTGACTCAGCTGATCTTACCAGCTATCGACCCATAAGCATCCTCCCAGCTGTTTCTGAAATTGCTGAGAAATGTATTGCTGAGCAACTTATTACACACGGCAACAACTCACTATCAACTACACCCTATGCAATTTGGTTTTAGAGCTAAGCACTCCACTGATACAGCTAACTGCATCTTCTTAGAGAATGTTAAGCTTAAAATGGATAAGGGGGGTGTAGTAGGAGCGGTATTTCTTGACCTCTGGAAGGTCATTGGCACTGTCAATCACAATGTCTTGGTTAAAAAATGTAACTAACTTTTCCATAGAGTCTCTGGCACTGATGAAATCCTACCTGGAAGGAAGAAGCCAGTGTGTTAGAGTGGGTGATGATACTTCATTGACTCAGAGTTATGATGTAGGTGTACCACAGGGTTCTATTTTAGGCCCTTTACTCTTTAGTTTATATATAAATGATTTACCAAATGTCTGCAATAGTTGTGATATTCAAATGTACGGAGACGACACCGTGATCTCCTGTATGTGCACGCAAATAAGAAGAGCAGGCTGCACTTAAACTTACATCCACACTGGTGAATAGAACCAAATGGCTCATTGATTCCTGCCTACACCTGAGCGTCAAAAAGACAGTTTGTATGTTCTTCTCAAAGAGATCCTGCAAATCACCTGAGCCAGATGTTTACGTCGCTGGTCAGAGGCTCCAGGTAGTCTCTAGTTTTAAATATTCAGGTATTTTACTTGACTCTTACCTCTCTTTTAAAAAGCAGGTAAAATGTGACGAAGGTCATACAATTTAATTTGATGAACTCTAAGTATATATGACCTCATCTAACAACACAGGCTGCAAAACTGTATTTTAATTCTATGATTGTCCCTTACCTAACCTACTGTTTAACCAGTCGGGCACAAGCCAGCAGTACAACATTAAAATCTGCTCAAATTCTTCATAAACAGGCCTTAAAAGTACTGGACAAAAAGCGTTACCACCATTGCAATATTCTCATAAAACATAAACTTTTGAGTTAGGACAACCTCATTACATTTTCTAATGCATGTCTGGTTTTTAAAGTTCTCCATGGTCTGGCCCCACCTCCTCCAGTGAGTTTGTTTAACAAAATACTCAGATACGCAAGATCTGTCTCGAGAGGTGACCGTCTCGTTCCTTATAGGTCAAGCTCTTTTAGCCAGTCTGCATTTTCTGTTAAAGGAGCTCACTGTTGGAATACCTTGCCACATTTAAATTGGCTTAGATGGGCTTATTGCCATCAGTTGTGTGATCATTAACTTCAACTCTTTCCTGTTCTGCTTGTTTAGATAGTCTAGTGATGACTTGTTGTTATTTACCTGTACAGTACATGGTGGTATTCTTAGTTCCCTAATTTAAAAAAATAAAAATCCTAAGGTAGTGACGGCACATTGCTAAGTCATTGTTGTGATAACTGTTTCTATAATGAATAATGACTTATTTATTTTGTTTTAGTGTATGGCTTTTTACATCTGCCAGCAGGGACAACTGTTGAAAATGATCCATTCGGCTAACACTGGCACATTTATCATGTATATGTCTATGTTTTAGTACTTGTATTTGGTTGATTCATGTGTACTGTCCCTGGTCAATAAATAAATAAGACATAAAATAAGAAATAAACAACGTTCTATATAGTCACTTTTAACTTAAAATTTTGAACCCCATTTATTGAGGAAAAAAAGGGATTAACCCTTTATAACATTATACTGGCCAAACTCCCAAAATAGTGACAGTACTGGTAAACTCCACATTCCAGTGCTTAGTGATCTATTTAAACAAAAGCTGAAGAGCAGCTGTGTAAGTCCTCCGTCCTCCGAGACAAAGCCGAGGGGAGGGGCAGCTTGTCAGAGGGGGGGGGGGGGGGGGGGTTGGGGGCGTCGCCCTGGAGGAATGCAGCAGACAATAGGAGGCCTGGCCTGGCCTGACCACGTCCCTCACAAAGGACATACACCACTCACTCACACTCGCCGAGGTATCATTCCCACAGCTCACACACACACACACACACACACACACACACACACACACACACACTCACACTCACAGACACGCGAGGGGGGGCGCCGGTACTCACTGCAGGTGGAGGGCTCGTCGGATCCGTCAGCGCAGTCCGTGCCCCCGTCGCAGTACCAGTGGGCGGGGATACAGCGGCCGCTGGAGCAGCGGAACTCCGTCTGGGAGCAGGTGGAGGTGGCTGCAGGGAGGGGGAGGGGGCGGGGGGACACACACGCGCCTCCGTTAGTCACCCGTGACCTGGATGTTCAGCTGGCTGCCTCGTGAAGCCGGGAGGGGCCGGGCGCGGCGTGGGCGACTCACCGCAGTGCGTGGGGCTCTCGTCGCTCATGTCGCCGCAGTCGTTGTCCCCGTCGCAGAGGTAGGAGCGCGGGATGCAGATGTTGGTGCTCTGACACTTGGTGTGCCCCGGCTGGCACGTCCGCTCCGCTGAGGTCAACGAGAAGAAACAAACATCGACGTGGCCGACAGTAAATATCCTATTTTATACTACGGCTAGTTCCAACCATGCTTTGTGATTGGCCAAGAGGCATTCAGAGCCGTGCCAATAGCCACAATATACCAACGGGTAAATCACTCCGCTTTGATACATTGTGGTTGCCTATAGCAACGGTAAACAAAGTAAAAGTATTCCGGATTGCGGAGGGCTGAAGCAACACGATTTAGCTAAATTGAACAGTTCAAACGGATATTTTTCCCAAAAATATTTAACATCAGTGCAGTGCTGTTGTATCGCTCGAGGTCGTGCTTCATCGTGGTTAACGACGATTAGACGTTCCTCACGGACAGGGCCGGCTCTAGGCTTTTAGAGGCCCTAGGCAAAATTTCCTGTGGAGGCCCCTTTTGAAATAAACCGTACCCATCATCAAGCAACAAAGCTGGAGTCTCACTGGACTTACGGCAGTTCAGCTCGTCGGAGGTGCCGTTGTCGTAGCAGTTGTTGATGCCGTTGCAGACGTAGTCCTTGGAGACGCAGCGGCCGTTGTTACAGGCGAACTCGCTGTCGGGGTCACAGGGCCGGAACAGGCAGCCCGCCTCGTCGCTGCTGTCCCCGCAGTCGTTGTAGTGGTCGCAGCGGTAGTGGTAGGGAACGCAGCGACCGTTCCCGCACGTGAACACGGTCGGCTCGCAAGTATGGAAGGCTGGCCAACCAGAAACAAAGATATATGAGCGCTCCGGCCAATGGGAAACCAGAACAAGGTGAAGGCGAGCTAGCCGCTGTGCGGGTGCGCGTGAACACGCACGCACGCACGCACGCACACACGCACGCACGCACACACACACACACACACAGTGGAGAATGTGTTTACCTGACAAGGCTATAAATGATGCCACTTGAGGGGCTGCATGCAAGATACAGGTATATTGGTTCACTTGTTAGAATAGGAGTTATCGTGAGAAAACAGATTGTATTTGATTAGTGAAAAGCAAGCATACACACCAAAAACACCAAAAGGGTTGAAATCAGTCTTGGGCCCTGAAAAAGAGAGTTGTCGCCAGTTAGACGCCCTGTGTTAGTGAGGGGAGCTGGGAGCCAAAGAGAGCAGGGTACTGATCACAGCACGACAAGAGACAGCGTTAGTGTCACCACACACACACACACACACACTCACAAAACATGTACGCACACACACACATAACACCAGGGAGGACCAAGCGCTGTAACAGCAACATCACTGCCGGAGGCGCACATGCAAAAACATCACATCTGACCCCCCCCCCCCCCCCCCAACAAAGGACCCAGTTAAACGACCCCCAGAGTCGAGCGCCGCCCGTACGGCTCCTTCCCCGTCGGCCTACCGCAGACTCTCTCCAGCTCGTCGCTGCCGTCCCCGCAGTCGTTGTCGTTGTCGCACTTCCACTGGGCGCGGATGCAGCGGCCGTTCAGGCAGGCGAACTGGCCGGCCTGGCAGCGGGTGCCGTTGTCGGGGATGCAGTGCTTGTTGTCCGCCAGGTACCACCGGCCCTCCGAGGGGCACTGGCACTCGGCGCCCTGGGGGCCTGGAGGGGGCGGGGGGACACGCGCAAGTGAGTCCACACGCACGCTAAAGGCGCCCGAAACACGGCCCCAACCGACGCCAACCAACTCCCAACACCAAACAATTTTAAGTTGGCAGTTGTCGTTTAGCTGCAAAATCCATCCAACCGACGTCGCCAAGAAACATGGCACATTGATCCGACGTAGGTGTTGGTTGGAGTTGGTTGGGGCAGTGTGCAGACACCTTAACACACACACACACACACATACTTCTACACACTTCTTCACAATCGCTTCTACCTGGGGTGCAGATGTGGCTGCAGCCTCCGTTGAACTGCTGGCAGGGGCTGTCGCACTGCTGCTGCTTGGCGCCGGCCAGGACATGGATGTCCATGGGCCTGGACGGAAGGTTCTGGATCATCACCTTCTGGTCAGAGCCGTCGTGCTTGTTGGCCCGGTAGATGCTGCGCGTGTTCCAGTCGGTCCAGTAGATGAACTGGCCGTACATGCTCATGGCGAAGGGGTAGATGGCGGTGCTGACGATGACCTCACGGTTGGCCCCCGTGAGAGAGCAGCGCTCGATCTTCTGTCTGGGAAACACAGCAGGTGGCGTAAGAAACGATACGTACTACTCGCCAAGGTAACAGATCATAAGAAAGAAAAACTTCATATGAAGCTCATTTATTATTGACGTTTGGGCCTGTTGGCCTTCTTCTAATCTCGATTCTGAAGAAGGCCAACAGGCAGAAACGTCAAAAATAAATTAACTGCATATGGATGCGACACTTTGTGTCGACTGTGTGCGACACTTTTTTTCTTTCTTATGATAAGAAACAAAACAAACTCACCAGGAACATGGCAATCTTAAGGTGTCTACACACACCGCCCCAACTGACACCAACCAACTCCCAACAGCCAACATTCTAAAGTCGGCAGTTGTAAGAATGCTAAAATTCCGCTGTAAAATCCATCCAACCGACGCCAACGGTCACCAACAAACATGGCGCCGCCGATCCAGCGTTTCTGTTGGTTGGTGTTGGTTGGCGTCGGTTGGGGCAGTGTGTGGGCAACCGCTAATGTGTTAAAAACTCCTAGCCTTCGCGAAGGGTCGGCGGTGTCATTGTGTCGTTAAGTGAGTGTGATGGCGAGGGCTTACAGGCTGGCGTCGGCCCAGTACAGCCTCTGCTCCTCGTAGTCCAGCGTCAGTCCGTTGGGCCACACCAGGCTACTGTTCACGATCTCGGTCCGGAAGTTTCCTCCTAAAGTAGCGCGCTCGATCTTTGCATTGGTCCCCCAGTCTGTCCAGTACATATACCTGTGGGGAAAGCAAAGTACGTTTTCAAACGAACCAAGACATCGTTTCCTGAGTTCATCGTTTCCTGAGTTTCATGAGTTCTTTTTATTCGGGATACTGCATGATACTTGAGCTATGGTAAATGGTAAATGGACTGCACTTATATAGCGTTTTTATCCAACATCGCTTTACAATGGCCTCTCATTCACCCATTTGGGGTTCAGTATCTTCCCCAAGGACAATTCGACATTTGGACAGGAGGAGCCGGGATTCGAACCGCTGACCCTACGATCATTGGACGACCCGCTCTACCTCCTGAGCCACAGCTGCCCCCAATTAAGAATTAGAGCTTTGGTCATCCTACAGTGAGACGGCGTCATTGGCGTGTCCTCCCAGCCTTACCCCCTGCAGGGATCCAGCATGATGGCTCTGGGCCGGGGGACGTGGGCCACCACCGTCCTCTGAGAGCCGTCCACGGCCATGGAGCTGATGCTCTGGTTGATGTAGTCGCTGTAGTAAATCCTTTTGTTGATCCAGTCGTAGGCGATGCCATCGGGAGCCCCTAGATCTACACCAACGCACAAACACACACCGAGACGTCACCGTACGCCTCGATATCTCAGATCGGATATCAGTCGTGAATTGCTAAAATCAGACTCTGTTAGATTCGTTATTAGCTTAAGTGGCCGAGTCAAATTGTATTCGGTGCAGCAAGTTACATGAAGTGCCCAGTGTAAGGGTGTGTGGACGAGTCGCAGGGCCGCGTACCTGAGGCCACCGCCACAGCCGGCGAGGTGGGTGAGGAGAGGCTGATGTAGCTGATCTTGCTCACGCCCACCCCGGAGCTCTGGGTGTAGTAGATCCTCTGGTCGGCGAGGTCGTAGTCCAGCGCCACGGAGGTGCGCGGCACGTTGACCACGGGGAAGGGCAGCCCGTGGTCGTCGGGGTCCAGGCGCAGACTCCGCACCGTGCTCTCCGTGGTGTAGACCAGGAAGTCGTCGCGCGACACCACACAGCTCTCTGCGTCCGCCGCCAGGTTCCCGAAGGCGCAACTGCACCTCCTGGCCCGGGCGCCGCCGCCGCCGGACCCGGGGAGGGCGAAGCAGAAGTGGGCGCAGCCCCCGTTGGCGTCCAGACAGGGGTTGCCGTCCAGCTGCTGGGCGGAGCCGGGCTGGACGCGGTGGTCGTAGATGGTGACGTCCCTCAGCATGTTGACGTTGTCCCTAATGACCGCCGGTGGCTCGCTGCTCCCCGGCTCCTTGCTGGCCTGGAAGACCTTCTTCAGGTTCCTGTCCACCCAGATGATGCTGCCCTCGAACACGGTCACCCCGTAGGGGGTGGGGTAGCGGCTGCCGTACCGGACGACCTCCGTCTCCCCTCCCTCGGGGTTGACCCGCGCGATCATGTCCAGGGAGTCGTCCACCCAGTAGACGTAGCCCGTCCGGTAGTCCAGCGCCAGTCCGCGGGGGGTTATGATCCCGGACGACACCAGAACCGTGCGGTTGGTCCCGTCCAGCAGGGCGCGCTCGATCTTGGGGTTCTGGCCGTAGTCGGCCCAGAAGAGGTGTCCGTTTTTGGGGTCCACCACGATGTGTCGAGGCATGTCCACCTGGGTCTTCAGCAGCACGCGGCGGAAGGTGGTGTTCAGGCGCAGAACCTCAACGTAGGTCTCCGTCAGGAAGGCGTTGGTGAAATAGAGGTTCCCTGGAAAACCGCAGAGAAGTCGACATCCTCAGGAAGAGAATCCTACACTGTCGTCAACTTAACAGCACTGAGACAGTGCGGCACCATAGCTCAGATAAGATCAACTGGAGACAGTTGGTCACGCAGACTGTATTTATTTAGTTTTGTACAGTAAAGACAAAATAACCCCGTTGACCATACATACTACAGTATTTTGTCCTCGGACTTCATGTGGTCATGAAAGACTCAATTTATCTGTACACATGTTTGTTCCAGCCTCATAATACCAGCACATCTAATCTAACTAGAGAATTAGAGAAATTGAGATGAGGCCAGACAAACGTTTCCTTCTGAACAGATCAGCCCAAAAGCCCGGTTCTCCTCGGTCGGGTACCTGCGGCCCAGTCCACAGCGATGCCTCGTATCCCGTTGCGTCCGATCCCGGACGTGACCACGCTGCGGAAGCCCGAGCCGTCGGGTTTGATGCGGCGGATCCCGTTCTGCGACGCCACCGTGCTGCTGAAGTCACACCAGTAGATGAACCCGGACGCCATGTGGACTTCAACATGGAGGGCGTTACGGCCTGCGAGATGGGACCACAATCGGTTAGTGAGGGTGAGTGAGTGAGTGAGTGAGCGAGCCAGTCAGTCAGCCAGTCAGTCAGCTAGTCAGTCAGTCAGTCAGTCACTCAGTCAGTCAGTCAGTGAGTCAGTCAGTCAGTCAGTCAGTCAGTCAGTCAGTCAGTCAGTCAGTCACTCAGTCAGTCAGTCAGTGAGTCAGTCAGTCAGTCAGTCAGTCAGTCAGTCAGTCAGCTAGTCAGTCAGCCAGTCAGTCAGTCAGTCAGTCAGTCAGTCAGTCAGTCAGTCAGTCAGTCACTCAGTCAGTCAGTCAGCCAGTCAGCCAGTCAGTCAGTCAGTCAGTCAGTCAGTCAGTCAGTCAGCCAGCTAGTCAGTCAGTCAGTCAGTCAGCCAGCTAGTCAGTCAGTCAGTCAGTCAGTCAGTCGTCAGTCAGCATAGTCTTAAATAACTCATCAGTGCCTGCCTCTCCTTTGAGGGAGGGCTCAGGTAGTCGTCTCCTCCGACCTCCACACCCACCTCTCCCTGCCACCGGGACCATGGCCTCCGAGTGGTCCGCTCCCTCCAGACTGAAGCCCTTCAGGGCGGACAGGGTGGAGATGACCACGTAGGACTGGTAGGGAGCGCAGGTCCGGTTGTCGGCGGTGAGTTTGAAGCCCGTAGCGCAGGCGCAGCTGAACAGGCCTTTGGGCCGCGGCAGACACAGCTGCTCGCACGCCCCCACGTTGTTACTGCAGCCGTTGGTCGTTCCGGCGGAGGCTGAGAGGGTACAGAGGAACAGTCACACAGCCACAGTCACTGAGAGAAACAGCGAGCCCCGAGACAATGCTGGTGATGTATGGTAAAGTGTAGTAGGGCTGACCCCATTTAGTCGACCGGTCGATTGTTTGGTCCACCAAGATTTGTTTTGGTTGAGTAAAAATATATATATATATTTTTTTTTTTAATTCTCCACACAGCATGAGATGATGCGTGCCACAGAATGGTAGTAGAATAATCCTTTCTGGATGCTGTGTTCTTCACGCTTAACATAGCTAGGCCTTGAACTCAGTCATTAGAAGTCTTTAGTGCATATAGTTGTGTATTTATTAAAACAAATCAGGTAGGTCATATAGTAAAAATATAAAAATAAAAATATTTTTTTATTTTATTTATTTATTTTAAAATGTCGAATAATCGACTAATCGGAAAAAACGGACAACTATTGGTGGACCAAGATTCCTTTTACCCGGGGACAGCCCTAGTTAAAAATGTTGTGTTTTACAATGATCGAGGTCATATTTTCTCCAAATATCTCCGCTGGGTACTCACTCTCCCTGTAGTGCACTTTCAAGACCCTCAGCCCGGACACGTTGTCACGAAGCACCACCCTGTCGCCCCCCGTAGCCTTGTCCACGCGCTCGATGACCTCGAAGTCGCGGTCGGTGAAGTAGAGGAAGCTCTCGTGGACCGCCACCCCCCAGGGGTGCGACATGCCGGTCACGATGGTGACGCGGTTCGACCCGTCCGGGTCGCCGCGCTCGATCTGTGGAATGGCAGCGATGATGTGACCATCTTGATGCTTGCGCTTCACAGTACAGTAGTGCTCTATACTATCAGCCTAGGGGTGTGCTCAGTGGTGGAAATAGACAGGTTCTACTGGGGGAACCCATATTTGGGTGAAGTGGGTGAGTCTTGGACGGCGGAACCCCACCCTTCCCGGCGGAACCCCACCCGCGCTTCTCCTCGTCCGGAAAATAAAGCTAATCGCTAAAGATGTTTTTACATTCACAGATATTTTTTTTAAACAGATAGCATAATGCTTTCATGCATTGCACAACTCTTTTTTTACCCCAATAAAAAAACATTGAATAGATTTTCGAAATCTGTGAGGAGACTTTTACTCCTGGAACCGCGTTCCCCTTGTCCCCCCCTGCGTTCCCCACCATTTCCACCCCTGGGTGAGCTACAGGTTGTGACTGTGGTGTTTGAGAGAGTGTTGGTAAGTGCCCACCATGCCGGTCCCGGTGACAGCCCAGTACAGCTTGTTCTCCCTGATGTCCACGGTGATGAACTCCACGTGGTCCAGGTTGTTGGTGAAGAGGGTGACGGAGTTGGCGCCGTCCATGTCCACGGACGCCACCTTGGCAGGGATGCCGCTCTCTGTGCCCTGGTCGGTCCAGTACAGTTTCCTGCAGAAGAGGCAGAAATATGAACGCACGTCAATTCACCCGAGATGTTCCTAAGGTGTTTTAGAATGCTAACGTTCCCCTGGTTCTAAGGTGTTGTAGAATGCTAGCATCCTCTGGTTCTAAGGTGTTGTAGAATGCTAACTTCCCCTGGTTCTAAGGTGTTGTAGAATGCTAACATTCCTCTGGTTCTAAGGTGTTGTAGAATGCTAACGTTCCTCTGGTTCTAAGGTGTTGTAGAATGCTAACGTCCCCTAGTTCTATAGTGTTGTAGAATGCCTACATCCTCTGGTTCTAAGGTGTTGTAGAATGCTAACGTTCCCTGGTTCTAAGGTGTTGTAGAATGCTAGCATCCCCTGGTTCTAAGAGGTTGTAGAATGCTAGTGTCCTCTGGTTCTAAGGGGTTGTAGAACGCTAACGTCCCCTGGTTCTAAGGTGTTGTAGAACGCTAACGTCCCCTGGTTCTAAGGTGCTGTAGAACGCTAACGTCCCGTGGTTCTAAGGTGTTGTAGAATGCTAACTTTCCCTGGTTCTAAGGTGTTGTAGAATGCTAGCATCCCCTGGTTCTAAGAGGTTGTAGAATGCTAGTGTCCTCTGGTTCTAAGGGGTTGTAGAACGCTAACGTCCCCTGGTTCTAAGGTGTTGTAGAACGCTAACGTCCCCTGGTTCTAAGGTGTTGTAGGCTGTTGGGAGTGTGTCTGGTGGTGTTGAGTGGTGTTGAGTGACACTGAGCAGAGTTGAGCGGACGCCGGCCAGGTGTGCTGACAGGGGCACAGTTAGTAGCCATGGCGTTGAGCGTCGGCGCCGGGCCAGTGTTAAACAGGGCTTACCCTCGCGCCGGGTCCACGGCGATGCCAACCGGAGTGCCAGCGCCAGTCGGGGAGCCATTATTGGTGATTAAAGTCTTCCTGTACTGCACCTCCCCTCTGAGTTTCAAAACCTGGCCGCATGCACGCGCACACATACACACACACACACACACACACACACACACACACACACACACACACACACACAGAGAACAGGTCTATTACACTGTCACGGCAGTAACAATAATAACCTCGTTGCCGTCTGGTGTAAACGGCACACACCGCTGTACAGCAGGGGCCTCCTCACCTCGATAGACTGGGTGGCTGGGTTGGTGTAGTACAGGTTCTGGGTCATCCAATCCAGAGCCAGTCCTACCGGGGAACCCAAGATGGCCGCGGGGGCGAACTCGGTCCTGTTGGTCCCGTCCGACCTCACCCTGTGGATCTCACCCTTTGGGGGACAGGAAGACAGGACTGGTCAGACCCGGAGGGGCCGTAGCGTCTCCTATAAGACTGGTTCAGTGGACAGCGGACACACTCACCGGGTGCTCCACCCAGTAGATGGTCTGTTCGGCGTCGTCGAAGTCCACGTCGTATCCGTTCTGCAGCCCGGCCACGGGCACCATGGCGTCGTTGCTCTTGTCGTCCGGGTTCAGGGATATGCCGTAGATGATGCTGTCTCTCACCACCACCAAGAACGGATCCTCGACTGCGGGGGCCGCAACGACAGAGACGAGACGTCGTGAGGCGATAGCCTACATCTGTATATTTAACACTGATTTACCACAAAACCCGGTATGAACCGGACCTAACCGGACCCTAACCCCTAACCCTATTAACAACATGGTCTTCTAAAGCTCTGAACCAACAGAAGCTCAACCTTTCATTCTGAAGAAGCCCTGGTCTTTAAAGAAGGGCTCAGATTAGCTGGTGAAAGTTTTGTGCCACTATCTGATTTGCTTTGTCATCAGAGATTAGAATCGACGGATGGCCGTGGGCATTTTCATTCTTGGGTAATCGTTCTCCTCCCCGAGGGGAGAGTGCGTTCTGCTTGGTTTGAACGAGCTGAAACCCGAGAGGGATTAAGCTGTCGACCTAAAGAGGACTCCCCGGACCTCAGATTAAAGGTCCCTTGTCTTATTGAAACCTTAGACTCTCATGATTCTCAATATTTACCTCTGGAACGGGATTTTACAAGAGAATTTAAATGGGATACTGTTGACAAGTCCCTTGCTTCTAAAATAGGAGTCCAGTGTTCAGAGGCCAGTACTTCTACCGATAAGTTATGTGCATGCTGGAATACTCTAAGGTCCTTTTCTCTTCCACAAAGATTAGCCATACTTAGCATTGGCGACAATATCTCCTTCATTAAAAACGTGTGTTCTAGATGGTGAATTGTATCTGTTGCATCTGATTTCCCGTTTCCTGGGACAGAGGGTGAGTGTTTCCTGGGCCAGAGGGTGAGTGTTTCCTGGGCCAGAGGGTGAGTGTTTCCTGGGCCAGAGGGTGAGTGTTTCCTGGGCCAGAGGGTGAGTGTTTCCTGGGCCAGAGGGTGAGTGTTTCCTGGGCCAGAGGATGAGTGTTTCCTGGGCCAGAGGGTGAGTGTTTCCTGGGCCAGAGGGTGAGTGTTTCCTGGGGCAGAGGTTGAGTGTTTCCTGGGCCAGAGGGTGAGTGTTTCCTGGGGCAGAGGGTGAGTGTTTCCTGGGCCAGAGGGTGAGTGTTTCCTGGGCCAGAGGGTGAGTGTTTCCTGGGTCGGCCCGGTGCTTACCTCTGGCGCAGGTGAGCTGGTCAGCGGCCAGCGTCCAGCCAGACCGGCAGGCGCATGAGTAGAACCTGGGCCCCACCGCCGAGAGCAGGCAGATATGAGTACAGGGGCTCTGCAGGCAGTGGTTTTCACCTAGACACACACACACACACACGACGACACACACACACACACAAGACGACACACACACGCGCGCACACACATGTACGCGCACGCACAAGACAGCGACATACACACACACAAGGTACACACAAGACAATGACACACACAACAACACACACACACAAGACGACACACACACATACGACGACACACACACACACACACACACACAATACACACACACACACAAAGACACATGAGTCGGTCATTATAGCAAAGTTTGTGTTTTGATAATGAGATCTCAAGGTATATCACTAATACCAAAGCGATGTAATATCGCTGTAATATGTAATGTGCGCTGTAATATGTAATGTGCGCTGAGTCGTACCGGGGGGCTGTCTGGCCGGGTGGACCGCCACCAGGCCCATGGGCTGAGGGAGGTTGTACAGCATCACTGTCTGGTTCTCCCCGTGCCACTTATGGGCTCGGACCACACGGTTGATATATCTGTCGGTCCAATACACAAAATCCTCAAAAATGGTAATTGCGTGGGGATGTTGCAGTACCTTTTTATCGAGAGCAGCAAAAGACAAGAAGTGCGTTTTACTCACATCGTTCAACACAAACAGATTGTAAAAACATTTTTTGTTCCATATGAATGATATCATGACATCAGAGCAAAGTGACGCTGCGTCTCATTTCCTCACCAGATCACTGGCCAGTACTTGTCTCCTGTTGTTGCCATCGTAATCACAGTAGTCAATGAAATCCAGATAAGCGTCCGCAAAGTAGAGCAGACGGGTGGGGTAGTCGATGGTCAGGCCGTTGGGCCAGTAGAGTTTGTTGCTTATGATTGTGCTCCTCATCTTGCCGTCCATGCTGGCCTTCTCAATGCGGGGGTTTCTACCCCAGTCTGTCCAGAACATCAGATGAGCACTGCGCAGTGGAAAGGGTATCAATCAACCAATCAATCAATCAATCAATCAACCAATCAATCAATCAACCAATCAATCAATCAATGCTTTATCTGTATAGCGCATTTCATACACAGAGGCAGCACAATGCGCTTTACAGAGAACAAGGGAGGTGGGCATACGACCCACCCCTACATATTCCAGAGGGAAGAAAAAAAACAGTATCACCCGGGGGCCAGATAAGTGAGCTGTAAAAATTCTTCCCTGACCCCTCTCAACAAGGCGATCGAGCAAGCTCCTGGGGTATGTTTGTCTAATGGCTAAGAACATTTATAAAGCAATAAAAACATCATAGGAGAGACATGGCAAACACTGGTATATGTCTGTGTGTATATCAGCACTCAATCAAAGAGATGCTTTCTCAAAGTAGCCCACTGGGCACTGTACTTCAGTTCTTTACTCTATAGTACAGGACATAAGAGTATGGTAAATGGACTGCACTTATATATATAATATATATAGTATATATAGCACTTTTATCCAAAGCACTTTACAATGAAGGCCTCTCATTCACCCATTCACACACACATACACACACCAATGGCGGCAGCTGCCATGTAAGCTGCCATGTTGGGCCTGCTAATTGGGGTTCTGTACCTTGCCCACTTCCAACATGTTGTCAGGAGATGCCGGGATTCGAACCGCCAGACCCTCCGATCATCGGACGACCCGCTCTACCTCCTGAGCTATAGCCGCCCTGGACAGTGTCTAACATGGAGGGGAGATGCTACTCACCCTTCCCTTGGGTCCAGCACCAGGCCTCTGGGGTTGGTCACGTTCTGACTGAGCAGCACCGTCCTATGGGTGCCGTCCAGTTTGGACACTTCAATGGTCTCCAGGACATAGTCGGTCCAGTACAGGTTCCTGCCCACCCAGTCCACAGCCAGGCTCTCTGTCACCGTCACCCCACTGTCAAACACCTGTCGATCAAAGTAAGACCTCGAAGTGAGAAAACCTACCGAGGAAAACTTACTAAGCAAAGGATTCAGATTCAGATTCAGATTCAGATTCAGATTCAGATTCAGATTCAGATTCAGAGTCACATACATACTGTAATACAACGTAGGCGACAAGTTTGGAACAAAAAGATGAAGTTCCCTGGCACCGCTTCTCTCTGCTGATTGGACATCGGGGGGAGCCAATGAGAGATCTTAGTCCCGCACTCACCACGGTCCTGTCGCTGCCGTTCCTGTGGGCGCTCCAGATCCGGTCCTGGCTCGTGTCGGACCAGTACACGCGGTCGGCGGCCGAGTCGAAGTCCACCGCCACGATGTTCCTCCCGTCGCGCACCAGCGAGCGGATCACGTTGGGCTGGCTGGTGATGTCGTCCTGCACGATCTGGTTCCTGCTGGCGACCAACAGGAAGGCCTCGCGCGAACCTGCGAACGCACGGCGAGTCTCTCCGTCACCGGCGTCGCACGTTCTCGTCCGAACGGGCGACGCCGGTCTTCCGTTATCGTGTGCCTAAAAACCCCACACAGCTCGATAGACAGACCTGCTCCCCACGGCGGCAGATAAACGCTGCTTTGTTGGGAATCATGGCGTATTGGATTACGGGGGCCTTTCAGCGCGTTATCTCTGGGGGAGATGGGCTCATGTCAGGCGCGCTCCTCATAAACAGCCCTTTGTTGCCGATTATGTCCTAATTACCCCAGACGAGAGCCACTGACTGACATAGATGTTATTTCTCTTATCTGGGGAAATCGGAGCAGGGTGGAGAGAGAGGGGAGAGGATAGCGAGTCAGCCCGTCCGAGAGGTAGCGGGCGGGTGGGGGGCGGTGGGTGGAGGGGGTGGGGGGCGACCTCCGCTCCATTAGGGATCAGGGGATCAGTCCTGTCTCTAAGTCTCGTGTCTCTGCGAGCCAATCAGATCTCCTCCATCCAAGTATCAACGAGTCATCATTTCTAGAATATCAGGCGCTCTATTCGAGGGGAGCGATCGGCATTCGAGTTCTGAAACTCTCTCGCCGTGGCCTTCCGTCGCGCTCGCTCGGACTACATTACCCATAGTGCCGCTGCTCACCTGAGGCCTTGCAGGTGCGCTCGTCCGCCTCTAGGGTGTAGCCGTCCTGGCAGTGGCAGCGGAAGGAGCCTCTCTCGTTGAAGCAGTGCTGGCTACACAGGCCGGGGGGGCTACACTCGTCCACGTCCTCGCACGTCTTGGAGTCGTTGCTCAGCTGGTAGCCCAGGGGACAGGTGCACTGGGCCCCGAACGGCCCCTGGATGCAGCCGTGGGTGCAGCCCGCGTTGCTGTCCGAGCAGCTCTCCTGGTCTGAGGGGTTTTCGAGGGAGAGGGGAGGTGAGGGGACACGCCAGACGTACACGGCAGCAGACTTGAGAGACACTGAGGCGCTTTCCTGGCGTAACAGGAAGTCTGAGTAAACAGACAGGATCTGCGTGGAGTGAACACAAGGGATCTGGGGGGTGCTGTATTCCAGAAAGAGGGTTTAGTGAAAACTAGTTTGCTAACCCTGAGATCACTAAACACGCTTTCTGGAATACCCCTCTGGCTAACCACGCAAGTACAGTAAACAGCTACATCACAGCCATTCATGTACTGTACAAGCACAGTAAACAGCCACATCACAGCCATCATCACAGCGTTACCTTCACCAGAAACATGCTGAAGAATTTCCATATAATGCAAAAAAAATATACAGTGAAGCACAACTCCTACGTTTACTTCTACAGACGTCAGCCATGTTTGGCACCAGTCTACGCATTATCCAGACAGTTAGTACGGATGGCAGGTTTTGGGGGGTAAATCGTCACTACATGCATGCGGCTGATTGAGTGTTTGTTCCTACCTGGCAAGGGCTCGTCTGAAAGCAGCAAGGACAGCGAAAAGAGGAGAATCACAGATCACTTGAAAGTTAATACACACACCAAATCAGCACGTGCAGGATTTGAACATAATGATTCCACACAAGCAACACAATTCACCACTCGCATCAAAGGCAAGAAACCAGTGGCTTTACTCAAAATGGCGGCGTTTAAGCCTGCCGTCAGGACATACTAGGATGACGTTGAAAAATAAATCGCAACGATGGGGTGAAAACAGGAGGATGAAAGACGGTCGTTGTTTACGGTGATGATAACATGACTGTACGTCTGATGAGAGCACACGGGAACATTCGACAAAGGGGACCGGGTCGTTTTGATGGGCAGGAGCGTTACCTCAGCGCGGTTCCGGCGCGAGCCCGACGAGAGAGAAGAAGAAGTGGCAGAGAGAGGGGAGGGAGGGGGGGGGGAAGGGGGCGGAGACTTACTGCAGAGCGGCGACTCGTCGGCGCTGTTGGGGCAGTCCGGGGTGTTGTCACACACCCGGGTGAGGTTGACGCAGACGCTGTGACCCGGGCACTGCCACTGCCACCCGGGGCAGCGGAAGGGGGGGGCGGGGCAGTCCCGCTCGTCGCTGCCGTCCCGACAGTCGTTGTCGCCGTCGCAGAGCCAGCCGGGGAGCACGCAGTTGCCGTTGTCGCAGCGAAAGAGCGAGGCGGGGCAGGTGCGCGGCGGGCAGACGTGGTGCTCGTCAGAGCCGTCCTCGCAGTCCGGGTGGCCGTCGCACTCCCAGGTGGACGGGACGCAGCTGCCATCAGACTGGCACTGGAACTCTGTCTGGTGGTGGCACATGCCGGGGGGTCTGGTGGCTGTGGGGGGTGGGGTGGGGTGGGGTGGGGGGGGGGGGCAGTCAAATGAGCCAAATCCAAGTGTCTGACTGAAGTCATTTTGGTCTAAGACGCGGGGTACCTCTTATGCAAAGAAAATATGTTCCCCTACATATTAACCGTCAATATAGTGTGTATAATATATGGAGGAAATATACAGAATAATATACGATGCATACATAATATATTGAATAATACATAAGGAATTGCCGCTTTTCATATATTGCAGTATATCGGAAAATATAACCTCTAGTTTCCTATATATGGAAATGTATTTTTGATATATTATACAGTATTTTACAATATATATTGCTTCTTTTTTTTCATAAGGGACGCCACTTGTCTCACCGACCATAAATTAACCTCAAAAGTCAAAAAGAGTCATATTGGTCACTGATCACTGTTTTGAGCATCGGCCTACTGAAGGAAGCAGCTCTGTACTCACGACAGCCGGACTCATCGGAGCGATCGCTGCAGTCGAACACGCCGTCACAGCGGTAGTAGGAGTTCACACACTGGTGTCTGTTGGAGCACTTGAACTCAAACGCTGTGCAGTTGTAAACTGAAACACAAAAGCGGCAGTATTATACAACTAGACTGACGTTCTCTTTAACTGTGGCAGCTGAGGCAGTTAAGAAAAATGCAAAGTAATCGTATGAGATCAATGGGGCAGAAGGATTATCAAATAAGAACGCAAAATGTCACGTTTAGCTGTACATCCAGCTAACCTCTTCCAGTTTCATAGCACTGACACGGCTAAACTCCTCGTTACACCAAGTTCATCGTTTACTCCGCTTCAAATCCTGGAGTATCTGTTTTTGATCCAATCCATCACCAATATCTACAGATTCAACCTCTCAACTCGCAGACTCAATAATATATTCAGAAGGTAGTTTCAAATCTGGGGCTGGGACACAAATATGCCCCCCTGAGAAGTCAGAGCAGTGATGGAAACCCTGAAGCCTGGAAGACGGTCTTTCTCGCAAAAAAAACAAAAATATTTTAAAATATGTTCTAGTTTTGCGGTAGCAAATGACCCTGGGGTGTCCGTGTGGAGAGAGGCAGACTGAGACGGCGCGTTGGTACGCAGGAGACACTCACTGCAGCCCTGCTCGTCAGCCCCGTCCACGCAGTCCCTGTCCCCGTCACACACGTAGCTGGGGTCGATGCACCGGTGGTCCGGGCACTGGAACTGACCCGGGTCGCACGTACCGGTCAGACCTGCCAACACACACACACACAGACACACACACAGACACACACACAGACACAGACACAGACACAGACACACACAGACACACACACACAAGTCACACACATCCTCCAAGCTGGATTGTTCACTAATCAAAGCAATCACAGAGGATATAAAAAAGGGTGCGTTTGTTCATACACAGTAGCCATTAAAGTACAGTAGGGATACAGTAGAGTACAGTAGCCCTTAAAGTACAGTAGGGATACAGTAGAGTACAGTAGCCCTTAAAGTACAGTAGGGATCTGGAGGATCTCTCTACTGGGAGACTCACTGGGAGACTCACTCATAAGAGTACAGTAACCATGCATGTACAGTAGGGAGCCGGGTCTCTCTACTGGGAGACTCATTTATATACAGTAGGGAGCTGGAGGGTCTCTCTACTGGTCTCTCTACTGGTCTCTCTACTGGGAGACTCATTTATATACAGTAGGGAGCTGGAGGGTCTCTCTACTGGGAGCTGGAGGATCTCTCTACTGGTCTCTCTACTGGGAGACTCATTTATATACAGTAGGGAGCTGGAGGGTCTCTCTACTGGGAGCTGGAGGGTCTCTCTACTGGTCTCTCTACTGGGAGACTCATTTATATACAGTAGGGAGCTGGAGGGTCTCTCTACTGGGAGCTGGAGGGTCTCTCTACTGGTCTCTCTACTGGTCTCTCTACTGGGAGACTCATTTATATACAGTAGGGAGCTGGGTCTCTCTACTGGTCTCTCTACTGATCTCTCTACTGGGAGACTCACTGCAGTCGGCCTCGTCGGAGCCGTCGCCGCAGTCGTTGTCCGTGTCGCACAGCCAGGTGCGCGGGACGCAGCGGCGGTTGGCGCAGGCGAACTGGTCGGCGGCGCAGGTCCCCGGGACCTGGGTGGGGCAGCTCCTCTCGTCGCTGTGGTCGGAGCAGTCGTTGTGCCCATCGCAACGCCAACTGCCGGGCACACAGCGGCCGTTGGCACAGGCGAAGGCGGAGGAAGAGCAGGAAGTGTCTGAGAAAGAGAACGGGGGGTGGGAGTAAATATTAGGGTTGTTATTTTTCAGGATTTTTCCAGGTGACAAGACCTATCTTAATTTATCAGACATTATTTCATGTTATTTCAATTCACAGCTATTTCGGTGGCATGACTAGCTTCTGTACTACCAGTCCTGAACAGAAACAAGCCAGCCACGCACATAAGCCAGGCTGGACCTGGCCTGGTTCAAGAGAGTCCTTTAATGATAACGTTTCGGTTCTGTTCTATTCTACTCCTGTTTATTCTGTACCGAAAGAAGGAACATAATAAATTTACTATGAGTCCCGCAGTCCAGTTCGTCGCTGTTGTCGTGGCAGTCGTCGACGCCGTCGCATCGGTAGCTGTGGGGGACGCACTTCCCGCTGGCGCAGGAGAAGGAGTTGGCGCCGCACTGCAGCGTGGGCGGCTCGTTGGACGGGTCCTCCTCGCACGTCCGCCGGTCAGACGCCAGCCTCATGCCGTACGGGCAGCCGCACACGCGCTGGGAGTCGGGTGCCGGGAAGCAGAAGTGGCTGCAGTCTCCGTTGGGGTTGACCTCCCGGTTGCAGAAATTGGAACCTGAGGAGAGTGTGTGAGGAGAGTGTGTGTGGAGAGTGTGTGGGGAGTGTGTGTGGAGAGTGTGTGGGGAGTGTGTGAGGAGAGTGTGTGAGGAGAGTGTGTGTGGAGAGTGTGTGGGGAGTGTGTGAGGAGAGTGTGTGAGGAGAGTGTGTGTGGAGAGTGTGTGGGGAGTGTGTGTGGAGAGTGTGTGGGGAGTGTGTGAGGAGAGTGTGTGAGGAGAGTGTGTGTGGGGAGTGTGTGAGGAGAGTGTGTGTGGAGAGTGTGTGAGGAGAGTGTGTGTGGGGAGTGTGTGAGGAGGGTGTGTGTAGAGAGTGTGTGTGGGGAATGTGTGAGGAGAGTGTGTGAGGAGAGTGTGAGGAGAGTGTGTGTGGGGAGTGTGTGAGGAGAGTGTGTGTGGAGAGTGTGTGAGGAGAGCGTGTGAGGAGAGTGTGTGTGGGGAGTGTGAGGAGAGTGTGTGAGGAGAGTGTGAGGAGTGTGTGAGGAGAGTGTGTGAGGACAGTGTGTGTGGAGAGTGTGTGAGGAGAGTGTGTGTGGGGAGTGTGTGAGGAGAGTGTGTGTGGGGAGGAGGTGGGGGAGGGGGGTGATAAGGTCACAGCGTGAGGTCGGCTCTGTCGTGGGGGGCAAGGACCGGACAGTCGGGAGAGGAGGGTGAGGGGCAAGATGGAGTCCACCCCCCCCCCCCCCCCCCATGACGAGTTGCGGCAGATAGGGAGCCCCTTAAGTCGCGGCCTCGTCCCACCCAGGTGCAAAACAGAGCGGATCGGGGTGGGCGTTCCTCTGTACCAGCAGCCATCAGACTCTATATGAGCGCCTGAGCGCCCCCCCCAACTCCCAAACAGGGGGATATATATAAAGATTGTATGTACAGTATACTGTATGTATTTTTTTTTTTACTCCTCTAAATAGCTATATTATAGCTATATGTATGTTATTACTCTGATCTATTCTGTACATTCTCACTGCTGTCAACGTGAAAGTGACGGACAGGCGAGAGCCGGCCTGCGTGGACGCCGAGGCGCGGCGTGCGGCGCTCACCTGTCTGGGAGTTGGAGTTGAACGACTTGACGTGCATGATGCGGCTGATCCCCCGGCGGATGCTGACCATCTCGCCGCCATCCGTCTTGCGGACGCGCACGATGCCACCCAGGCGCCAGTCGGTGAAGTATGCGTAGGCTGGACGGGCGAGCACAGCAAGAATGCTTGTGAGAGACGGGCGGTGAATACCAGGGCGCGACCTCTGACCCCAGCTACTTCACCTCTCATCACCGCCAGACAGACATCAAATGGTTGAGATGCCACAGTAATTACCCTCTGAAATTATCATCAATCATTGTTAAATTAAATATAATTAAATTCTAATAATTTTACATAACTTCCATTTAATTTGATTTTATTTATTTGTTTAACAGGGACCTGCACATTAATAAACATTGCCGGAAGACAGCTAGTTTTCATCTGCAGACCACATATTACAACGGCTACCTGAAAAAAAAAACGTTAAAATGAAATGCAGACAGAGCACGGCAGTGCACAGACCACAGAAGCTCAGGGAACATAGCAGAACACCAACCACAGCACTTGTTACTGTAGATATTCCAGTTATAGATATCACAGCTAAGCAGTGATCCATATCTGCTTATATCTTCTGATTATTATAAAGGTTTTATATTTACCCCCAAAAATGGTGAGACCAAAAGGATGTGATATCTGCGTGATGCGGTCCAGGGAGAGTCTGTTCTGTCCGTCGAAGGTGCTGTGCTCAATCTTATTGAAGAAGGCGTCCACCCAATACAAACGCATGGAGCTGGGAGGGGGGAGGGTGAGGTGGGGGGGGTGCAGGAGCAGTGAGACAGCTGCTTAACGAGCAGTGAGACATCTGCTTAACGAGCAGTGAGACAGCTGCTTAACGAGCAGTGAGACAGCTGCTTAACGGCGTCCGTAGAGGGATTACAGGTGAGCGTACTGTAAGAGGCTCAGATCTCAGATGAGCGAACAATGAATTGATGTCGTTACACACAGAATACAATGTTGAAATGTAACAACCCCAACCCCTTCCTCCTCAACCCCAACCCCTTCCTCCTCAGACACAAATCAACCACCACTTGTTTTCTGGTAAATGAAATCACTGATCAGGATTAGGACCTGATTGTTTTTGGGGGGACACAATGAATTGTGAGTAAACACAGGAGAAATTGTTGAAATGTACTAAAATGTTGAAATGTACTGTATCTTGTAAATGAAATCATTCTCCAATGGAGAATAATTGGAGGAATAATAATAATAATAATAATAATAACTAATTTATATAGCGCCTTTCATGAATAGTACATTTCATTACATACACTTCATTCACTTGAGCCTAGGAGATGGCTTGGCTCACCTCCAGTCGATGGCCAGGCCATTTGGCCAGCCTAGAGTCGTGTTTACAATGGACAGGGCATGTGACCCGTCACACCAGGCCCGCATAATCTTCGCTGGACGGTACCAGTCTGTCCAGAAAATATACCTGCCAAAAAAACGTACACAAAGGCAAAATCAATTTGAATTAGCTTCAAAGACTACTCTCTTATACAAAAAAATGGAAATCTTTTATATAAACTGCAGAATATAGATGATTTATTTGAGGGCTCCACAGGGCTTTTGCGTTTAAGCCAAGTTCTTAGTGTTCCCCCACAATGCCCGCCTTCATGCTGAACTAATCTAGCCTGTTGGACCCAGGGGCCTTATGAGTTTGAAGCTATTGGAAATAGTCTCCGC
Source organism: Borostomias antarcticus (assembly GCF_949987555.1). Lineage (NCBI taxonomy): Eukaryota > Metazoa > Chordata > Actinopteri > Stomiiformes > Stomiidae > Borostomias > Borostomias antarcticus. The sequence goes on from NC_140242.1 coordinate 26,609,949, forward strand.
TAGCACTAAATAAAGACTCCCTTTTATCAGGTGGGGGTTTAAAGCGTGAACAATCTCTGAATGGATGGGCACCGCTGGACGCTAAGGAAGGTGTGAGCAGACACAAGTGGCCAGTTTGCTAATGCTGTTTTATGTTCTCGGGGAGGCAGGAGGCCGGGTTCGGAGATGAAAGTGAGGGCCTCTCGGTCTGCCTAATACCCTCGCTGAATTCTGAGCATGCCCCGGCCGGGAGGGCTTTGAAAAGTGTGACGGAAAAAAAGTGGATCCTATATCTAGCAGCGGTGTCCGTTCTATGATGACATCCCACTCCATAGATAGATAGATATTTTTATTTATTTATTTAGCCTTTATTTAACCAGGAAAAGATAGATAGATAGATAGATACTGTAGATAGATACTGTAGATAGAAAGATAGATAGATAGATAGATAGATAGATAGATAGATAGATAGATAGATAGATAGATAGATAGATAGATAGAGAAAGAGAGAGAGAGAGAGAGAGAGAGAGAGATAGATAGATAGATAGATAGATAGATTGATATATATATAGATAGATAGATACTGTAGATAGATAGATAGATAGATAGATAGATAGATAGATAGATAGATAGATAGATAGATAGATAGATAGATAGATAGATACTGTAGATAGATAGATAGATAGATAGATAGATAGATAGATAGATAGATAGATAGATAGATAGATAGATAGATAGATAGATAGATAGATAGATAGATAGATAGATAGATAGATAGATAGATAGACAGACAGACAGATGTGTAGGCTCTCCAGTTACCCAATCCCAGGATGCACCACGATGGCCCTGGGGTTGTTCAGGTTGCGTACGATGGCCCTCCTGGACTTGTCGGCCAGCCTCATGACCGAGATGCTCCGGTACCTCGGGTCCGTCCAGTAAAGGTTTTTTGAAATCCAGTCGTAAGCCAGGTCTTCCACACCCTCCACCCGATTGGCCGCGAGCACCTCCCTGCCTGCGCAGATGAAAAGCGCCGGCCGCCACCATTTAATACGCGGATGAAAGCGAAACGCACGCAGAGTAAATAGAACGTCAGCTCGTATTTGCCGCGCGTCTGTCAACCTGACAGAGAAAACTGGGGCTGGCTAACGCCACGTCCCAAAAACAACACCGGGGCGGTGTCCTTTCAATGCCTTTTGCCGGAATCCGTTACCACACGGATAAACACATTCTTAACTTCTCTTACAGGACTGTTGAGTTGTAAGTTGGAAAATACACATTGAACCCTCAAGAGCTATTTTAACAGCGTGACACCTTGCTTGTTTTATCTGGTTGGAAGGCATGGCTGTGCGCTGTTCTGTGATTGCGTGATAGTTTCACTGCTGTCTGTCTTGCTTTCCACTCCCTCCCCCGTAGTACCAGAACCAGGACCAGTACCCCCTAGTACCAGTCAGCCCTGTCAGGCACTCCCCTTACTCCCTGTATAAGCCTGCCTGGATCACATGCTTGAGCTCTCTGCTGGGAAGGATATTATCCAAGGATGTAAACAAAGTAGAAAATGGAAAACGAATAGAAAACGCCTCAACTTCACACAGTGTTCATATTCCCAATTCAATTCAATTAAGAATATTCTGATACACTGAAAATAAATAGTTAGTTAAAATACTTTTGATCGTGAATTTTGGCTAAAGCTCGATCGCACCGAACGGACAGCGTGGACGGCATTCTCACCGGTGCCGTCCACGTTCTGCTTGTAGATGATGTCTTTGGCCGTGTCCGAGTAGAAGATGGCGTCGTCCTCGGCGCTGAAGTCCACTCCGACGAAGTAGGAGGGGCTCCCGGTGATGGGGAGGATGACGTCCTCCTGAGAGGAGAGGGTGAAGGGGATCCCCCGGACCGCCAGCTGGCTGGAGAAGAGCAGGAACTGACGCACAGCTGTGGAGAACGCCCGCCAAAAAAAGGTCGTCAGCCCTCACACGCACACACGGCCTCATGTTCCGTGGGTCGCCGCGGCAACCGCACCGGAGGGCCCGTAATGCCACAAAGCGGAAGAAGATGAAGTAAAAAAAACGGGTGGGCTTGAGGATGAAGCTAATCCTATAAACAGTCCGAGGTCAGATAACCGAAACCTTAAGCTGAACAGCTGCCCTGAGCCCGTCGCCGGTGACGACGCACGGCTGCTGCCGAGAGTCGAGCGCGGTTCTCTTACCCACGCATTTCTTGCCGTCGGCGTGCAGGTCGTAGCCCATGCGACACTTGCAGCGGTACCCGAGACCCCCGTTGTCGCTCCTGTGGCTCAGAACGCAGATGTGCTCACATCCGCCCTGCTCTTCTCCACAAGGGTTCGACACTGCGGAAAGCAGCGCACACAAGTCTCAGATACGAGCGCCGTTGTAGGAACGACGGGTCATTTTTTTGGGTCCTGGTCAAACAGGTCTTTACCGTGGTTTGTATGGCGGCGGGGCGGTACTTACCAAACGGCTGTCTGAGCTGGTGTATGACAGCCACTCCGTGCGGCGTCTGAGTGGTGGCGTACACCACCTGAGGGTTGCTGTCGGTGAACTTGTTGGCTTTCATCACCGCCATCTTGGTCCAGTCGGTGTAGTAGACGGTGTGTTCGAACAGACTGATGCCAAAGGGGTGGGGGATAACTGAGCCACCATGGACCACCGTTTTCCTGAAAGGGGGACATACAATGAGCTAGTACCTACTGTACACTGTACTGTATCATTCCCAGTTTTAGTGAAGGGAATGTCCTTTGTTTTGAGGGTTTTTCGGAAATGCAAACCAGACAACCGTGAATCACGCCCCGGCGTGAGGAAAAGGACAGTATCCGGTACAGTTACCTGTGGAGACCGTCGTACGTCGTGGTTTCGATGAAGTCGTATCGACTGTCCACCCAGTAGACGCGCTTGGCCTCGATGTCCAGCGTGATCCCGGCCGGCCAGCCCAGTTTGGTTCTGATGATCCCGTAGCGGTTGGTTCCGTCCATGTAGGCCCTCTCCAGACCTGGTTCCCCGTTCAGAGTCTCCCAGTCCGAGAAGAACATGAAACTGAGAGAAGTGATGTGGGTTCAGTCAGCCGGCTCACACGACACTAGATACGCTACACTGACGCGGCCCATCATGCACTGCGCTTCTATATTGGATTCCACAGCGATCACGGTGGTCATTCTCTACTACTGAGATACTAGATTAAGCCTCAACCGAAGGAAACGCATGAGTGGATTTCACCTATTTATTAAATTAGCATTCCACAGCTGTGTCTTTGTCCGCCAGTCTAAAGATACAGTAAGTCACTTTAAATCCCACACAGGAATAACTGTACATTTATCATCCCTTCCCAATTTTGCCCACCTGGCCCATCCCCCCTCTTGAACTGTACTATTGGATTACAATGATGGCCATCACTTATATTGCTCCTCGCTAATCCCTCCAGGACATTCTGCTAATCTCTCACACACACACACACACACACACACACACACACACACACACACACACACACACTCATTATTCCCCTCCGCTGAAGCAGGACAGCGAGACAGAGAGAGACGAGGGACGGGGAGGACGTAGGGGACGGACGGAGGGAGGAAGAGAAGAGGCGCTCACCCCACCGTCGGGTCCACGGCCAGTCCTCTGGGGTTACCCAGGTTCTCGGTGATCAGCGTGATCCGGTTGTTCCCGTCGAAGTCCGCCATGTCGATCCTGTTGACGCTGGCCTCCACCACATACAGCTTATTGTTCACCCAGTCCACGGCCAGGTTCTCAGGGTAGTCAACCGATACGTTTAAGACCACCTGCAGGTTGTTACCGTCCATATCCACTGAAAACACCTGCCCCACAAAAGAGAGCATTGTTGTCAAGAATGAGATTGGCCCTTTGGAGGTTGGGGCTCCGGAAATCCACGCACAACACATATATAATCATATATAAACACACAAATAGGACAGAGACACTGGGATTCTACGGCTATAATCGTGATATGCCATCCTTCCGTTGAGTGGAAATTGAGTCTGGTGGTACTGTAGCTTGTCTGACTACCATCTTGTCAGTCCTGTTACATTCTGGTGGTGCCGGCGGTGTTTTGAAACTGCTACCCTACTGATTCTAAGATGGCACTAGTTTCTCAGGCTTGAAGCCTTGGCAGCGGGCTTCTGGAGGGGAATACTGCTCTTTACAGTTCTGGCTCTTTGGAGAAACGAGATCCACACGTCTTAAAAAGCAGGATATTCAGCTGACCTGTTTCGGGAGAAACTGAAGATGTGGAAGCAGCCTGGTAGTTTAACCTCTCTGGTCACATTCACATGCCCCGTTTGCGGGTCCCCCTCCCACACTTTAAATTCGTTGACATGCCGCCATGGAGGTGGCTGATATACCCAGATACCCCGGCGCCCCGCTATGCCCTGGCTGTTCAGCCTCGTGGCTGAGGTTCAAACCACGGGAGAAGCCAGGGGGGAGAGACTTAACAAAGGCCTTTGAGCTGTCCAAAGAATGCATATAGCTACTAGCTTCCAAACGGACGGCTCGCTGGAAACAAATACCGCGCGATTACTTCGGACGCGATCGAATTACAAAAATTGCACGGCGGTTTGTGAACATCATACCGGTATATCAGACAGTTTTCAAGATAGGGACATTTCGGATTCCATTCCAGGTCTACTTCCCCCCTTCATTAAGACCTCAGCCATGAAGGAGCCAAGAGTTCGTCCGGTATTAGAGTATCCACATCACCGGTATCTTCATAAATCTGTCCCAGAATTCCCCAGGAAGGGGCAGGTTCCTGTACACAGGCATTTCCCCAAACGATACGCCTGCCCATCTATCCTGCAGATAGCTAGAGTAGCTGGGGTATTCGAAAAACTGCCCCTGGTGCCTTCATGGGGGTATAAGCGTTGATAACGGGGGATTGGATGGAAAAAGCTGTTCTAGCTGCGTTCTAGTACCTTGTTCTGAATGGTATCGGTCCAGAACACCCGTCTGAGCTGGAAGTGGAAGTCCACCCCCACAGCCACCCCTCGGTTCTGGGAGTGGACCAGGGTGCGCAGGCTGTGGCCGTGGATGTCCCCCATCAGCAGGTCTCGGCCGTTTGAGAAGACCAGAGAGGGAACTCCGGCTGCAGCAGAGGACGATAAAACAACAACATTAAGATCCCCAAGACAACCTTCTCAGTTTATAATCTACAGTCTCTCTATTTATAACAAGCAAGTTAGACGTTAAGATTATTATCAGATTTTTTATATTTCAAAATGATTCCTTTTATTTATTTTCGAATTTCAAACTTAGGATCCCGGCCAGACAAGACAATCAGCTCTGCGCTACCAACAGACTTTCTCCCCCGGCTGCTGGCCTGGAGCTCCGAGGCAGAGAGGTCTCTTGTCTCTCGGTCAAAAGGCACTCTCTGTCCCACAGAGGCAAACGTCCGACTGAAACAACATTCAGCACGCAACAATGCGCCAGAGCAGAGTTGCGAGCAGAGGGGCAGCCACAGGGGCTGGCACACAGGACAGGGGCCCGGGGCCCGGGGAGGAGGGGGCCTAGCTTGGCCTGTAGCACGGGCGGCTTGGATGTATTCAACTGCAGCTGGTCCCCCCCCCCCCCCCCCCCCACACACACACACACACACACAGAGAAGAGAAACGGTCGCTCACTCGAGGTGTCGGCTCTGCAGTATCTGTGCTGCTCCAGAATGTAGCCCTCCCGGCAGGCACAGCGGTGGCCGCCCGTCCGGTCCTCGCACAGCTGGTCACACGCGCCCCACATCGTGCAGTCGTCAAAGTCTGCATCCCGCAAACAAAGTGGTATCGTGTTATAATACTGTTTGACGACATTCATTTCAGCATAATATCGAATAGTTTCCCAGAATTCCCCCCGTGTGAAGTTAATTGGGGGTAAACGGGGGGGAAGGGGGGCGGGGGGGTACGATATTTACCAACACAAGAGCGGCTGTCGTTGTTGTTGACGATATATCCGGAGGGACATGAGCAGGTTCCTCCCTCAGGAGAAGCTTGGCAGCGATGCTCGCAGCTCAGAGACGCACATCTCCAGATACCTGACAACCACAGAGACACACATGACAACCACGGAGACACACGTGACAACCACAGAGACACACATGACCAACACAGAGACACACGTGACAACCACGGAGACACACGTGACAACCACGGAGACACACGTGACAACCACAGAGACACACGTGACAACCACGATGACACACGTGACAACCACGGAGACACACGTGACAACCACGGAGACACACGTGACAACCACGATGACACACGTGACAACCACAGAGACACACACGACAACCACGATGACACACGTGACAACCACGGAGACACACACGACAACCACGGAGACACACATGGCCGTCAATGATGGGATACTGATCATTTGTCAATGTGACTGGGGAGTATTGTTAAATCTAGTTACATTATGGTCTTCAACCCAGTGTGATTGTGTGTGTGTGTGCGTGTAATTGCGTGTGTCTGTGTGTGTGTGTGTGTGTGTGTGTTAACTAACTGCAGTTGCGTCCAGCGGTGGCGTTGGTCTCATCCTCGCCGTCGGGACAGTGGACCGTTCCGTCGCACAGCTGTTCGGCGGGGATGCACAGGCCTGACGAGGGACAGGGCCATTCTCCGGGGTAGCACTCGCGAGGGATATTATCTAAAAAAAACACACAAAAAACAAGCTATTCTCACCGCCTGGGTTTGCGGAGGGAAAAAGAGACACAATGTGTGAAGTAAGCATCGGACACAGGCAGCGTTATCTTCAGAGGTATGCATGGCTGAACTCAAGGCTAGTGTGTGAGTCAGACTTCATTGTCGGGGAACAGACTGTCACTTTAAATCTCCCGGGGGGGGCGGGGGGGCATTGAGAGGGTCACATGGGGGCTCTGAGGGCTCCTGCGGCCCATCCTCTAAAAACACACTCTTCACAGCGGCGTGGAGGAATTCAAAAGCTCTTTGGAGGGCTGGCCGATCTTGTGCCACAAAGAAGGGGGGGGCATTTGAATAACACACTTAGAAGAGCACAAGCACAGTGCTTGGCTAACCCTGGCCAGCCGTGGAGGCTGGAGGTGAATCGGGTTCACACAGCTCTTGCATTTCTCATTCGGGAGAACCTCTATTTCCAACAGCCTCATTCAGTTCCTCCATGAATCGCGCTGGGAGGTTTTGTGCACTGGGGTGTTGTGTGTCGGACTGCGGTGGAGGTAGCCTGGGGCCTATTTGCTTTGCAGTTGTGGTTTCCGGTCTAAGCGGATAGTGATCCCTCCCGTCCAAAAACAGACCTACCCATACACCCAAGCGATGCGGCAAGAGTTTCTCGTGGAATAGCCTACTTCGTTCGGCAGCTCCGTGTTTTATTCTAATTCGGTGAGACTAGTCTGCTTGATTCGACATTTGCGTGACAGGATACCGGCGGGCTCTACACCGGAAACCAAGCGAATAAAAACCAGCCCCCCCCCCCCCCCCCCCCCCCGAGGAGAGCCTGGTGACGCGAGGCTAGGCTAGGCTAGGCTAGGCGGAGGAGGTTCCCGCTGCGTGGCGTCCGTACCGCAGCCCTTCTCGTCGGCGTTGTCCTCGCAGTCGTCCTCGCCGTCGCAGAGCCAGACCTGGTGGATGCAGCGGCCGCTGGGGCACGTGAAGTAGCTCCCTCTACAGGTGGGATAAGCTGCAGGAACAGAGGGGAGGTCAGCGCCAGTTCAAGTCAGAGGGAGAATCAATCTGGCCGAAGAGTCCAGATAAGAGTATCCATTAAGTGGCTCGCACAGATAAGGAGAAGAGGAGAGGAGAGTGGAGAGGAGAGGGGAGGAGAGGATAAGAGACGAGGGGAGAGGAGAGGAGAGTGGAGAGGAGAGGAGAGGGGAGGAGAGGAGAGGAGAGGAGAGGAGAGGAGAGGAGAGGAGAGGAGAGGAGAGGAGAGGAGAGGAGAGGAGAGGAGAGGAGAGGAGAGGAGAGGAGAGGAGAGGAGAGGAGAGGAGAGGAGAGGAGAGGAGAGGCGTGGTACAGAACGCACTGCAGTTTAGCTCGTCACTCCTGTCGCCACAGTCGTCGTCGTGGTCGCAGACGTAGCGTTGGGGGATGCATTCCCCGTTGTGACACTGGAAGCGGCCGGTACTGCAGTGCTGCGCTAATAAAGAAAACAAGAACATAATGACCATCCTTCCACAGCACCAGCTCCTCACACTCTCCTTCTGTGGAGGGCCGCGTTGAGTGTGTGTGTGTGTGTGTGTGTGTGTGTGTGTGTGTGTGTGTGCGTGCGTCACCGTCGGAGTTGAGTGGACACTTACTGCAGTTGGCCTCGTCTGACCCGTCCCTGCAGTCCAGAACCTGGTCACAGCGCTGGGTCCGGTTGTAACACGCACCGCTAGCACAGCTCAACTCCGAGCATTCTGGGTAGTCTGAGAGGCACACGGAGATAGTGAATAACAAGCGCGGACCGACCGATCATTCCAGGCCGACTAAGGTGTCCGCCAAATTAAACGATTTGCTCTCCAACGGTAATCATAGTAGCAGCCATATTGGGGGATCTAGCCCTTGTATAATCTCATTAGCAGTAGAAGGGATCGCACTGTTTGAACCACTGGCTTACACGTAAAATATACCCTTGGCTCCCTCACCTTGAAACCAGAGTGGCAATTCACCTCAGATAAATTAAATTAAAACGCTGTCTTGCCTAAAGGAACAAAGGCTGACTATTCCGGAAGTATTCCGGACGCATCCCACACAAGCCGGAAACGTGAACACCTAATGAGGTTGTCTTATAAACACCACCGACATTTTTTTCTGCCGCTGTGAGATGACAGCAGCTGCGTCGTGGTGCTGTGACTCCACCATAGCGCCACAACAACCGAACAGCAGCTGAACTTCAGCTTGACTAATCCACCAAGGAATCCGCAATCAACATCTGACAACAAGAAGCATATTGTGGCCCGTTCTGTCAGTCAGCGAGCCTCTTAATCTGAACAAATTGATTAAAATGCCACAGGAGTCCGAGGGAGAGAGGGTAAGCCATACTGGAGTGAGCGGGGGAAGGGGTGAGGGGTGAGGGGGGAGACTTACGGCAGTCCTTCTCGTCCGCGCCGTCCGAGCAGTCGGGCAGCCGGTCACACCTGTACTCCCCCGGGATGCAGGCCCCGTTACCGCAGCCGAACTGACCGCTGGTGCACGTCCTGCCAGCTGGAGGGGAGGTTGAGGGGGAACTTCACCACAAACACCAGCGTTTTCTATTTCTCCTATGATCTTTGACTTGACATTTGTTTTTTAACTTTTATTTTCATTGGTATTTTCAACAATACAAGGTAACAAGCGAAAAGAAAAACATTAACATGAGGCATTGTCAAAAGGTCATAGGTCATATTCAAGCTGTGGTCACTGACAACAAATGTACAAGTGACTTGACATTTGTAACGCATATATTTTGCTCCTAATGCCGTAGGGGCGGCCGCGGTGCCTTGTAGCACGGTGAAACACGCGCGGGGAGGGGGGGGGGGGGGGGGGGGGGGCGTTGGTGAGGAGGAACTCACAACAGTGATGTCTTTCATCCGAGCCGTCCTCGCAGTCCTCCTCGTCGTCACACACCCAGACGTCCGGGACGCACTCGCCGTCACTCAGACACTGGAAGTGACTGCTGTCACACGTTACGTGAGCTGAGGACGCACACACACAAACACACACACAGCAGATCCCATATTATTCTCTCCTCTACTGACAACTCTCAGAATGTAGGAGAAGGAATCCGATCAAATCGCAGCTTTGATGAGGTGGTTACTGTAGAAGACGACGCTTGCTTACGGCAGTCGATTTCATCGGAGTCGTCCGTACAGTCGGCCGTCCCGTCACAGTGCCAGTCCTGGGGGATGCACCGGCCGGTCCCACAGCGGAACTGCCCCGACTCGCATCCTGCAAACAGGTATAGGTATAGGTACTGCATTTGTAATGCCCTCCCTATCCAGTTGTTACACTGGCCCGGAGCGCCATTCACACACCAATGGCGGCAGCTGCCATGCAAGGCGCTTGCCTGCTCATTGGGAGTAATTTTGGGGTTCAGTGTCTTTGCCCAAGGACACTTCGACAGGTAGTCAGGAGAAGCCGGGATTCGAACCACCGACCCTACGATCGATGTGTTGGAACGACCCGCTCTACCTCCTGAGCTATACCGCCGCCCCAAATGAGAAGAGTATGATCACAGCTTCATCTAAATCTGACATTCAACATCGGCCTTCTAATCTAGTAGCTGGTATGTTGTAGCTTCAGTTCTAAGGCTATAATCTTGTTTGACAACGCGATTAAATATATCCTAATATAACCTCTCCTCCTCAGTCACCCCTCCAACAACCTCCTTATTTAATACATAAACCCATGTGCTCTTTGCATTTTTGTTTTAATCAAAACATCTAAACTGTTGGAAGTGTGTTTTGGGGATGTCTCCTATTGATAAGCCTGGTGTTAACAGCATCGACAGTATCCCTCGGAGATGAGCGTGCCAGCCAACCAACGCCCCCACCCCCCACCCCCTGACGAGTTACACAACTTCCAACGGACTCATCCCCAGCACCACTCCGTTTGATGTTCTCCCTGAGTGGCATCCGAGGAGATAAGGTACCACCGTTCCACCTTCCCTGACGTTCTCCAGGAGATATCGACCCGGGGCGGCATAGTTCAGTGGCAGCGCGCTCCGTCAGACCCGTCCGTACAGGAATGTGAAGTTCTGATTGGCTCCCTCTGACAGCCTGATTAATGGTGCATGCTGTTCCTTGTCAGAAATGTAATTGGGATAAATAGTGGTACCGTGTGGTACCGGGGGGTACCGTGTGGTACCGGGTGGTACCGGGTGGTACTGCAGCCGCTTAAACCCAAATTCTTTGGTGAGGTGAGATGGAAGGTGGTGGTTGGTGGTGCATGGCTGGGGTTGGTGGTCTACTCAATCTTATCCACCACCTTCAAATATATTCCCTGCCTGGGCAGATATGGGCTGCAGACAGGGAAGGGTTTTTACAGTGAGTCAACACCTCAGTTGCAAAGATACTGACCACACATCCACAGGCCTAACTAACCTAAATACTCAATTAAAAAATGATTTTTTGGGGGTCTTCAGTTGAATAAATCAATGACATTGCGTCAGCACAACTGTGCAGATACATCTGGACATTCAAATGGTACACAGGCTACACATCAACATCAGATGCAAAAAATGATTCACTCATCATATATTAAAAGACAAGCTTTGCTCCATGGCTTATCTGTCATGCATATATTTGCATACAACATATAATACTTTTTTTTTTTTTAAGCAAACGTATAATGAATATTTTCCTCGTTGCATCTTCTATGAGAGGCATCACCTACAGTGTGAGTGTGCCATGTGCACCTCTTCTATTAGATGAGAGAACAAGCTCTCCCCCGCTGAAGAATGAAATTACTTCAAATTCCACAGGCATTGGAGTGTCTTACATGATAAGGATATGAAAAAACAGACAAGGTCAGCTGTCCGCTCGACAAATAACAAAATCAATTTCCTGACCATTGTGTGTGTCCAGACTACTGGTGGAGCGTTTTCAAACACACATAAAACATAATGAATTGACTGTAAAAAAAAATATATATATAAAAAAACTTTTAAAAAAAAACTAAAAAAAACTCAGCTTGACAAATGTTGTGCGAGCGGACAGTTTATTGTAGGAGAGTCAGTACTTTATCATCTCCTTTATGTAATGTGCTCTTTAAAGATGGATCACTTCCACTTGCGTAGTGGGGTCACTGCCTGTGCTACTGCGCTAAAAGCCTCTCGGGGGGCTTCTCCTACCATGAGGTCTCTTCTCAGATTAATTAGCCCACACCAGCAACGCCACTTTCAAACCTTGCCAGCCAAATGGGCTTCATACAGTATTTAACTCCTTCGGCAGCCAATTGGGAGGCCAGCCTTTTTCCTGCTCAGTTTACTAATGATAAAATTGCTCCCCCGTCAGCTCAAAGGCAGCCTTTGTTGCGAGCCAATGATCCCAGGAGGTTTCAGCATCATCTGTGCGTGGCAGGTAGGACAAACGGAGCTCACAGTACCGGCGCGGCGCGCACCGCGACACCGCTGAGATGTCTGGGTTTCACCGAGCAGCTCTCTGCAGTCAGTCAGGAGCTCCGGAGCACTCACCCCTTTAAGTGTGACAGGTTTAACAACTTCAACACCTTCCCTTTAAGTATGACAGGTTAGAAATATATCTAAATAAATCAATAAAATTAAATAAGCAAAAGCTGTAGGCTGTTGACAAACCTGAACATGAACAGGCTGTATAACTGACACTCAACCTCACACTCTCAGACCCATCTCAATGGCTCAAACTATCCTCAAACCATTTAAGGGAAGATCAACATAACAAAAGCTATACTGAATAGTCAAAAATCTCTGGGCGGGTAATTTGGGACAGTGGGGTCAAAGGAAGGTCACTTTTGGGACAGAGATATTCTCAATCACAGTCTGCTGATACTGCTATACATCCAATCTCCCGACCTGGGTTAACAACTTCAAACTTTTGCCAAAAAGAAACCAATCCTCTCCGACCTTCAAATGGGGCCAGTGTTCCCTGACAGTATCAATTCTGGGAAAGGTGACTGGCAGACTAAAGTGGACTTCCCAACAGTACTTCTGTATCTTGTGTCGAGCCTTTCATTCAGCAAAACCGTCCTCTTTGTAACTATGCATGTCTTAATCCTTACATTGTATTTTTTTTTCCCTAACAAAGATCAAACATTGGTCTAATTCAACTGTGTTAATTATGATAAAAGTTTAAACTAGAGTGACTTCACTGATGCAAAGCTGCTGTTAAGAAAGTGGTGTCTAAGGATTGGCTTTTTTCAGTAGTGTCTTTGTTTCGCCTGTTTTGTTAAGTTTGGTGTTTTCTTTTGCCCCTCTCTCTGACCATGTCTTTTCTAATTAGCCAACTTAAACCCACAGCATGCGAGAAGCCCACACCATCCAAAGAGGAAGATAAGGACGCCCTACTACGGCCAAACAAAGAGCAGCAGTGGAGGAATTTTCATTAGAATGAAGCCTCCCTATGACTCAGACCCCACTGGGACATCACAATGGCACAATGGAGGAGCCAGCAGGACTGAACCCTCATAACTGGAAGTGTCACCACGCAAAAAGGCCCCGATGGAGATGGACAGCAGAAAACAGAATACAGTAGAGCTTCCTGCAAAAAACAACAACAAAAGTCTAACAGCAGTCCCCCTCCCCACCACCCCCACCCCATAAAATGCCTGTCCCCTTCGCCCAAAACATCTCTTTCTGATCACGTGGGGCCCCTGCGAGACGTGCGCCATCTTTCATCAATACCGCCTTGTTTTGGTGCGTCTCGTCGCGCACCCTTTGAATGTGCGCGGAGAAAACGTCTGGCAGCGTGAAGCGCTGGATCTGTCCTTGCTGTCAGAGTGGAGTGCGGCTGCCCATTTCATATGGAAATCAATGCAACAGAATGCAGTCAATTGCCAAACAACTGACTTTGGCTCTTACTGCTACACACAAAACAGAGAAAGCCCAAGGGAGTTTGGCATTGGCATAGGTACAAAAGGAGGCAAGGCGTGATGAATGAAGCCTTACTTATAACCAATACTAGGGGGGGAATCCAGCATGTTTTTTTATTTAATCAGCAAGAGTGTAAATAATATATTGTTGACAAAAGGAGCATGAATTTAGTTGACATGCTGCACGTAACTATAACTAGTGCAGTGAAATGTGACTATTGAGCGATCATGAGCGTTTAGTTGGCCTAAAGTACTTTCCCTCTGCATCCCAGAGAAGCCTGGGACATAGGCTGGGAGCAGAGGAAACGGATTAGACGTCTTTCCCTGCGCCAACTGTGCTAACTTCTGTTCCTGTTTCTAATACAGTGAGTTGTTCAAGGATTTACACCGGAAAAGACTCACGGCATGAGTAAGGTTTAGTATGCACGTGCTGACCAGGGTTTTTTTCTGCCTTGTGAAATGTAAACACCAAAGCACAAGTGTTTTTCTTATGTTTTTACAAACTTGAACTAATAACAGATTAGGCTCATCTAAGAACCTCAGAAAACGAATGTGAAATGGCAGGGATGTTGTTGTATGCCTCTGTATAGAAACACAAGCAGCCTTTTGACAATACTATAACGGCGTTCAGAATCTACGCTACAATGGCCTATCATGTAACTATGCAGTAAAGTACAATGTCACATTATCTCAATGTGTCACTGCCCTATAGCTGTATCTATCAGGCCTGTTCATGTACATTAGACCATGTTCATGGTCAGCTGTTTGTTGCTAATGATTATGGTAAAAACAACATTATTTCCCAATATTCTGAGAATTGATCAGCAAAAAACTGTTTTGAAAACCAATCAAGCAAGAGATAGTCAACTAACCATGACTGAAGTTCACCTACCACTCCCGGTCCTTTGTATGAATGATCTATTAACATAAAATCACCTACATTAGTGCTACATTAGCCATTAGTGCTACATTAGCCATTAGTGCCAACACAGGCATTCTCAACACATCAACACATCCAAAGCCTCACATTCAAAGTCACACATTAAACAGCCAACTAGCTGAACCATACTAGTTTTTCAAAAACCTTGACAGGGCAAAAAAAGAAGAGTGTGAACCTGTACCCTACAGGACCCAGCGGAAATAAGGCTCAATGGATTAGAGAAAGTAACCTGTCTGCCTGCATTGGGGCTCTTTTGGTCATTTCCTCTGAAACACATGGTGAATAAATCTGGATTAAATCAACCATTCCTGCCTCACATTTCTGAGGAGATCACCAAGTGCCATGTTCTTAAGTTTGATACAAACTGCAACCAGATTCAAAAAGTTCAAGAGTGTCTGTTCCTGGTAGCAATATTGCCTGTAGCCTGTACTGACATCCATCTGAACTTTCAAGGTTAGAACATCATATTCTGATATCAAAATGGCTCTACAGTTAGTACAGGTCGACCCACTGATCAATTCTTATCAAGCAATTATCAACAAAAGTCCTGAATTGATTAAACGCTACTTATTGGGCATATCAAAATTGTGAAACCCACATTACAGTTTGGCATTACAGTTAAACCTATGTATTTTAAAAAATTGGGGGAAAGTACTGAATCACTTAAAACAATACATTTGGTTTTGTCTTTGTCTTGGAATGCCTGCAAATGCATGAGGTGGTTAGAAAACGATGGATAAAAAAAACAGCAAGTGAAGAGATTTCTAGATGGTCGATCTCAAGACTGTAGACTGGGAACTTTCCCCTTGTTGTTTAGCCTACACATATAGGGCCTACTCGTTTCCCTGTTGTTCCTTAGGTGGAAATGGTCGCTTTCAGCAGCAGCTGCAGCGTAATTAGTTGCTTGATTCACACTAAGGAGCTTACATACTAAGGGTTGAGCAAAAAGAAAGCAGATTACAATTCGAGCAGTAGCCTAGGCCCTATAGACTACACCAACATAAGAGATGAACCTCACAAGCAAGTGGGGGTGTTTTTTAAAACAATTTTGAGAAGAACATGCTCCCCAATCAGAAAGTATAGACTACTAAAATTATTTCTCATTTAACATGTCGCACCAGGCACACTGTTGAGCTCTGAGTGGGATTCGAACCAGCAGCTCAGTCTACACAGATTGTCTGGAAGTCACATGCTCCATTCTGTTACCTAGCAACGGCAAAGCTCAGAAAAAAAGTTCTCCAGAACTTCCAGTCTGTGGGAGGAAAGCTGTTATGCTCAACCTTTGTAATGCACTAGGCCTACATTTATGTTATCATATAAAATCTCTATTTTAATGTAGAGATTGCAGGGTCTATGGAAAGTGCCAAACGTGTCTGCCATAGGCCTACTGGTCATTTCACAGCATGGTGTTGTGATTAGGCACATTAGCGAATGGAAAGACACAGCAGTTCATCATCAAAGAGCCTTAGGCTACAGCAATTGCCATCATGCAAGACCGTCTAATCTGTTCATTTAAATGAGGTTAATTAGGACATTATGAAAGGCTTCAATTAGCCTATTCAAATATTATGCCATTAGCCTACACACTTCCTCAGTGCCAGACGACTTTTTTTTATAGGCCTAGTGAAGGGCAACAAGTGTTTACCATCACTGGGATGGATCGAAGCACAACGACACCGCAGGTTCTCAACGAATCAATAAATAAATCAAAACCATTACCTTGAGAATGACACCGGATAGAACACCAAATGAGTATAAGGAGGAGTTGTATTGGCAGTGCTCTCCACATTCTGCTGCCGGGTCCCGGCGGGTCCGTCCAGCTCCGCATGAAGCCGGCCAGATGGAGGTACTCTAGGGACTGGGATGCTGCTTGCTCGCCCCTCTCTTTCTTGTCCCGCTAGCTGATGAAAAGGGGCGGATCCAAACCCGCAGCCAGGTCGCTCCCCCCGCCCACCCCGGCGCTCCGGGAGAGCAAAAAAAACAACCTTAAACCTCGCGCCCTGGAATCTGCATAATTCCATGCCACTGCCCAGGCTGTCTATCTGCGCGTGATTTGATATCGCGTTGGGGGCTAGGATAATAGGCCTGATAGGAGACCACGTGATGAGAGCAGCGTCAATGCACAAATAGGAGGCCATTCAATTTGAATAACTAATACAAAATGTAATTAAAAAAAACTATAAATATTAGTTTTTTATAGACCAATTGTTTATAAAAAAAATAAAAAGGCACTATGACGACTTTGCTTGATGCATGCAGTAGGCCTATCTGGTCTGAGTCTGTTGCGTCTAGATTAAATTCAAAACGTGGCGTCATACACAACCGTACGACGTGTTAATCAGTAGGGCTACAATAGAGAAATAATGTAGCATGCTAGCCTACTTTGTTTGTGCAGATTGTTGCGCTCTGTTCTAGCAGAATGTTATTCAGCTTCAGGGTGACGTGTTGGACTGCACGGGGGTCAAGACCCAATTACTGGGTGGTAAAATCAGTGTGAGGATAGTTAAACAGAATGGCAAATAGCCTACTTCTGTCTGGCCCCCTATGCCCCAAACGTTCCAGATCAGCAATTGGTTGAAATGTGCTTGCTTGATGTTTCATCCAACTACTATTCCATTTAGCCTAAGTGTTCTATTGCTATAACAATGTTGTTTTCAACCACCAGTCACAGCATAGCCTAAAATAGGGCGTTTGGACGTCAGTGACAACCGACGTGTTACTTCTCCTCACATTATTCAATAGCCTATTAAGAAGCCTAAATATTGAGTTGATTGCAATCGAGTATCCCACATACATTTTAACATGAAGCGCAACAGCGCCACCATGTGTCGGTGCAGAGGTAAGACGTCACCTGCCGCAAGGCACCTGCGCTTTGCTTTCAATAGCCTATTAGACTCAGACGTAGACTCAGTAGAAGTAACATTTTCTTGATAGGCTACGATGTAGGCGATCTGTCTATTCCGAGGGCGAACTCGTTGGTGTTTTTAAATGCAAACTGCAACAGGAATCCATTCTAGATTAGAATAAAGTTAGTTATTTCTCGAATAGGTTATATTAGTCTATAACATACTCTCAGACATTGCCCTCCCACGTCTCTTTGGGAAAACGACTTGGAGGTTGAATTCGCAGAGGATGAATGGGAATACATTCTAGACACACACACACACACACACACACACACACACAATGGCAATGTCATTTTATTTATATAACACCATTCATAGAAATCAATGTAGCACATAGTGCTTTACATAAAAGGAGAAGGATAAAAACATAAATCATACAATAAAAGTAAAAGAATTACAAATTAAACAATAGTGTAAAATAGAATAAAAACTATAAAGCAATGCAAATTAAGAACACTAAGATATTAAAACAAGTAAAACTACATGGTAAAAGCAACGTTAAAAAGGTGTGTTTTAAGATCTCGCTTAAAAATTACCACGGTCTCAGACATTCTCAGGTCCTCTGGCAGGGTGTTACAAAAGCTCGGGGCATAAGAACTGAAGGCTGCCTCCCCATGCCTCTTAGTCCTGGCTCTAGGAACCATTAAAAGATCAGTGCCAGAGGACCTGAGGGACCTACTGGGTGTATATTTTAAACGCATATCTGATATGTATTTAGGTGCTAGATTATCTAATGACTTATAGACTAATAAATTAATCTTAAAATCTATTCTAAAACTGACAGGTGCAGTGATTTTCAAAACTGGTGTGATGTGTGCCCTCCTTCTGGTCTTAGTGAGGACATGTACTGCAGCATTTTCTACTATTTGAAGTTGGCTAATTGCTTTCTTTGGTAGACCAGATAGGAGGGCATTACAGTAATCCAGATCTGAAGAAGCCCTTGTGGGCGAAACATTAATTGTGTGCATTAGTTGGGGGTGAATAAAGCAGGGACAGAGACCTTATACTGTGTGCGGACATCATCTTCTTTTACATTACCGTAATCCAACCTGCTACTGATAAAAGCATGCATTAGTCTTTCAATTTTGGCCTGGGAGAGAAAAGGTTTCACCTTAGCAATGTTTCTCAAGTGATAAAAAGATGTCCTTGTCATGTTCTTAATATGGGCCTCAAAATTAAGATCTGAATCATACATGACACCTGACTTGGCATTTGGTGTTCAGTGTTAGTGTTTTTAAGTGCCCAGATAGTCTCTCCCTTTCAACTTTTTCACCAATGATCAGCACATCAGTTTTATCCTGATTTAACTGAAGGAAATTCTGCGACGTCCATGGAGTTATATCAGCAATGCATTCTACCAAGTGGTCTGTAGTGAGCTGTCGTTATCGGGTGTCACAGAAATATAGAGCTGGGTGTCATCTGCGTAGCTACAGTATGGTAGCTAATATTGTGCCTCCTAATGACATCAGGTAGGGGTAGCATATATAGACTTAAAAGTAGGGGCCCTAGAATGGATCCTTGTAGGACCCCACATCTCATTGAAGTGTTTTTTGAGCTGTGATCACCAAGGGCGCCAAAAAACTCTGGGCCAATTAGGTAGGTCCTCAGCCAGTCAAGGACTGGACCCGGAGAGGCCGACCCAGTTCTCAAGTCTTCCAATAAGGATGTCATGATCTATAGTGTCGAAAGCTGCACTCAGGTCCAGAAGGACAAGGACAGAGAGCTTTTTCGCATCAGCGTTGATTCTGAGGTCATTTACAACCTTGACCAGTGCCGTCTCTGTGCTATGAAAAGGGCGAAAACCAGACTGAAAAGTGTCAAGGATACAATTTGCATCTAGGAAGTCATTAACCTGTTTGAATACAATTTTCTTCTAGAATTTTACCTAAAATGGGAGGTTTGAAATCAGTCTAAAATGTCTCAAATCATGTAGATGACTTAAGTTGTGATACCACTGCTCAGCATCTCTGTGTCAACCGGTGCAAACAAGTTCATCCCACTGCTCACTGGAGGAAACCAAAACATTTGGTCATATGCATCCTAACGTAATTTATCTTCCCTCTAAAATATGCTATAAATTGCTCACACTTGGAAGTATAGAATATGTTGACAAGTGTGTAGGGGGAGGGTTTATAAGGCTGTCAATTGTTGAAAAAAGGACCCTGGGATTGTTATGATTTCTAGAGATCAATTTTGAGAAGTGATCTCTCCTAGCATCTCTTATAGCCTTATTAGAGGCATAGAGATGTTCTTTATGGATATCATGGTGAACCTGCAGCTTTGTCTTCCTCCATGTGCACTCAGCTTTTCTACATGTTCTCAAGGTGATTCATCCCCTCATTTCTCCATGGAGCTTTTTGTTTGGCCATGACCTTTTTCAATTTCATACAACACACACACACAGTTAGGTCCATAATTATTTGGACATTGACACAATTTTCATCATCAGACTTTCAGCTTTAATTTGAGGGTATTGTTGTATCGTATTAATTTTCTTGTTTTGTTGTTAATGTCTTTTTTTGTTGTTCATTTTTGTTGTTTGTTGTTGTTGTTCTGTGTATGTGTTTTTTTTTTTTTAAAGTTCAATAAAGTTGCAGCATCACTCAGCTAGCAACCACATTTAGTCTGGTCTTTTTGCAAATGAAGAATGTCCAACACGGGATTTGGAGCAGCAAAAACACAGGTATATTGTATAAGTTTCCCTATACAGAGTCTTTTGAAATAGACACTTGGCCTAAGCCTGTCTACCCTCTCTCTCTAGTCACGTGTTCCAAGGCCAAAATGCCCCTTAAATACTGTTTTCCTGCCTGCGTATCGGTATCAGCTAAGGTTCTGATTAAATGGTGCTAGGGGGGCCAAGATGACCCTTACTTGCTATTCACAGTGTGCTTGTGCTAGACCTGAAGGTTCCATAACACTCGTGTGCGTCAGCTGTGGCGCGTAATATGTATGACGCAACGCCTAGACTTCAACCATTAATGAATTTATGACTATCAGGAGGGCCTTCTTACTAAATAAGGTATTAGATGGTGGGATTAGGCCTCTCTCCTAGTCTGCACTCCCAAAGTTGACCCCTTAGCATGACCCTTCTGCTAGGCCTGGTTGGCAGAACAGCTATTGTAGGCCTATATTTACCAGTGCGTGTTGACAACCCTCTAGAAACTACAGGGCACACATATATGTTATATGCTAATCTCTCCAAAATCCATCAAAATTTACATCCAAATCAGGTGAACGGTTTAGGAATTATAACAAATGTTATATGTGGTACCCCCTTTTTTAAATCCCCCCCCCAATTTTTCACTGTTTACTCCATTAACTAGACATTGAAAGAGAAAACAACACTACCTCTGCACTTGTTTTATTCCAGATCAGAGGAACATAGTGGTCGATGATCAGCCCAGACAGGAATGAAGGTCACATGTGGGAAAAGACAAAAGACACAACCCATGCATTATCAATTTTGTTTGACTCACTGACATGAAAAGAAGACACTACCATTGCTTAAAAATATGTTAACTGTATAAACTTGTGATCATGATCATGATGCTGAGCCCAGTTTCTTAAGTGAGTGAGAGCATACATGCGCTCGTTGCACGCAAGCTTTCCTCAGTATTGTGACAGTACTACTACTTTTTAAACAGGTAATAAGAATTATTTGACCTTTCAATTCTCTTCACTTACATTAACAGACAGTGGCCGGGTTTCCCGAACGTGTTAAGAAGCACTTAACTCCAAAGTACTTCTTAACTCCCATGCAAAGGGTTGCTTAAGAAGGGTTCCTTAAGAAGGTTCTTTATCGGGAAACCTGGTTAGTGAGTGTGTGGTCTCTGAAATAATAAAGAAATATCATATATAGCCTAACTAACAGAAATACTTACAGAAATAACTAAATATCCTAACTCAAATACTAATTGAATTGCTGAAACTGAGCCAGGAACAGTCTGTCTAAGCCTGTTGCCGCCCTCCTGTGGCCGAAAACGGTAAATGCAGTCTATCACCGATAACACACATTTGTAGCCAACAAGAACGTGGACTAAATCATAGCCTACTTGGACAACAGAACATAATGAACATAAAAATAAAACAAAGTAGGCTACAGTTACTCTGAGCTACCAATAGCCTACAGTATAACCAGGGATTACATGATAATAATATGAAGAAGCTATCAAAATCCCTACCGAAGCCATAACTAGCAAAATAGGGCTAACGCTAATATAGCTAACAATGTGACCTCAAACTTCATATTCCCACCTTAGAAATAGCTAAGGTACGGCCATATGAAAACGGATGCAGAACATTTGATTCATGCTTTTATTTCAAGCCGACTTGATTACTGTAATGCACTCTTCACTGGCCTCCCCCCAAAACCACCGAGAGACTTCAGCTCATTCAAAACTCTGCAGGCCCACTGTTAACAAAAACCAAGAGGAGAGAGCACATTTGTCCAGTCTTAAATGCTTTACATTGGCTTCCAGTAACATTTAGAGTTGATTGTAAGGTCCTCCTCCTTATATACAAAGCCCTTAATGGGCTTTAATGGACCAAGCATTGCTAACTCCCTTGTCAATTACGCGCCTTCAAGAACATTGCGATAATCCACTGCTGGTTTACTAGAGGTTCCCAGCAACAACAGTCGGCCGATCAGGAGTGCAGCCGTTGTCAATTATGGCCCAAAGCTATAGAACACAATACAGATATCAGGGAAGCCAGCTCGCTAAATAGTTTTAAAAGAAAGCTAGAAACGTATCTCTTCACTTAAGCTTTTAACTAGCTCCTTTTGCACTTGCAGGCTACTGTACTTTTCTTTATTTTATCTCCAGCACAATATTTTATTAAATTGTAATTTTACACTGTATTTTACTTGATTTCTTATCTTCATCTCTTATTGTGTTTTGTCTTCCATCTTATTTACCTGCTTGTTGTTTATTTGACGTCTTTTTATTTGAAGCACTTTGAGCTAGTTGTATGAAAAGTGCTATATAGGCTACATAGTGTAGTATTGTTATTATTATTATTATTATTATTGTTATTATTATTAATCAATCAATCAATAAAACCCTGTTTGTCAATCTGCAGCTGGATTGTATATAAAATTACCCCCATGGCAAATGTGTGATACAATGACCTCAATACAGGCTAGATGTCATACTCTACTGGTAAATCCAGTGAGAGTCAGCTACAAACCACGGCTGGTCATTGGCTGGTCTTGCTGGATTTACCAGGTCTGTCTGGTCAGTCTCACCCTGTCTGTCAGTCTTAAAGGCGTGTAACCGTAGGACCTCGTCTCATTGTTGCTTGCGACTTTAATTTGATTTTTATTACACATTTTATTGCACAACGTCTCTTAGTCCATGCAGCTCACTAAGCACAGCCGTGGGATGGGCGCTGATTAGCGTGCATCAGGATACAATGGAGATATGACCCAAACACAGGAGAAGAATGTTCAGAAACTTTACTCTCAAATGAAATCAGTAAAAGCACAAAACATAACGTCTTGTGTTTGTTCAGTGGATAGTGTTGGGGGGAACTGGGAGTCCGGTCATCAAGTCTGGTCACTGAGTCTTGTCATCGAGTCTGGTCATTGAGTCGGGTCATCAAGTCGGGGCTGTGATTGAAGGGACTTGGTCAGACGGGCTTGTTTCAGGTTCTGGACTTTTTCCAACAATTCGCAACGGAGCATCTCATGCAGAGAAGGCTCCGGACCTCGTGTCCAGTGGGCCTTGGGCGATTGTGGAACGTCCGGCTTAGATCGTCCCTTTAGTGTCACACCACTGGACACCATGGGGGTGGATAAGTGGCTAGCGGGGCTGTCTCCTCTACCGGTCTTGGTCATCGCGAAAGGTAGTCTGACAGATGGACCTGTTACAGACGGGGCTGTGTCAGATGGACCTGTTACAGACGGGGCTGTGTCAGATGGACCTGTTACAGACGGGGCGGTCAGACGGGCTTGTGTCAGGTTCGGGACTTTTTCCAACAATTCGCGACGGAGCATCTCATGCAGAGAGAGCTCCGGACCTCGTGTCCAGTGGGCCTTGGGCGATTGTGGAACGTCCGGCTTAGATCGTCCCTTTAGTGTCACACCACTGGACACCATGGGGGTGGATAAGTGGCTAGCGGGGCTGTCTCCTCTACCGGTCTTGGTCATCGCGAATGGTAGTCTGACAGATGGACCTGTTACAGACGGGGCTGTGTCAGATGGACCTGTTACAGACGGGGCTGTGTCAGATGGACCTGTTACAGACGGGGCTGTGTCAGATGGACCTGTTACAGACAGGCCTGTGTCAGAGGCCCTCTTCATCAGAGAGTCCGAGGTGGAAGTGGTCGCCCCTTGAGAGACTTTTTCCCACTTATTACCAATGAGCCTCCAACGCTGAGAGAGCTCCAGATCTTGTCTCCAGTGGGGCGCGGGTGATCGTGAAACGTCCTGGTCAGATTGTCCCTTTACCAGCACACCAGTAGACGGCATGGGGGTGGATAAGTGGCTAGTGCGGATGTCTCCTCTACTGGTCCTGGTCATGAAGAGTGGTGGACTGGCAGATGGAGCTGTGACAGAAGGGACTGTGTCAGGTGACCTCTTCATCAGAGAGTCCGAACTGGAAGTGGCTGCTCTTTGATGGTCTCTGATGCAGAGAGACCTCTGGACCTCGCCTCCAGTGGGACTCGGGCGATCGTGGAACGTCAGAGAGTCCGAGGTGGAAGTGGTCGCCCCTTGAGAGACTTTTTCCCACTTATTACCAATGAGCCTCCAACGCTGAGAGAGCTCCAGATCTTGTCTCCAGTGGGACTCGGGCGATCGTGGAACGTCCGGGTCAGATTGTCCCTTTACCAGCACACCAGTAGATGCCATGGGGGTGGATAAGTGGCTAGCGGGGCTGTCTCCTCTACTGGTCCTGGTCATGGAGAGTGGTGGACTGGCAGATGGAGCTGTGGCAGACAGGGCTGTGACAGCTGCCCTGTTCACCACAGAGTCTGCGCTGTTGCAATAGAGCCTCTGACAGCGATCCAGCACCAGACGCTCCCTGTCGGCCTCGGCTGAGAGCGGAACGTTCAGCTCAGATGTGCCCTTTGAACTTTTGCCCTTGTGTGTCTGGAAGGGCTCGGCGACGCCGCCAGATGGCATGGGGGCGGAGCCTCTACTCATCTCAGACACCGGGTCTTCTCCACAGGCCCCCGGATCATAGGAGTATGAACCTGGATCGTCTTGTCCTCGACAGTCCCAATGGAGCTCATGCATCTGCATTAGTACTTCCAGACGGGCAAGGCAGCTGTTGACCCGGACTGTCACACTCTCCAGCTCGGCCCTTTTGAGATAGAATAAAATAAATGAATAAAAAAATGACTTTTGATGATTTTAGTACACTTGTATAATCAAAATGCATCATACCACACACTTTACACATAAACACACACATCTCACACATGCAAGCACAAACAAACACACACACACACACACACACACACACACACACACACACACAGTTGGATACACTGCAAAAAACATTTTGAACTTACCAATCACTGTCTTCACGGTTTTCATCCTAATTTATAAAGGAAATACCAGATGGATGTTGAGGTCATTAAGGCTTCACAAAGAGCAGCTTCTGTAATTGTTTGAATTGTAAATTATTAAAGTACAATGAAACTTTGATTACCAACCTGAATATTTCCTTGGCGATTTCTCCATTGGTCTAATAGCCAAGACAGGATCAGGATCATATAGAGAGCGACCACAACTCCCCAGAGTATCACATCAAGGTCCAGGAACGGGTTTTGCTGAAATGGCGTCGCCTCAGGACCTTGGGATGTATGTCCACATGGCACCCTCTCTCGGGTTCTAGAAAAAATATTTCTTGCACTATCGAACATATTGGCAAAGACACATCTTTATCAACATGTTAATCTCATCGCAAACACCACACTGACGCTTGTCCACTTGTTACAGCAGTATATGTACCTTGCCGCTGTGACCTCAACATGTTACGCCGTAGTGCCCGTGATGTCACAGACCGGATAGAACACTGTGATTGGACGGCTAGTCCAGATATGTACCTTGCCGCTGTGACGTGTACATGTTACGCCATGCGAACACCCGTGATGTCACAGACCGGATAGAACACTGTGACTTGACGGCTAGTCCAGGCGGCCAACTAATTGAAATAAATGTAGTGCTAGATTTAAATAGATTTAAGCTATTTTATTTTAGCGTTGTTAAGACCCAACGATACCTGCTAGCCAAATGTGCCAGAGACCCCAGAAGCAGAGACAAGACCGGATCCAAGTTCAACGATTTGATAAATCATAAACCCTACCTAACATAAACGAAAACTAGCCTATTTAGTTGTGTATGGGTGCCTGGTAGGAATATGAATGGAGTGTGTGTGTGTGTGTCAGTGTCCGGTGCGAGTGTAGGCTAAATGTACCGGGGAGTGTTGTGTAGGCTATGTGCTGCAGAAGAAAAGCCCTAGTGGCAGGGGTGAGGCGACAGGGAGGATCCGAGAGGGGGGTTCCTGGGTCGAATGCGTGGGGGGAGACCCGTCCGGGAGGGTCCTGGGTAGGGGAGACCTGTCCGGGAGGGTCCTGGGTAGGGGAGACCCGTCCGGGAGGGTCCTGGGTGGGGGAGACCCGTCCGGGAGGGTCCTGGGTAGGGGAGCACGGGGAGATGCGGTCCCGAGGAGGAACGAGAGAGTGGAGGGAAGGAGCGGGGAGATGGGGCTTAGGAAGTTCGGGGGAGGACGTAGGTGGAGCTGGGGAGACACTGGACGTCTTGAGCCGGAGGGAGCCAAACAGTTGTCAACGTTCAAGCGCCCGACGTTTGTCTTCAGCAGCCTGAAGTAGTACCGAGCCCAGGCGGTGATTGGCTTCAGCTGGTCAGATGGTAATGGGAAACACCTGCTGCTGAAGGAGACGCGGGACCAACCTCAATGATGACGCGCTGAGTGGGACTGGGAACGTGACTGGGATCGGCTTGGGCGTGGGGGCACAACAAGCCTATTACAATGAATACACTCAATCACGAAGATCGTTTCACAAACATTAAGGCAACGTAAAGAGAATATAGCCTATAAATATGTGACACATCAGCCACTTTCAGCTGGAGGGGTATCCCTCAATATTTAAACCGTCACTCAACAGTAGCGGTCAACCCCCCCCTCTATTTAATCATAAAGATATTTGGCGCCTCTTTGTGGCAGAATATGATATGATCAGATCTGCACAAATGGCACAAAGACAATTTGCTTGGGGCGAAAGAACCCCAGTGCTATGAGGAAATCTATAAGTGGATTTAATATCCACCCACAACTACTGTATCAGCTGTCATTCCTGCAAGGTCCAAGACCACCCCCCCCCCCCTTTGCTTATCCAGACCTGGAAATTACTAAAATCAAATTCCATACTTTTCCATATACCGGATGAATCATGATTTTCATATTTTTCATAATATTTTTGGTCATCAATTTGATCCCATACCCTCTGCAGGCCAATCCCTTGTTTATCAAAACAATAATTTAGCCATAGGGAGGTGGGGTATGGCTGCAAGTTGTGAAATAAATAATGTTGTACGTGTTTGTGTTTACATCACAGAAGTCCACAAGATACAGACATCAGATAGCTTATGAAATACAATAATTTATTAAAGCATTTTTAAATCCAGTTATAAAACATCATTTTGTGATTGTTTTACTCCAAACAAGCAGAAATGTCATAAGTACAGTCATTATAAATTGGAAGCTAAGAGCTCTGGTGTAGCTGCCGGCAGCTGACCAGAACAGTCAACGAGAGAGGAGAGCAATGAAACGCAGGGAGGACAGCGATGCTGAGAGCGAGGTACAGACATGGGCTAACATCCAAATCACACCGTAGCTTGACAGGCAGACACCTGTTGCCCTTACCAACATGGGTCTCGGGGTCATTTAAAAGAAAAATGCTTGCAACCAAATAATAGTGAATCTAGGTTTTAGGATAGGAGCTTTTTTCTTCTTTCTTTGAAATGCTTGCATCATGAATTGCAGACCACCTAAGCAGGGGGCCAAACCAGGGGTCCACCTGTGACTCGTCCTAAACGTTTCTCTGACATGGCAGATACATCTGTTATACTATGCTACTCTATACTATACTCTCTGTATTGGCTTGTGACGACGTGTCCTCCTCACTGCTCCTCTCTCTTCCAAACCATTAAAATGACACATAATAAATACCCCACCCACCCATGTCCCCCTCCCAAATAAAACATCCTTCAGTAGCAGAAGTACCAAGCAGAACATGCTCGTTTCTGGAGAAAAAAAAACAACGCTTTCTTTGAACAACAGTTTCAGTCAGAATACATTTCATTACCAGGATGCAAAAATGTTCTAATCCATAAGAAAATCAAAACAGCTGAATACTGAGGACTAGTTCTATAAGCGTGTATTACACAAAAAGCACACAATCACTTTGTAGAGCCACTGCTTTTAGTGAACAACACTGCCTTAGAATGAAGGCACTCTCATGGAGTGCGAATGTAATTTGCTTATTCTACTGACTTGTAAAAGGCATTTTATTTCACCAGGGATAGAACCCTGCTTCTGAGGCACATTTCAATGGCAGAGTGCAGCAAAACCAACCAACTTCTTTAATCCTCCATTCGTGAAAGGCAAAGTCTGCACTGAAACTATTACTTATAGTCCATAATAACAGATGGAAGCAGTGAAACTACTTAAGGCATTAGAGTTGAAGACAGGAACCTCCCTAGGTGTAATGCTGACCGTCATATTGCCCACTGAACCTGAGGGACTCTTCCAACAGGAGAAATATACAACCTGCATTTCCATTCAGTGGCTAAATCAAGACATATCAGAAATAATAATAGTGAGACCCGCCCCCAAACACCACTCTTACCACAGATGTGTTAAAAACAACATGTGTTATATCGTCCTGAACTATACACACAGACTTGTTAAAATAACACATCTGTTAAGAGTGTACAGTATCAGAACCTCATTATGGTCAATAACTCAGTTACTATGCCAACGTGGGAAAAAACAAACGCAACATTCTCATGGCGGGGGGAGTTACCGAGGCGACGTGAGAAACGGAGTGTGGTCTGCGTCTCGATCCAATGAGATCAGAGAATGTAGAATTTGACACGACATGTGATACTCATACTGATATTGTACTGATCAGGCTGCAACCAGATGGTGTAGGTGTGAATACAGCACAGCCTCTAGGGGAATAAGCACTATTAACTGGGCGATAAAGCCTTTAGTGAAGCAGATGCTACAATGTTGGCATATGCACTGAGGGAGACCACCACGATTCTCACTAGCCAGTCAATGTCTACGAGAAGGACAGATTTGCTTCTGGTCAGCAAAACTCCCTGCCATTCAGATTTCTGGGTAGTGGAGTTTAATCCCTGTAGCCTTCGCGGCCTCCTTCCTGCGAACTTTTCCACCCAAGGTGGTTGCGAGCCCGGTCGGGCTGTTGTCCCGTCCATCACCTGATCCAGCTGGTTCCGTAACTGGAAACCGATCTCACGCTGCAGCGCTTCTTCACGATCATGTTGATGTAGGCCTTCATGATCTTGGTGATCTCCCCGACCTGATGATGATACAACATAAACACAGTCACCCGCCAGGAACAAGTACATGTGGAATACACACAGGAACATTATTATACGCTATTCAGTACATGTGGAATACACACAGGAACATTATTATACGCTATTCAACAGCCAATAAAACCATGGCTCTGAGATGCTACGATGCGACGACGATGTGTTTATAGTGCAGTTCCAAGCGATGGCGTTTGAAAGTACCTGTGGCGTTTCGAAGAACATCTCCCTCTCGTCCACGGTGATCTTGTAGGTGTTGGGCTGCGGGGCCCCGAAGAAGACGATGTGTTCGTAGGGGAATGTCTCCAGGGGCCGGGGCTCTCCTCTCTTGTACACAGACACGTTCTCAGCACTCACGCTTAGCCACAGGTCGTGAGGGAAACCTCCTTCCTTACACTGCAGACACACACACACACACACCTGGTCAGAGACATTGGCTAACATCAAACAAACACTGTCTGGTAACCTTCAAGTGACATCATCTTTGTTACCCACCGTGATAAGGGTAAAAACATCGTACACACATTAACACTTTGTACACATTCTGTATATACACACATCACACACAACATTTTGTATTTTGTACTGTCATTTGCACAGTCCTGTCTTTGCACTGTCCCGTCTAGTCCTTCCACCCCGTCAAATGATGTCTCCATGAGTATTATGCACCGATTGACCAGAACAAATTCCTAGTATGTGTAAAAACTACCTGGCAATAAAACCCAGTGTGATGGTATGACTTGGGTCAAATAAAAACCGTGTCAGAAAGGCATCTTAGGGGGCGGTCACACCTGGAAAAGACACTTTAAACGCGGACGCTTCAAAGACGCTTGAAATGCCTGGGCCAAATATGACGATGACGAAATGGCGCTTCTCGCGTCTGACGCTCAAAAGGTTGAAAATAGTTTAGTAGTCAAATCGTTTCTTTATTTGTCTACAACTCAAAACTGACGCGCCTGCAAGAAAAGACGCCCGTCGAAAAAGACGACGGAACGCCAGTCAGACGCGCCGTATCATAGGAAATCAATGGTTTTACTAGCATCTCGTTTCTAGCGTCTTTCCCAGGTGTGATCGCCCCCTTAAGGCTGTATTGTGTTTGCAGTCCTGCGCGTCAGATCAGTCACCTCCACGTCGAAGAGCGTGGATCCGTAGCCGTGCCACTCCTTGATGACGGTCATGTACTTGAGCATGGCCTGGTGCTGGTCCAGCCCCCTCAGCCTGGCCCACTTCTCCAGGACGCTGGCGCGCGTGGCCGACGTCTCCTCCTTCACCCACATCTCCAGCATCTGCTCCTCCTCCATCCTCTGCTTCTTCACCGAGCCCGTCTTCAGGCCCCGCCTCAACGTGCCGTCCAGGAAGCTGGTGCGCCGGCGCTCCAGGGTGTGGCCTGGCGTGCCGCCGGTGGAGGCCCCGCCCCCGCCCCCTGCCTTGGTGAATTGCAGGATGCGGCTGCGCAGGCGGCCCACGGGGTAGACGGCCTCCAGGGTCCAGCCCACCCGAGCCTTGTCCCCGTGGAGGAACTGCAGCCGCAGGGCGGCCAGGTGCTGCAGGGTCTCCTCGGGGGCCG
The DNA here is from genome assembly GCF_949987555.1 of Borostomias antarcticus. Lineage (NCBI taxonomy): Eukaryota > Metazoa > Chordata > Actinopteri > Stomiiformes > Stomiidae > Borostomias > Borostomias antarcticus. The sequence goes on from NC_140242.1 coordinate 26,640,453, forward strand.
GGAAGTGGCCGCTGGTCAGGCTCTCATGGGCCTGCAGACACAGAGGGGGAGGGCAGCCAATCAACCAATCAACCAATCAACCAATCAACCAATCAGACAATCAACCAATCAGACAATCAACCAATCTCTTAATTGTCCCATGAGGGAAACCTGAGGAGGTCGGTCAGGATCAATAACAAAGACTGATGCAAGAAGAGAGAGTGAATCGTATATATTTATTACACGGCTCTCTGAAATACTCGTCTCTGATTGGACAATCGCACGTTCTACCAGTGAATTATTTCTCGATAATTCACCGGCAACAAGCGATATTCGCCGCTGCTAAGGGCAACACATTATACATGTACGTCTATGGGCGACAGTTGAAAGTTGTCTGAAAGTTTGAATTCTAAACAATAACGGTTTGACTGCTGTAGCCTGCTATGTTCAATCTCTGAAAACGTCCGTTGCCCAAGCACACAGAAACCATTTTCCTGGCGAAATAAAAAGTGTAACTTTTTGACGTTACGTTGGTAACTAGCCGTATAATAAGCGGGATAACGTAGCGAGGTGAAGCCGAGGGGGATTGTAACGCACAGTTGTCGGGCTCTTCTTTTTCGATAATAACCGGCTGGTCATACGTTATCCCGCTTATTACACGGCTACTTAAAGACATTAACGCTAATAAGACTACGCTTTCTGTGACTCTGCTTACTAGTGACTGTCTAGCTCAGAGGATCCCAGCAGCTCACCTGTTCAAACATGAAGGCAAACTCCACCCCTTCCTTGGGCATGCTCTCCACATCCAGGAAACAGTAGAGTTTAAAATAGAGTCGCCACTGGCCCTCCGCCTCCTGCTCCTCACTGCCGGCCAGCCTGCTGGACGAGAGCGGGACACCTTAGGATTCATCCAGTTTCATCAATCAACCAACCAATCAACCAACCATGTGTAATGGATCTAGAATACATGAAATTTGAATTAAATTGGTTGAACCAATCAATTAACCAATCAATCAATCAATCAAAGCTTTATTTGTATAGTGCATTTCATACACAGAGGCAACACAATGTGCTTTAGAGAACAAGGGAGCTGGGCGTAGGTCACACCCCTACAAATTCCAGAGGGAAGCAAAAAACCATCATAGCTTTAGCATCAGTGCAATAACACGCTACTGATACCAAACGCTATGCGAGCGGACACAGGAGGCTAGTAAGCATCCTATAATTATAATGCATCGATACAACGGTGATTCCCGCGCAGACGTGCTGGGGGCGGAGCTCTGACCTCTCAAACTTGGCCAGCACGTCGGCCACGATGACCCGGCTCTCCACGGCGCGGTCGATGGTGTTGTTGTGTTCGAACAGGGCGAACATGTTCCTGCTGTCCTCCATGGCCAGGCCGCGGATCAGCTTCTCCACCACCTGGAGAGCGCCGCGCACGCACACCCACACACACACACACACACACACCCACACACACACACACACACACACACACACACACACACACACACACACCCACACGCACACACACACACACACACACACACACACACACGCACGCACACACACCTCTCAGCTCTGAATTACTGACTTTACTCTCATATTCATGCGATTGCATTGAATTAAATTGCAACTAATTGAACTGACTAACCCAGATAGCAAGCGGATGTGTAATGATTCTGGGCCATATATGGGCCGGAACTAAGCCACAAGGGCCAGATCTGGCCTGTACATGGCCCAGATCCGCTTGCTATCTGGGAAGTGTTGACCCCAACATTGAAATCAGCCCCAAACAAGTCCTACATTACTGGAGTTATAACCCACTATAACCCGTGGGAGGTCATTCGAACTAAGTGGCACTTTGTTGAATAGAGCCGTTCCTCCCTGTGGTCCTGACCCACTGGACGTACCTCCCCAGCGGTGGTGTGGGAGTTGATGGAGATCTTGCAGGAGCCTCCTCCATGGCAGTAGACGGTGGTGGTCATCTCCTGTCGGGTCAGCAGAGCCACGATCTCCTCCTGGGACGGAACATACTCCCGGGTCTTGGTCCTCTTCAGAGACTCGCCGATGAACAGGGCGAACTGCTCGATCTCCGCCCCGGGGAACAGCTCCCTGATCCTGGGGGAAACAGACGAGTACAAATCACTATTATAATGTGACGCAGCCAAGTGGATTTGTCTATTAATATATATGTATATATATATATATATAGGTGCATCTCAGAAAATTCTAATATTGTTCATTATTTTTCCTAATTTAATTCAAAAAGTGAAACTTTCGTATATTATAAATTCATTACACATGTAGTGAAATATTTCAAGGCTGATTGCCTCCATGCCACGCTCCACGTTGATGCAGCAATTTGTGCAAAAGGAGCCCCCACCAAGTATTGAGTGTATAAATGAACATACTGAACATACAGTACAATCATAAAGATTAAAACAAAAAAGGCTTGAAATATTTCCCTTTGTGTAATGGATCTAGAATACATGAAAGTTGAATTAAATTACATAAAAAAACAATTTTTCATTATTCAAAAACTTTCACAATATTCTGTACCTGTATATATATAACTACATCAGGATACACACTTATACAACTACTGTACAGGGAGACACATACAGTACAGTGTTGCTTGGGTTAAACTGGGTGGATGCTACTGTAATCCGGTTCTGTTCTGCTCTACTGGGGTTGGGGATCGTTAAAAGAACCCAGAAGAAGGGCGCGACTACGGAGAGAGGTTCTGCGGGTGCCGCACCTTTTGAGGTGGAACTTGAGGTAGCGCAGGATGCCTCGGCTGGGCAGGAAGGTGCAGCTCATGCAGGTGAGGAGGTGCCAGTGAGCCCGATTGGCCGGGCTGTTGGGCTGGGGGACGTGATTGGTCTGTTTGATCAGCTGACAGTAGACCTCGTCCCTGAGTGGCCGCAGGTCCTGGCAGGTCTGCAGGGTGCCCTGGATGATGGGCACGGGGTCCGACACCGCCTCCATCTCCTGCAGCGAGTTGAAGATCTTCACCGCCTCGTCCTGGAGGCTGGCGTAGCCCTTCTCCTTTTGCACTGTGAGAGAGAGAGAGAGAGAGAGAGATAGAGAGAGAGACAGAGAGAGACAGAGAGAGAGAGAGAGAGAGAGAGAGAGAGAGAGAGAGAGAGAGAGACAGAGAGAGAGAAACAGAGAGAGAGAGAGAGAGAGAGACAGAGAGAGAGAGAGAGACAAAGACAGAGAGAGAGAGACAAGAGAGAGAGAGAGAGAGAGAGACAGAGAGAGATAGAGAGAGAGAGAGAGAGAGACAAAGAGAGAGAGAGAGAGATGAGGCCTTTTTCCATCAAAAAGATAATTTGCTCAAAATAGATCTAAAGCATCTAAAAGTTACTGCGCCATGGTTGATGGGAAAATAATTGAATCGATTGAATACCAATTTAGAAAAACAAATTACTAAAATGCACATCAACACGGGGCATTCGAGCTAACTCGCTAGAATCGCTAGAATGGAAAACCGTGTGAGGGCTTCTAATACCGCTCAAATTTACATCGATTTACACGTTAATTCGCTTGAAAATCGTATGGAAAAAGGTTTATAGACAGAGAGCGCTAGTTATACTGAGAGAGATACAGTAAGATATTCACTACTAAAGGCTCGTTCAGAGATCATAAGCTCCAGCTTTGTGTATTTCACTATCAACGAACAGTGGCCCCCTGCGGAGAGGGATCAGAGAGTCGACTCACAGTGGACGCTGACGTCCCCGTAGGGCAGAGGTAGTAGTGGGGAGTGCAAAGGATGCTGGGTATATCTCAGGATGGGGTTCCTCCAGTAGGTCTGCTCCACAGCCTCCACGTTGAGACTGCTCTCCTGGAGAGAGAGGCAGCGGGATCAGGGGTCGGCTCGTAATGCCTGGGAGGACGGCTACAGGGACAGCTAGTAGCGTGGTAGCGCGAGGTCAAAGGTCAAAGTCAACACAGGAAGAAACCACCGGCTTTGGAAGGGATGCATGCCGTGGTTTGAGCCGGGATAGCACTAAGCACTGCACACGGCTAAATGAAGACATTCTGGAGAAAAGAGGAAAAAATACGATGTTCACAGAAGGAGGCTGAAGCCTGAAATAAAGGAATATCACTTCAAACACACACAGTGAGCTCCACTCAAGTGACTCACTTAACTACAGTGTGTGTGCCTGGTCACAGGCAGGGAGGGCCTAGGTAGGGGCCTGCACAGCTGGACATGGGAGATGGACATGGGTTACAACAGAGCTCAGACGGGAATGCTACTCGACAATACATAAAAGGGTCATAGGTCAACGACACATTGATGAACACAGGATCTCGAAGGCCTGGCCTAGCTAGCGTTTCCCGGCGCTGTGTTTCTGATCCGAGTGAGATTTGATAGCGGAGGCGGGGATCGGGGTACCTTGATGTCCCTGATCAGCTGCTGGGTGGGGGTCTCGATGGGCACCTTACTGTCGATGGCCCCCTGGATGGCTGAGGCCCACCTCATTGCCTCGTTGAGTAGCTTGGTGTAGAGGCGGTACGAGTGTTTCCGCCCGTGGACTATGATGTTCCAGTAGCCTGGGTGGACAAGGAGGGGACGGGGCAGGTCAAAACACAGAGAAGCTGGAGACATTTTGTTTTTAAAGCACTGACTTAGCTTGGTACAATAGGTTACTAGTGCCACCATTTTTCTTATGCCTATCCAACTCTTTCCTATCTACAAGTGGCTAGACCTGCGGTGGGGATGTTTGTAATTGTAGCCAACCCTTGGAGTGCCGACGAAGACTGAACACGATTGAAAACGGCGTCCGTACTCACCGGTCTCCTTGAAGACCTTCTCGTCCGGCTGCACCACTGAACACAGGCTGTTGAGCACCAGGGTTCCCAGCTTGGAGGTGCCGCGCTCGGAGGACTTGTAGTAGTCCAGAGAGTTGGTGGTCAGGACGAACCAGCGCTTCTTCAGCTTCAAAGAGGAGCTCTTGGCGCCGGACTTCATCTCTTTGTGCAGCCAGCCTGGGGGGGGGAGGGGGGGCAGAGAAGGAGACTGAGAAACACTGAAGCTGTGTTCGGAATCGCTCCCTATTCACTATATAGTGCACTATATAGGGCGTCAGCCATTTTGTTTGTAGTGTCCGAATTCTCCGCGGAATTTTCGTTCCCTATATAGTTCACTATTTATTACCCACAATTCAACTTGATTTCCAGGGAACAGTGCATGTACCCTACATTTTCTCCGTTCCCTAGGTAGTTCACTACATGGTGAACCCTATATAGGGAATAGGGAGTGAGGGAACGAGGGAGCGATTCCGAACACAGCTTGAGAAAACCGCATCCATCCATAACGATACAGGAGACTTGATACATTTTGTCAAAGTCCATTTGGCTCCACATGCACCTCCTACACAAAGGATCACGCTAACCTCGTACATTGCATCGAGCCTAGTTCTACCCAAGGCTAGTTCTACCAAATCACATCTTGAGTCAGTACGGTCAACTCTGCCGTATAAAAGTCAACCCTGTAATCAGGCCCCGGCGTCCCAGACTGACCACAGGACTGACCTCTGACCAGGAACTCCTGCCCGTCCACCCGGGAGTCTCCCTTGGGCTTCTGCAGCAGGCCGATCCAGTGGTGCATCTCCTCCGGCGTGTCGGCGTTGCAGTGGATCACCCGGTTGGCTGTGATGATCACAAACGAGTTGGGCCTGGGGACACATCAATCAATCAACCAATCAATCAATCAATCAATCAATCAATCAATCAATCAATCAATCAAAGCTTTATTTGTATAACGCATTTCATACCCAGAGGCAACACAATGCGCTTTACAGAGAACAAGGGAGGTGGGCATAGGTCCCACTCCTATATATTCCAGAGGGAAGCAAAAAAAACAGTATCATCACATATGTGGTAAAAGGACTGCGCTTATATAGCGCCTTCCTGCCTTGACGCTTTTACAATGGCCTCTCATTCACACACACATTCACACACCAATGGTGACAAGGTGCTAGCCTGCTCATTGGAAGCAATTTGGGGTTCAGTGCCTTGCTCAAGGACACTTTGGACAGGGGGAGTCGGGATTCGAACCGCCGACCATGCGGTCATTGGACAACCCGCTCCAACTCCTGAGCCACAGCCACCCCGATATGACATACAGGGCCCGTAAGAGCAGCAAAATAAACTGTTGTTGTTATTATGCGAAGGTCATAAGGTCATGCTATTGCAGTTTGAAATGAAATAATTGCTGGAGAAAACAGGTTCTTCCTGGAAAACGGTGCATCAGCATGCGATCCAGCAGAGCAGAGTGACTGATGGCTCGGTTCTCACCTGTCAGGGTTGTCAGAGGCACAGACCGAGTCGATCAGTCCAACATCCAGAGTTCCCTGGAAGGAAATGCAAATTGTTTTCCCGATTTACATGAAATATTTACATCCACAAGAACGCCATAATGTAGCTCTAAACTACCATCGACAAGCTGGATCTCTAGCAGATGGGTCGGAGGAGAGAGAGAGAGAGAGAGAGAGAGAAAGAGAGAGAGAGAGAGAGAGAGAGAGAGAGTCTGTTGTTACTGCAAGGTTGAGGAGCCAGAACCCAAGAATTGTATTCCCCTGTACCTGTACAATGGATGTAATAGTAAAGGAATCTGAAGAGAGAGAGAGAGACATAGACAGACAGAGAGGGAGAGAGAGAGAGAGGGGGAAGAAAGGAAGAGAGGGAGGGAGAGAGAGAGAGAAAGAGACAGAGAGTCAGTGACAGAGGTGGCCCTCACCACAGCGTTCTTGGGGTTGGCCTGCTCGTGGTGCATCTCCGTGAGCTGCTCTGGACTGGCGCTGTGGACGCGACTCAGCACATTGAACCAGCCGCTGCAGGGGCACAGAGAGGAAGAGGAGGATGTGGGGGAGAGTTACACTGAGCAACGCCACTACTCTAGTTCACCAGTAGAGGGAGACATACATCTATCATTTGATTATCAGGCAAAACACTTTAGTAAACTTTGGTAAATGGTAAATAGACTGCACTTATATAGCGTTTTTATCCAATGCACTTTACAATGGCCTCTCATTCACCCATGCATGTATATATTCACATACCAATGGCATCAGCTGCCATGTAAGTGCGAAAATTTATTTATTTTTCATTTTTTTGTGTGTTCGAATTTATTTGGGGATTTTATCCTGTTATCACAATAATTTTGTGCTTGGGATATATTTCAGTGCTTCCCCTACCATTATGGGACAACCTATATTTAATGGGTTACAGTATTTAATGTGTTACTGCCGTGAAATGGTGGAAATGAAAATTCTATCATAATCAAATCAAAAATCGAATCGGCGATAATTTGAAATCGAATTCTGACCCCAAGAATAGAAATCGAATTGAATTGTGCGATCATGAGTGATTCCCATCCCTAACCAGCAAATACCAGTATTCTCTACATGGTGGTGCATACAAAGCAGGAGCACTGTGGTCGTACCTGGCGTCTTCAGGGGACTCTGCGTAGATGTGGTAGGTCCTCTCCTCCGTCACGATGTTCAGAGCGTTCTCCTTCTCGTGGTTGTCCACAATCTCCCTGTGAGGAGGTCGACACAGAGCGGGGACGCCGTCAGAACCAGAACCGTCTGGCGCTGGGCGCTGAGAAAGACGTCGCCTCAACACGCTCTGTATCTAATGAATGGTGAATGGACTGCACTTATATAGCGCTTTTCCTCCTTAGCGGCACTCAAAGCGCTTTACAATGGCCTCTCATTCACCCATTCACACACACATTCACACACCAATGGCGGTAGCTGCCTTGCAAGGTGCTAACCTGCTCATTGGGAGCAATTTAGGGTTAGGTGTCTTGCTCAAGGACACTTCGACATGTGGACAGTCGGAGCTGGGATTCGAACCGCTGCCCCTTCGATCATTGAACGACCCGCTCTACCAACTGAGCTACAGCCGCCCCCCTAAGTAACTCTTTAGCCACAGAACACACCATGAGCAGAACCAAAAGGCAGGACTGTTACGACGTAGTGTCGCGTAGCCGGACCTCTATCTCCACACTGCGCTTACGCTGGGCCAGCGCGGGAGAAAGGTCTGGCTGGACTCATTACCATTTGGGGATAAGGGCGAAAAAAAATGGAGCGGTTGCTAGGTTGTTGTTTTACGCACTGTAGTCTGTTTTGAATCTGATTGGGCGGACAATAGATTTTGCCGCCGCTGATTGGGCAGTAATAAACGAATGACAAGGCTTATCCCCAAAACCTACATCCGCTGAGTCACGCTAGTTACGACATAGCAACAATTAGCTTCCTATCCGTCTAAACGCGGTCCCAAGTCGGGGGAAGCAGGCTCTTACTTGGCCGCGCGGATGTCGATGGTTCCCTTCAGCTTGTCCTCGCTGTCGTTCTCAAAGTAGGCGAGCTTGGACTCCCGCAGGACGAACCAGCGCATCTTCCAGTTGCGCCGGGACAGCGTGGACATGCCGCCGCCCTTCTTGTACAGCCAGCCGGACTTGAGGGAGTCCTGCTTGGCCCGGAACCACATGAAGGTCTCGTCTTTCAGTACGCACCAGCGCCGTCGCCATGGGATCATCAGCCCCCCTGAGAGAGAGAGGAGGAGAGAGAGAGAGAGAGAGAGAGAGAGGGAGAGAGAGAGGAGGAGAGAGAGAGAGAGAGAGGAGGAGAGAGAGGAGGAGAGAGAGAGGAGGAGGAGAGAGAGAGAGAGGAGGAGGAGAGAGAGAGGAGGAGAGAGAGAGAGAGAAAGAGGAGGAGAGAGAGGAGGAGAGAGAGAGGAGGAGAGAGAGAGAGAGAGGAGGAGGAGAGAGAGAGGAGGAGAGAGAGAGAGAGAAAGAGGAGGAGAGAAAGAGACAGAGGATAGAAAGATAGAGAGAGGGAGGGAGGGAAAGCGAGAGAGAAGGAAAGAAAGAAAGAGAGGAGGAGAGAAAGAGAGAGTAGGAGAGAGAGAGGGTGAGGGAGAGAGATAAAGAGAGAGAGGGAGGAGAGAAAGAGAGAGAGAGAGAGGGAAGGAGAGGTTGAGAGAAAGAAACAGACATGTAACAGATACTCTGATGAAGGCTTGTTTGGACGGCCAAATAAACTGGCGAAATCAAGGCGCTGTCCCTGTCCTGCTTTCTGTCCCTGTCCTGCTTTCTGTCCCTGTCCTGCTTTCTGTCCCTGTCCTGCTTTCTGTCCCTGTCCTGCTTTCTGGAGCTGCACATATTCAGATGTAGTTTTCCTACTTTTTGCTTTAGCACCACAGGAAGTCTCTTTTTGAGAAGGTGCGTCCAAAATCTCCTCTGATACAGACATCTAGTGATCATTTCTGTCATGAGTGCCCCTACCATTCTCAGAAAAACACCATGAACATGCCTCAGTTGGTCATGGGACTGGTCAGTGTCCAGTGAAGATCAAGTGTTTACAGCTGCAGTATAAGGAGCCCGCTGACCACTATCTATTGTTTGTATGGATGACCGCCTATAAAGAGAGACCACGCTGAAAGCCGAGTCGTCTGAGCAGAGAACGCTGAACGCAATAGCGTCTCACTGTGACTGACCCAGATATCTGTATATTGTTTTAGTAAATACGTGCTGAATCCGATCTACAATCCCCCTTCCGGCAAATTGCATTCCTCTCCGGCCATTGATTCCTCAGCACCAGACAAATCAATAGACCATCGCATGGTACAGTCAGAAGAGGGCAGTATAGGAGTGTATATTCATTACCAGGATGGAAGGCGAGGTGGGTTTTTAAACATAAATCTCTCCCCGTTTCTTGTACCAGAGAAGTAGCGCACTCTTCTCCTCAGAGCTTTTCTCCTGCTAGCCCGGCTAGCTAACAAACCACCGCAGCGTTTCGGCACGCGAAAGCCCCCCCCCACCCCCGACCTCTCAGCCCCCCCCCCCCACCCCCGACCTCTCAGCCCACCCCCACCCCCGACCTCTCAGCCCCCCCCCCACCCCCGAACTCTCAGCCCCCCCCCACCCCCGACCTCTCAGCCCCCCCCCACCCCAAACCTCTCAGCTCCCCCCCACCCCCCACCCCCGACCTCTCAGCCCCCCCCCACCCCCGACCTCTCAGCCCCCCCCCCACCCCCGACCTCTCAGCACCCCCCCACCCCCCCACCCCCGACCTCTCAGGCCGGTGGGCGCGGTACCGCGCCTCCACCTACCCTTCATGTAGAGGTAGCTGTGGAAGTACGGGGGGCCGCTCCCGTTCAGCAGGTTCGCCCTCCCGTTGGACACCTCCTCGTCGGTGTCCACGTAGCCGTCGTTGTCCTCGTCGCTGTCGATAAACTGAAACACGGACGCGACTCGTTAGAGGGGGGCGGGGCTCCGACAGGAGCGATCTGCAGTGTCAGGTCTCGATCGGCGGCGAGGGTGAGTGAGTTTGTGTGTGTGTGTGTGTGTGTAGGTGTGTGCGTCATGCTCGTCAGGGGGGCGTAGAACGATGACTCGGAGGTGTCAACTCCTTATCAACGCCCTCTGAGAGAGACGTCTCACTCCCTCCTTCAACTCCTCTTTTCGTGAAGTCTCTCTTTTCTTTTTGGCTCACAGCCAATCAGCCCTACCCTGTCCACCCCCCCGCCCCTGCACACACACACACACACACACACACACACACACACACACACACACACACACACACACACACACACACACACACACACACACACACACATCCTCCCTGGCTCTTTCTGCTGAACTGGCAATGTTTCTTCCAGGCCCTGCTGTGACTGGCAGTATCTGGGAACAGATTCAGGCGCAGAGGCCGAGGCCAAGTGAACTCACTGATGAACTATTCCATTAGAACTCCTCACATCATCACGGAAGGGAGCGTCGTGACAAGCGAGCGGCAGATACAAGCTGTAACGCATGTCACGGAGGGAGCCAAGAGGAATGTGTGTGTGTGTGTGTGCGTGCGCGTGCGTGTGTGATGAATGGAGTAGTGTTTGCCCTAAGACACCATCCAGTCCTGGGGGAAGTGTGTCTCAAGCCAAAGAAACCTGTGTGTCTAGACGGCAGAGGTTCCTGAGAGCTGTAGGTCTCGGCTGGTCATAAACCAGGATGATGTATAAGCGCATAAGACCCCGTGACCCCGGCGTAATCAGGTCACAATACAACAAGACCGTCCGACTCAAATATCCAATAACCTCCCAGAGGCCCGGCCAAGCCTCCAAAACAAACCTGACATCTGACTCTAAAACCAGTCTTCTTTCCAGATGTGGCAGCTGTGTGTGTGTGTGTGTGTGTGTGTGTGTGTGTGTGTGTGTGTGTAGAAGTGCGTGTACGTGCGCGCACATGTGTGTGTGTGTGTGTGTGTGTAGAGGTGCATGTAAGTGTGTATGTGTGTGTGTGTGTGTGTGTGTGTGTGTGTGTAGAGGTGCATGTAAGTGTGTATGTTTGTGTGTGTGTGTGTGTGTGTGTGTGTAGAGGTGCATGTAAGTGTGTGTGTGTGTGTGTGTGTGTGTGTGTGCGTGTGTAGAGGTGCATGTGTGTGTGTGTGTGTGTGTGTGCATGTGTAGAGGTGCATGTGTGTGTGTGTGTGCATGTGTGTAGAAGTGTGTGTGTGTGTGTGTAGCGGTGTGTGTGCATGTGTGTAGAGGTGTGTGTGTGTGTGTGTGTGTGTGTGTGTGTGCGTGTGTAGAGGTGCATGTGTGTGTATGTGTGTGTGTGTGTGCATGTGTAGAGGTGCATGTGTGTGTGTGTGTGCATGTGTGTAGAGGTGTGTGTGTGTGTGTAGCGGTGTGTGTGCATGTGTGTAGAGGTGTGTGTGTGTGTGTGTCCCTCACCGAGTCAGAGCTGCCCCTGAAGGAGTCCAGGCTGTTGTGGGTGAAGGAGGACTTGCGCGGCGCCTCCTCCCCGTTGGCGCTGGTGCCGTCTCCGGAGCTGCCCTGCGTCTCCTCGTACTCCTCCTGGTCGTAGTCCGACTCCGCGTCCGGCGGGGCGCCGAACCGAAGCCCCTCCCCGTCCGGCGGGCTGCGGGAGGCCCTGCCGGGTTTGTAGCGCCCGTCTGCGTCGGAGCGCCCTGGGGGCGGCGGCGAAGGGGTGTGCTCGGCCCCGTTGAGGGCGTGGGGCGAGACGGCCGGATGGCGGTCCACGCGGGATGGCGTGGAGGAGGAGGCGGCGACAAGCCCCTCGGTGAAGGGGGCGGGGGGAGGGGGGAGGCCGCCGAGGTCGTCCCCGTCCAGGGCGGCGGCAGGGGGGGGCGGTAAGTCCGGGAGCGGGACGCACTCCTCCTCGGCGTGAAACCCCTCGTCCACCTCCACCTCCTCGTCCTCCTCGTCCTCCTCCTCCGCCAGGGCGAGCGGCGCCGCCGACTCGGACGTGTCGTGGAGGTTCTCCTCGCTGGACATCGACGGCTCCAGCCCGCCGAAGTCCAGGAGCTCCAGGAACTCGGTGGCCACGCGCGATGCCTCCTTCTCCAGGCGGTAGATCTCGGCGTCGCGCCTCCGCCTGAGCTCCTCCCTGGAGGCGTCGCCGCCGCCCGTAGGCGGCAGGACGCCGTCTTCGTGCTGCCGCCGCTGCAGCCGTTCAATCTCCCGCTCCAGACGCAGGATCTCCTCCATCTGCCGTCGCTCCTCCTCCGAGGCGTGGCCGGGGGCGGGGCTGGGGGCGGGGCTTGGGGGCGCCGACGCCTCCTGTTGATTGGACGAAGAGGACACAGCGAGGGGAGATGAACGTTGAGCCCGCTGCCTTCACTGTGGAAATGCTAACGACATATCAGTGGTTTTTGTTGGAAACTGCACTCCTGACTATGAGATCATATGAGATGAAATTACCTTTGGACAAGCGGAGTTCATCACCAGTGAGTTCCTAAGCAGACAAACACAGAAATCATTGTTGGTCAGAACACTGCAGGAGTAGAGAGAAAACTAGTCTTCTCTGGGGCTATCGGAGGCTAACAGGGCTAGCATTTTTGACCGTGGCTGCGTTCCGAATTGTATCTACTTTTTACTACCAGTACGTACTACAGCTGCCCCTAAAAGTATGCACTTTGCACGCAGTATGCATACAATTGTAGTAGGACATCCTGGTGTTTTTGACATATTACATGTAGCATACTATGTTTTGGGACATACTACATTCTTTTTTGGCATACTATATAGTGTGGAAGTATGCGATTCGGAACGCAGCCCGTGTTTTGACGTACCTGTTTTCCTTCCTGGTCTTAAGCTCCGCCTCCTTCTTCCTCAACTCCTCCTCTTCCCGTCGGAGCCGCAGCGCCTCCGCCTGCTTCCTTCTCGCTTCCTCCTGCTCCGTCATCCGCCGCCTCTCCTCCTCCTCCTCCTCTCTCCTCCTCTTCTCCTCCAGCTCCTCCCTCTGCCTCCTCTCCTCCTCCAGCCTCTCCTCCTCTACCCGCCTCCTCCTCTCCTCCACCTCCTCCTTCTCTCTCCTCCTCCTCTCCTCCTCCTCCTCCTCTCTCCTCCTCTTCTCCTCGCGGAGCCGGCGGTAGCGGCGGCGAGCCAGCCCGCCCCGGTGGTGCGTCTGCAGGAGCAGGGCGGCGTAGCGGAGACGGAGGAAGGCGCGGCGGCCGGAGAAAGCGCGGTAGTTCTTCTGGATGGTGACGGCGCTGGACAGGACCCTCTTATAGTGCTTCCTGTAGGGACAGAGGACGCCACGCCGCGGTCACAGGAGGGGGACGTCACGCCGCAGTCATAGGCCGACCGCCGTCCACCGCCCCCCCCGCCACCCCCACTCCCCCCTCACGGTATCATCCACATCTATTCAACCTGGAAAAGACTGCTGACAACAACATAACACACACCATGTGCAGGCCAGGCCCTGGTACGCTGACCGTGTCGAGTGCCAGCGTGTGTTGCGAACCATCGTGTGTGTCGTCGAGAGCCAGCAGTGTGCGGTGAGCTGAGTTAGCAGCTGTGTTTAGCTCCGTGACTGGGACTCATCACCCATCCCCCCCACCCCTCCACCCCCCTACCCCCGCCCCCCCCCCGGGACCACACACAATGCCCTGCCTCTCTCTCTCTCTACCCCCCCCCCCTCTCTCTCTCTCTGTCCCACCACCTACAGTATGTGACCTTGTCTTGCGGGAGGCTAGTTGTCGTGCCACAAGTCTCTCTATAGTGTGTGCAGATGCCTGCAGATCAGCAGCGC
>NC_140242.1:26659505-26704505 GCF_949987555.1 Borostomias antarcticus
GTCGCTGGAAGGGAACGGGGGTTCTGTAACAGATCCATTCACTAAACATGGCAACTGATCACAGAGGCCTCCGCTCTTTAGAGCCACCACAGGAAGTAACGAGGACAGCCTGGAGTCAATTAATTTCTAGAAACCCAAAGAAGCTCAGGGGGCGGAATGTCTCTGTATTCATGGTCTCTTCCTGCTTCCCAAAGGCCATCTCTCTCTCTCTGGTCTCCTCACCACTTCCTCTCTCTTCCTCTCTCCTCTTCTCTTCCTCTCTCTCTCCCCTCCTCTTCTCTTCCTCTCTCCTCTTCTCTTCCTCTCTCTTCCTCTCTCCTCTTCTCTTACTCTCTCTTCCTCTCTCCTCTTCTCTTCCTCTCTCCCCTCCTCTTCTCTTCCTCTCTCCTCTCCTATTCTCTTCCTCTCTCTTCCTCTCTCCTCTTCTCTTACTCTCTCTTCCTCTCTCCTCTTCTCTTCCTCTCTCCCCTCCTCTTCTCTTCCTCTCTCCTCTTCTCTTCCTCTCTCTTCCTCTCTCCTCTTCTCTTCCTCTCTCCCCTCCTCTTCTCTTACTCTCTCTCTCCTCTCCTCTTCTCTTCCTCTCTCTTCCTCTCTCCGCTTCTCTTACTCTCTCTTCCTCTCTCCTCTCCTCTTCTCTTCCTCTCTCTTCCTCTCTCCTCTTCTCTTCCTCTCTCTTCCTCTCTCCCCTCCTCTTCTCTTCCGCTCTCTTTCTCTCTCCTCTTCTCTTCCTCTCTCTTCCTCTCTCCCCTCCTCTTCTCTTCCTCTCTCTTCCTCTCTCCTCTTCTCTTACTCTCTCTCTCCCCTCCTCTTCTCTTCCTCTCTCTTCCTCTCTCCTCTTCTCTTAGTCTCTCTTTCTCTCCTCTTCCCCCTCCTCACCTCTCCTCACATCTTACTCTCTCTCTCCCTCTCTCCTCACCTCTTTCTCTCTCTCCCTCTCTCCTCACCTCTTTCTCTCTCTCCCTCTCTCCTCACCTCTTTCTCTCTCTTCCTCTCTCCTCACATCTTACTCTCTCTCTCTCCCTCTCTCCTCACCTCTTTCTCTCTCTCCCTCTCTCCTCACCTCTTTCTCTCTCTCTCTCCTCACCTCTTTCTCTCTCTTCCTCTCCTTTTCCCTCTCATCTCCTCACATCTTACTCTCTCTCTCCCTCTCTGCTCTCCTCTTACTCTCTCCCTCTCTCCTCACCTCTTTCTCTCTCTCCCTCTCTCCTCACCTCTTTCTCTCTCTTCCTCTCTCCTCACATCTTACTCTCTCTCTCTCCCTCTCTCCTCACCTCTTTCTCTCTCTCCCTCTCTCCTCACCTCTTTCTCTCTCTCCCTCTCTCCTCACCTCTTTCTCTCTCTCCCTCTCTCTTCCCCTCTTTCTCTCTCTCCCTCTCTCCTCACCTCTTTCTCTCTCTCCCTCTCTCCTCACCTCTTTCTCTCTCTTCCTCTCCTCTTCCCTCTCCTCTCCTCACATCTTACTCTCTCTCTCCCTCTCTGCTGTCCCCTTACTCTCTCCCTCTCTCCTCACCTCTTTCTCTCTCTTCCTCTCTCCTCACCTCTTTCTCTCTCTTCCTCTCCTCTTCCCCCTCCTCATCTCAACTCTCCCCTCCTCATCAGAAATGGACAGGGTGAGGCGGAGGCACCACGGCACTCTAGAGCTCAGATTTGAGAAGACTCTCACTCAAGAGTTAATAATTGATGAGCGAGAACTGAAGAAAGCTTTCATAGTTTGAACCATGACGAGGGTTGGCGCTGCCGAACGCAGCTCCTAGAGGGCTATCTCATGCATTAGGCTAGAATTATCTTCAGAAGGACTTTCTCAAAGACTTTAGCATCATGTACAACTTTATGAAACTAGTTTCAGACTTTTCCAAGCATATCAACTACAATATATTAAGCTGGGGAATTAGAGTTCTGTGATGTAGTCTTTGCTTTGAAGTCTCTCTTCAAACTCTACTAGGGGTACTACTATTACTACTACTAACTGCTAGGTTCCTGCCTCTTAAGCACCTATTGTATTTATATTTTGCTACTCTTGTACTTTGGCTTAAGCGCTAGATTGTGCTCGTTAAATGCAATTATTTTAAGTCGCTTTGGATAAAAGCGTCCGCTAAATGACTGTAATGTAATGTAACGTCTATGAATAGTTCTACACGGGACTGTTTGAGATCCTGAATTTAGAAAGTAAACCTAGTTAGAGAGATAGGATAGAGAGAAAGAGAGAGCGAGAGAAAGAGAGAGAGACAGAGACAGAGAGAGAGAGAGAGAGAGAGAGAGAGAGAAAGGGGGAGGTACGGAGAGTGGAAAAAAACAAGCAGGCTTCTCTCTGCATTGGCTGTACTCAACAACACACATCCTGTACCCCCCCCCCCCCCCCCCACACACACACACACACACACCTGTCCTATCACTGCAGCTGGAAACCACTACGCCACACTAACAGCACCACGCCAAGGGACGCTACAGCCAGGGTGAGCATGAGATGAGCCACACATTTATGCACAAACTCATGTAGACACACACACACACACACACACACACACACAGACACACACACATTCCCAAACTAGTGGCTAACACTGAGACCCCAGCAAATCTACTTCACACTTTGACACACACACACACACACACACACACACACACACACACACACACACACACACACACTGACCACCCCATACCCCTTGTCATTTCAGTTGCCTCATCAACTGTGTTGCCATCCTACAGTAATACAATGGACCTAATCCTCATCTTATAAGTCTTGTTGAAAGTCAGAAGACCACTGTTCATCTAAATAAGTGACTACTGTCTATATATGGCTTTATTTGTCCCCTGTCTCCACTTTATTTGTCACAATGTGGTCCAGAGTTGCAGCTAAATACAGTCCAATCCAGAGTTTAGTGGCGCTGTGTCATCCTGTGGTCGTGAAAAGTAGAATAGAGGATCTGAGGAAATCCTTCTGCCATGAGTCACAATGAGCTCCATCCACACGCCACGTACATCACAGGCTGACGGCCCACACAGGCGCAGCTACATCACACACCGACGGCCGACACAGGCACAGCTACATCACAGACCGATGGCCGACACAGGCTCAGCTATATCACACACCGACGTCCGACACAGGCACAGCTACATTACACACCGATGGCCGACAGAAGCACAACTTGAACGTCACAGGAAAGGACCTGACACATGCACAACTAGTGTCTGTGAGGTAGGATGGGAGCAGGAAGCAGGGCCCGTCTTCAAGCCAGTTATCATGAAGGGGCAGGATTGGAACAAGCTGCCTATCCACATCAAGCAGAGCTTGAGCCTCCACAGAGCTTGAGCCTCCACAGATTCAAGAGGAACGTCAGGAAGTGGCTCATGGATAGAGTAGAAGAATAGCCCCCCTTGAAATAGCATAGGATTCTAACGGTTATAATCGAATGTGTGATGTTCAGGTTTTAATCTGAAGTTTAGTTTTCTACCTTTTAAATTGATGTGTTTGTGTCAATGTAATGTACGTGTTGATGTGTCTTAACAGCTCCAGGACTATGACGGAAATAAGTGTTACACTTTCTCATGTCATCCTTTCGATTCTTGTTGTGTCTTAATCCATCAATAAATTCATTCGTTCATTCATACAGGAAGTAGAAGTGATCACTCACTTTAAATATTTGGGACCAATCGTTGACAAGTCGCCTCTCAGACCAACGTAGACTACAGCAGCGTCTGTCTCTCTCCTCAGGAGAACGAGGAGCTCCAGCGCCAGCAAACACATCCTGACCAGGGTCTAGAGGTCACTCACAGGTCACTCGCTGAGAGTGTTCTCACCTTCACCGTCGTCTCCCGGTGTGGGAACCTCTGAGTTAAGCCTGTGATGTGCTTGCTGTTTAGCAACGCCTCCGCGCGTTTTTTGCGGCGGGTTAATTCCTGCGTAACTGCACATTCAATCAAAGATGGCGCCCCAAAGGAAGGCAGGAGACGCACGGTGGGACACGTATGCGTGGTTAAAAGCAAGGATACCGCAGGCTTAAGAGCCAGGAACCAGGCTAGCAAGATCGTTGGATGAATGAGATCGCAACAATCGCAGCTCCAGAACCTACAGTATACAATCGGGCCGTAACCAGAAAGGCAACCCAAGTCTATAGTGACCCCACCCACCCCCTTCACACATCAGTCCAGCTGTTGCGATCTGGCAGGAGACTCAAGGTCCCACTAGCCAGGAAAAACGGGTACATGAAATCATTTGTCTGCTGTGGCCATTCTAAAACAGGAACATAATACAATAACCCCCCCCTCCCCACAGCCCATGAGCACTGCTGCTGCTGAAAATGTTTTAAATGTATTTGAGTTGCTTTCTACTGTCTGTTTTTAAACTGTGTTGCCAGAATGCCCAAGGCAAATGTCCATTTCATGTAAATTGAATGGACAATAAAGTTTTCTTATCTTAAGTAGGAGTTTACAGGAAAGGACCAGACTAACTAGGAGTTTACAGGAAAGGACCAGACTAACTAGGAGTTTACAGGAAAGGACCAGACTAACTAGGAGTTTACAGGAAAGGACCAAACTAACTAATAGTTTACAGGAAAGGACCAGACTAACTAGGAGTTTACAGGAAAGGACCAGACTAACTAGGAGTTTACAGGAAAGGACCAAACTAACTAATAGTTTACAGGAAAGGACCAGACTAACTAGGAGTTTACAGGAAGGGACCAAACTAACTAGGAGTTTACAGGAAAGGACCAAACTAACTAGGAGTTTACAGGAAAGGACCAGACTAACTAGGAGTTTACAGGAAAGGACCAAACTAACTAGGAGTTTACAGGAAAGGACCAGACTAACTAGGAGTTTACAGGAAAGGACCAGACTAACTAGGAGTTTACAGGAAAGGACCAAACTAACTAGGAGTTTACAGGAAGGGACCAAACTAACTAGGAGTTTACAGGAAAGGACCAAACTAACTAGGAGTTTACAGGAAAGGACCAGACTAACTAGGAGTTTACAGGAAAGGACCAGACTAACTAGGAGTTTACAGGAAAGGACCAAACTAACTAGGAGTTTACAGGAAGGGACCAAACTAACTAGGAGTTTACAGGAAAGGACCAAACTAACTAGGAGTTTACAGGAAAGGACCAGACTAACTAGGAGTTTACAGGAAAGGAAGGCACAGAACAGCTTCTGAAGTGACTCCCCTCTGGTTAATTCACTAGTTAATACATTCCTGTGTCCATCCAGTTTGCTCATCACATATACACACAGGTTTCTGCCCTAACTATTAGATGTGAAGGTACATTATTGTGAACTTTACTGAATGTCAAGGCAGTTTTGTGACAAACTCCTTCAAAAGTTTTCCAAGGAAGCTGTATCCATTACCTGTTAATGTTGGGGGAGGGCTTTAGAAGGTTCCGGACTTATGTAAACCGTGATGAGATTTCACCTGATCATGATTCTTCCTCAGCAGTGCTGCTGTCTTCACCAAGCCTTTGTCATGACACTGTAACCACATCCCCTGTGTGTGTGTGTGTGTGTGTGTGTGTGTGTGTGTGTACAGTACGTGCAAGTGTGTGTGTTTGAGTGTGTGTGTGTGTGTGTGTGTGTGTGTGTGTGTGTGTGTGTGTGTGTGTGTGTGTGTGTGTGTGTATGTGTGTGTGTGTGTGTGTATGTGTGGGGGTGCATACGTGTAGGCATGTGTATGTGTGTGTGTGTGTGTGTGTGGGTGCATATGTGCAGGCACGTGTGTGTGTGTTTGAGTGTGTGTGCGTGTGTGTGTGTGTGTGCATCCATGTGCATGCTTCACCTTTGTCTTCCCCAGTTGCCAGTCTGTCTTGGCCCCGTCATGCAGCGTGAGCAGGTCTGAGCAGCTCCTCCTCAGATCATCTGTGGGGCTTTTGTCCTTCAGGATCATCCTGTACCTACAGGGGAACAGACGCAGACACAAACATGACACCGCAAACCTCGCAGAGAGCTACAATGGGAAGCCCCGGCATTGACTCTGAACTCAGTGACCACAATGGGGAGTCAACTCTCATTCTTCATTTCCTGGGGCTTGGTAAGAGCAAATCACCATACTGTTTGAATTACTTCTAACAGAAAAAGTCTATTCTAACAGAAAAAAACTTTTTCAGTGTTTTGAGTGGTAAAGCTGTATGTCTCACCTGCTGTAGAAGTCTGTGAAAGTCCTGCGGACGGGGAAGCCGGCCCTTCGTATCTTCACCGTCTCCAACATCCCGGAGTACCTCAGCTGGTTCAGAACCACCGACAGATCAAACATGTTGGCTTTCTGAGAAAAAACACAACCAACAACACTGAGGAAAACCAACTGACAACACTGAGGAAATGAAAACCAACCGAAAACATTGAGGAAAACCAAACGACAACACTGAAGAAAACCAAACGACAACACTGAAGAAAACCAACTGACAACACTGAGGAAAACCAACTGACAACACTGAGGAAAACCAACTGACAACACTGAAGAAAACCAACCGCCAACACTGAAGAAAACCAACCGACAACACTGAGGAAAACCAACCGACAGCAATGAAGAAAACCAACTGACAACACTGAAGAAAACCAACCGACAACACTGAGGAAAACCAACCGACAACACTGAGGAAAACCAAACTGACAACACCTCAGGAAATTGGACATACGCGTAAGCAAGCGGCTCCTACCAACAGACACACAACCAACCCTGAAACCTTTTTCCTTCATACTGTACAACCTGCTACCACCCCACAAATGTCGCTAGCAGCTCCAAGTGAACATCCCTTTGGGATGTCCGGTTCCTGCTTTATTAGCTGTGTATCCTCTACATATGGTGAAGCGTGAAAGTACGCACGACTCCTAGATTTGAGAGTAGTAGCAAGTGCGGGATTGTTAAAAAAGCAGATTACTGGCACTCACAGAATAGTATTTATAGTTACTGCGCAAATGGACTCATTTCAGCCTTAAGACATCATCAGCATCTATCAGGAAGGCCGAAATACATCCGTTTGCCCAATGAAAATAAAAATACTAGCCTGTACTATTTATTCTGTGGGTGTTGGTTCTCTGCTTCTTCAACTAGTCTCTATATATGTCTTAAATCAATGGGATTAGACCTGATCATAGGGGAAGATGAAAGGCTACCTTCACACATACTAGCCATTCCCCACGCGGCTGTCTTGTGCGGTTCGCAGCTCACAGCGGTCGACATAACAGGTGTTTAGAGGGGAGAGAGAGAGAGCCGCGCTCTGATCTCACAGGGGGCTTCGTCGGCCGGCGGAGCGAGAGCGTTCACTTCTGGAATAATCTGCAGGAGCGCCGCTGCGTTGTTCGCGGCTCGTGAGTCACGTCGCTCCGCAGCTTTGGTCGTCAGATAGCAGATCAGCGAGCTGAGCTCCCTCGGTCACGCTGGGACTACCGGGGGGCTTCCATCACGCCCGGGTCCAGGGTAAGGGACAGAGGGGAGGCCCACGCCAAGGCCATTGTCACTCTGAGAGCATGTCGACTGGACTGGTTAAGCCTCGCTAGAGACAACAGCATTCCATGCATGTGCCAATGTAATTATGGAGTAATCCCCCCTCAACCGCACACACACATTCACACTCCCGGTGCTTTCAACTCTGCTCTTTAGCAGTGGGTTAAGGGTGACAGAGGTGTTGCATGTTCACTTGTCATAGAGATTAATTGCTAATAAGCAGAAAATACATGGGTGCGCACACACACACACACACACACACCCTCCACTTGTCTATTCCAAGGGATGGAGTTCTGGGTATTTTAGCAGTTGTCTAGTGTTTGTGTGTGTGTGTGTGTGTGTACAGTATGTGCCCTTGTGTGCCTGCTTGTATGCCAACATGTGAGCTCGCTGCACACGCAGGCCTGTCATTCGCTGGGATTAACACTGAGGCTCCATCTCAGCCAATCAGGGGGCCAGGTGCGGCCTGTGGCGACCAACTTATGGGTGACACCAGGAGGGAAACCGGCCTGCAGCTAACACAGCCGGGCCCCCCCCTGTCCCAAACCGCCAGCCCTGCTAGCCCCCCCCCCAACCCCCTCCACACCTCCTCCGTCACACGAGAACACGGGCCAGCATCAGAACCGGGACCAGGCCGGGTCATAGAGCCAGCGTTCTGGTGGGCCGCCTACGCTGCTCTGCGGTGAGGGGAGCAGGAGGGCGGAGGGGAGAGAGAGGAGGGTCTGGCTGTTTGTGAGAGCCCCCTCCCCCACTCAACCCCAACCCCTCCCGGGTCTGTCCCCTCTCCTGGCTCTCCTCGCCCTCGCTGCGGTCTGCTCTCCTCCTCCTCCTCCTCCTCCGCATTCCTCTGGTGCAGCCAGGTTCAGCGAAGCGGCCGCCAAGCCGCTGCAGCTGGAGTGGACGCCGCTGACCCCTGACCCCGCGAGCGCAGGGCCTCGGGCAGTAGGAATGCGCTGGCCCGGGGCCCTGACGTAACGGAGGCACAAAGACGGCCTTCTACCCCGGCCAGCGCCCGGGGCCCACTCCCACCCAGAACACTCTGTCCTCCTCCTCCTCCTCCTCCTCCTCTCCTCCTCCTCCTCCTCCGGTGGGTTCTATTAGCTAGCTAGCGACGGCTGGAGGGGGGCTGGAGGCAGCCAAATGTTAAGCGTCGCACTCACGGGTGGCTGGTTTGCGTGTCGGTTTGGAATTGGAGGAAATTGTTTTTCATGACACGTTAATATGATTACAGAGAATACTAGAATACTGTACGGTCAGGGGGGAGGGGGGGGGAGAGAAACGGAGGAGAGAGAGAGTGCTAAAGTACAGTATAGCGTTCTACTGATGTGACTGTGGGGAGCTGGCTGACCCTTATGCGATTAAAATATATAAATATATATATTAACAGTCAATATATTACAGTATGTAACATATATGGAGGAAATATACATACATACCGAATAATACATAAGGGATTGTCGCTTTTCATATATTGCAGTGTATTGGAAAATATAACCACTAGTTTCCTATATGGAAATGTATTGTTTGATTTATTACATTATATTTTCCGATATATCACAATAGATTTTAGTTCCATAAGGGGAGGAGACCTGATGAACCCACCTTCCCCATGTTGGGTTTGATGCAGCGCACGAAGAAAGGGTTGGACGCGCTCAGCGTACCCATCAGGGAATGGAGGGAGTCCTGAAACAACAGCAACAAGATAAACGAGATAAACAACTAGATAGACAATAAAATAAATGACATAGGCCGGGTTTCCCGAACGCGTTAAGTAGCACTTAACTCCAAAGTACTTCTTAATTCCCATACAACGGGTTGCTTAAGTAGGGTTCCTTAAGAAGGTTCTTTATCGGGAAACCCGGCCATAAACAACAAAGCAGATTAGGTGGTCAACGACAGAACAGACAGACATCGATGCATACTGCATGAAGCAGAATTGCAGTAAATGAGACGGTCTTGCCAAAAAAGCACATTTATTTGTCGATAAGGTAGCTAACGTTAGTTAGCTAGCTAGCTAGCGGTAAACACACAGTGGTTGTGGGTACTAGACCCTGTTAGTCCCTGGGCCAGTTAGCTAGCTAGCTAGCGGTAAACAAAGTGGTTGTGGGTTCTAGTCCCAGTCCTCCTGTGGTGAATAGTGTGTTAACAAGCCCCATATTTACCACCTCTCACAAAGGACCCTCCAACCTGGCAGCCTCCTTCCCCTCCTCCCTCCCTCCCTCCTTCCCCTCCTCCCTCCCTCCTTCCCCTCCTTCCTCCCTCCCTCCCCTCCTTCCTTCCCCCCTCCCTCCCTCCCTCCCTCCTTCCCCTCCTCCCTCCCTCCCTCCTTCCTCCCCTCCTCTCTCCCCTCCATCCATCCATCGATTACTCCCGTCAGACTGTCTCCAGGCTGAGCTGACCTAGCAGGTCTTCCTCCCCCCGAGGCCATGAGGGGTAATCCCCAGCTTTAGCAGCTATGCTCTTGGGCAGCCTGCCAAATGTACCCCCCCATCCCCCACCTCCGGTCTCCTGTCTCCCTAACCTGCACAGCAGTCAGTTAGGACATGCTACCCCCCCTTCCCCCCCCCCAGTCCTGCTCCTCTCCCCGGGTACAAACACACACCCTCTCTACCTGTCCGTCACACTGTATCTCTCCCTCTTTCACTCCTCTCTCCCTCGTTCTCTCCTCCGTACACGACAAAAACTGACGAATACTTCCGGGACGCAATGTCTTCCTGACTTGAATGCGTCCAAATAAGAGTTTCCTTCCTTCCTTCCTTCCTTCCTTCCTTCCTTCCTTCCTTCCTTCCTTCCTTCCTTCCTTCCTTCCTTCCTTCCTTCCTTCCTTCCTTCCTTCCTCCCTCCCTCCCTTCCTTCCTTCCTTCCTTCCTTCCTTCCTTCCTTCCTTCCTTCATATCAACCCTCCCACACACACACACCCCCCCCCAGAGTCTTCTTCAGCTGAGGGTGACCTTTCACAAAACAGAGCTATTCAGCGACAGACACGTCGACCGGACTCGGCCCGGATCTCACCCGGAACTGCGAGCTGACGGTGGGCTTGCGTCGGGCCGTGCCCATCTTCAGGGTCTCGTCCCCGCTCCTGCTCCCCACGCGCTCGAACAGGTCGTAGATGAAGTCCAGCCTGCCGCACGAACACAGACGCGCGTCAGCACGCTCACGCCACACGACAGGGGGTAGCCGGTCGTAACTTGGGCGTTGAGGAAACGTTGCTGGGACGTTCAGGTGCTCACCTGCTGTCTTTGAGCATGTTCAGGATGTCGTCTCGGAACGTGTCTCTGTTCTTCTCCAGGATCCCACGCACGTCGTACAGCACCTGGCGCACGGGTAGACACACACACACACACACACACACACACACACACACACGTTTATGTAGGTCTGTTTGAAGGGTTGCGTTTTAGCGACGGGGAGGTGGGTAGGGGAATTGGTTTGACACAGGTATGCACACACACACACGCACACACACACACACACACAGGAGTGGAGTGGCGTGACAGCGGGCCTGTCTCTAACAAACTGTCAGAGTTCCCGAGATCGGAGGTCTTCATCTTCATCATACGAGTGCAGTGTGTGTGTGGCCTGCACACAAGTATGCAATCCTCTGAGAGTGTGTGTGTGTGCGTGTGTGTGTGTGCATGCCCGTGTCCTGTACATAACTCTTGTGGTCTATCAATGAGAGAGCGACCTAGTCTTTATGTTGACAAAGCTATCTTCTGAACATCGCTATGCGATCTCTCTCTCTCTCTTTCTCACCCTCTCTCCCTCTCCCTCTCTCTCTCTCCCTCTCTCCCTCTCCCTCTCTCTCTCTGTGTGCGGAGCAGGGAGCTGAGTGCTGTGTTAATGCAATCACCTGTTGAGCAGCCTGGGTCTTAGGAACAGAGCATTCCTCCCTGCGCCCTGATCCCCTGTAACACCACCCCCCTGCCCCAGGGCATGTTCAGAGGGATCCATGGGTATTTATACCAGGGGCACGTCAATTACAGCCGAGTTCTTCCACTATTGAAATAGAAGTGTACAAAAAGCATTCTGGAAGGATGCTGCCTATCGTGTGTGTGTGTGTGTGTCCGTATTTATGTGTACTGTAAATTATAGAAGCAGGATCTGTTAAGCTCCTCTTTTTAAAACAAGAAACTGTTTGGCATTTGAGAGCTGAACTAGTTTTTCCATGACGGGGGTTCATTAGAATTGATTGACCCTTAAATCTGTGTGACACTTTATATAATCGAATGAACTGAAGGATGCGACTGTCTCTCTCTCTCTCTCTCTCTCTCTCTCTCTCTCTCTCTCTCTCTCTCTCTCTCTCTCTCTCTACGTCCGACTGAGGTCAGGGCTGCTTTCAGATAACAGAGGGGGCTTTCACACACTGACTCTGGAGAGAGGGGTGTGTGGTCGTGGGGGGGGGGGGTAGTCTAGCTAGCCGGGTATGACTAGCTAACCTCTCCCCTCCTCCTCTGTCCTTCCCCACTCTCCCCTCTCTCCTCCTCTCCTCCTCTCCCCTCCTCTCTCTTCTCCTCTCCAGGCCAAGTCATTTTCATACGGGGCTGTGCCAGGCCGGCTATGGTCAGACTGAGGAGACATTGTCTGAGGCCCTGGTCAGGGACACTCTCCCTCAAAGCCAACCTTTGACTCCCCCCGGTGTGAGCCCTCCCCCCCCCATCGTGAAGCCGTACCCGCGACAACGGCCGCTGCCCTTTCCTGCAACCCCCCCCCCCCCCCTCCTCTTCCGTGAGGAATCATTTCTGGCCTTCGGCTCTGGCTCTTCTGACTCAGGGGAAAAGGGGAGGAGGGATGGAGGGAGAGGGAGAGAAAGACAGGCAGGAGGTGGGGGGTGAGGGAGGTGGGGGGGGAGGGGTTGGCTCTTTTATTTCCTGACTCTGGTTTTGGCAGGTCGGGGGAACGAGGCATACTGCCCATCCAGCCCTACACTCCCACTGGGTGTGTGTGTGTGTGTGTGTGTGTGTGTGTGTGTGTGTGTGGTTGTGTGTGTGTGTGTGTGCGTGTGTGTGTGCTCACGCACTTGCATGTGAGAAACATTAGTGTGCTTCTCATTGTGCGTGTGTGTGCGCTTGCATGTGAGTATGTGTGTGGCGTTAGTGTGCTTCTCATTGTGTTTGCGTGTGTGTGCGCTTGCACGTGAGTATGCGTGTGGCGCTAGTGTGCTTCTCATTGTGTGTGTGTGTGCGTGTGTGTGCGCTTGCACGTGAGTATGTGTGTGGCGCTAGTGTGCTTCTCATTGTGTGTGTGTGTGTGTTTGTGTGTGTGTGTGTGTGTGTGTGTTACCTCTCCAGCGTAGTGCTTGATGCCAAACTGGTGGTCAGTCACTCTGGGCTTCACATAGTACTGGTTGGTCTGTGGGGACACACACACACACACACACACAGGATTCACACTTATGAAGAACGTCAACAAATTTCACTTGGGACACGTCGGGACGAGCTTGGTACGCGGAGGGCCTGCTACGGAACCCGCGCGAAAACGGTCCAAACTAAATAAAGATGCGGTCCTCAAAAGTTCAATTTTTCAATAGAGAAAAACACCACTAATCTCTCCTGGTTTTAAAACCACAGCCCGACACCAGAGGAGCAGTCACCAGAACGGTCAGAGAGACCGGTATGGAGGTCACCCAGTTCTGCCGTCTGGCGCTGCGTCTCTCCCAGCGTCTCTCCCAGACCCACGGCTGGGTCTCTCTTTTCTCCTGCTCCTCCCAGACCCACGGCTGGGTCTCTCTTTTCTCCCGTCCCTCCCAGACCCACGGCTGGGTCTCTCTTTTCTCCCGTCCCTCCCAGACCCACGGCTGGGTCTCTCTTTTCTCCCGTCCCTCCCAGACCCACGGCTGGGTCTCTCTTTTCTCCTGCTCCTCCCAGACCCACGGCTGCGTCTCTCTTTTCTCCTGCTCCTCCCAGACCCACGGCTGGGTCTCTCTTTTCTCCTGCTCCTCCCAGACCCACGGCTGGGTCTCTCTTTTCTCCTGCTCCTCCCAGACCCACGGCTGCGTCTCTCTTTTCTCCCAGACCCACGGCTGGGTCTCTCTTTTCTCCTGCGCACAATGCCGATGGGCCCGGGAGGAGAATGGCCGATCGTGTTACCGTATTGTTGCGTTTGCGTGAGAGAGAGAGAGAGAGAGGGTGTGTGAATGGGTGTCTCTCGCTCGCTCCGTAGCCGGAGGAAGGAGTTAACTCTCTGTGGTCTGAGACGCGGGTCTCTCCGCTCACTGGGGCTGGGGAGCGTGTGTGTGTGTGTGTGTGTGTGTGTGTGTGTGTGTGTGTGTGCGGATATGTGTATGTGCGCATTTGTGTGTTTGCGTGCATGTGGGCGTGTGTGTGTGTGTGTGTGTGTGGGTATGTGTATGTGCGCATTTGTGTGTGTGTGGGTGTGTGTGGGTAAGTATATGTGCGCATTTGTGTTTGTGAGTGTATGTGTGTGTCTGTGTGTGTGCGTGCGGATATGTGTATGTGTGCATTTGTGTTTGTGTGTGTTTGTGTGTGTGTGTGTTTGTGTGTGTGGGTGTGTGTGTGTGTGTGCGTGTATGTGTGTGTGTGTGTGTGTGAGTGCTCACTGCGTGCCGGCTGTGTAGTTTCTCCAGGAGGGTGTAGTCAGTGCCTTTTGGGAAACGGCTCTCCTCGTTGATAAGAGCCAACATGCCCAGTTTCTGCAGACGGAGAGAGAGAGAGAGAGAGAGAGAGAGAGAGAGAGAGAGAGAGAGAGAGAGAGAGGGAGAGAGAGAGAGAGAGAGAGAGAGAGAGAGAGGACAGACATCCAGTCACTCTGCCAACACAGCCCGAGGCAAAGTTCACAATGAAAAGATAGATTTGACTTGAGGTTATACGCTAGGCTAACTTCCCGAACAGGATTCCTTCTTACTGATTATATTTACATTTAATTATATATACAGTAGAACGCCGGAGATATGGACCGTGAGGTAATCATAGGGCATGTCAATGTTGATATTGAGCCCCATGTTAGCTGGGTTAGAGCGGTCACAGTGGTCTATATGGTCGGTTTTATAACAGGCTGGAAGTTTGGCTGTCTGTCTGCTACCTTCTCTATGAGATCCAGACACTCGGCGTTATCCATCCAGTCTATGGCTTCCCACTGGATCCCCTCTCTGTAGGGAAAACACACACACACGCGCGCACGCACACACACGCAAGAACCCACACACGCACACACACACATTATAGATAAATATAAACAGAGTGGTAGACACAATGGCCGTATTGTCCTGGCCGTTCGCGCGGTGAAATGAGCCATGTCTAGTCTGCGCGGTCATCCTAACTGTGTGAGATAAAACCCCAAAACATTTTAACGCTTGGCGGAGAGCCTGCGTCAGTTGGCACCGGGAGTAGGGAGGAGGGCCCGGCCCCCCCACAGTACAGCCCCCCAGACCCTGGATCTCTCTGGAGATCTCTCCCTAGTCTCTCTACCCCCCTCCCCCCCCCCCGCCCTCACAGTGCAGCTCCTGGACCGTGGATCTCTATGGAGACGGTAAATGGTAAACGGACTGCACTTATATAAGCGCTTTACAATGGCCTCTCATTCACCCATTCGCACACACATTCACACACCGGTGGCGGCAGCTGCCGTGCGAGGCGCTAGCCTGCTCATTGGGAGCAATTTGGGGTTCGGTGTCTTTGACACTTCGACATGTGGACAGGAGGAGGCGGGATTCGAACCTGCCGACCCTACGATCGTCGGACGACCCGCTCTACCTCCTGCGGTGCCACAGCCGCCCCCCGAGGGGGAGATCTCTCCCTTTGTCTCTCTCTAGTGACCCACATCCTCCCCAAGAGCCACCCCTGCTGCACGCCCTCCAAGAACACAAACACACAGAAGCCTGTCCTGTTCTCACAACTCCTCACCGACTAACTGGCTACATCTACCACAACCTACCTGGAAAAAAATCCCCTCTGGACACTAATTCTCAATTCTGACCAGAGAAGATGATGTCACCGACGCTGACCTGTCAAGTCTCGCCCTCAAAACTGCTCGCTCGTCTAACTCTCACTACGCGCCCGCGTGCGCCGATACATCCCTGACCCCCTTTGATGATGTCACAGAGACGTTACGGCCACAGGAAGCGTGTCCTGTACCTGTTGTACTCCAGCTGTTCCAGGGAGAAGATGTGCTTGTTGAAGTACTCCTGCAGCTTCTCGTTGGCGTAGTTGATGTTGAACTGCTCAAACCTGTTCACCTGGCAGACGGACAGGCGGAACAACCGATTTAGTTGTTTTATTATTTAGTTTAGCGACGTGGAAGTGTGCTGATACTGTTAACTGTCGAACTGTATGTGTACGCTTAAAGGAGGGGGGGGGTCATAAGTGTGGCGGAGTATGGTCAGCCTCACCTCGAAGTTCTCGAAACCGAAGATGTCGAGGATGCCAATGGACTTGAAGTTGTCCTTCCCGCGGATCTTCTGATTGATCCTGGTGATGATCCAGGAGAAACACTGCGAGTACAGCGCCATGGCAACCGAGTCCCGCGAGTCCACGGCCTGTCGATCACCAGACAGGCGGGGGCGGGGTTACCATAGGAACCGAGTCAGATAGGAGAAAAATAACAAAATAACATCACTCTGAGATGATACGAACAAAGGGCCTGGTTTGACAAGAATAGCTCAGTGTTCAGGTAATTCAATTAGCCCATATGGACTGTGAGAGAACAATGTGATGAAAGTGCAAATAAGGGTGCAGACAAAAGGCTTGTTATTGTCTGTGGGAGACCGGGAAAAGGTGTGTTGTGACAACAGAATGTTCCATCTATCTCCTGTGATGTACAGCCCATCTTAAAGGGGTTTCATAACGCCTGCCTACCTAATCTGCTATGATGAGAGAGCAATGGCATTTACATGATAGTGATGGAGTACGAACATGTTCTCCATGTTGACACACACGCGCACACACACACACACATACACACACATACACACACATGGCCGCCTCTGGGAGATGACAAACTCAAGCCATAACACACTTCTTCCATGACTACGACCATGAGGGACAAAGAGATAACTCATCTTTTTTACAAAAAAAAACAACCTGATTACTTGTCATCCCTCATCACATGGCGTTCTAATCAGCATCAAACAAGGTCCCGGGACTGGTTACTCCTGGCGGTTCCTCGAGCCAGAACCAAACTAGGAACAACTGATTTTAGTCATTGTGCCTCTAGAGCTTAGAACCCAAGTTTCCAAGAAACTTTTAAATTAGAAAATGTGATGTTTTAGTCCCCTTAGGCTAAATATGAAAAATGATAGTGAGGTCAAAGTCTGCGTAGAGATAACTTATCGTCTACCTCATCCACGCTGTCTGTGTCTACCAGCGGGGTGGACGTAGTCAACATGCAAACTGACACCGATTAAGTCCAGCTGCACATGATGAGTAAGAACAACAGCAGAGCTAGCTGGGGTTTCTTTACGGCCATTGTGCTGAATAACAGAGAGCAGAGCTGAACGCTGGAGTCTGGTGGTGTAGAAGGCCGGTGGTCCAGCGCAGGATTATTATTCATCTGTTCTCCCAGTCACCCCTTCTGCCTGTGTGGTCAACAGTGCCGGAGCGTCCAGGAAGTGAAGAACGGCAGCTTGTCCAGGATGTGGTGGGGGGGCAGGGGGGGGGCAACCACTGCCGTGAGATGGGGCCATTATGAGTGGAAACCAGAGGGATAATACACTCTATTAAGGGACAGGAGTCTTCAAAGCCCCCCCCACCCCCACCGCCCCACACACACACACACACACACACACACACACCCTCCGGGTCCGAGGTCTTTGTCTTAACCGTGAAAAGGCTCCTTGTGCCCCTGCGTCCCCGTGTCTCGGCCACAATGGCCGGGGCTCGTTCTGCATATCCACCGTGAGTTATGGGACGGCGTGGGACGGAACGCAGACTCAGCGGCCGCCGAGGAACAATCCGCTCTTTATCGAGGGGCCGGCCGGCCTCAAATTATTCTACTTCGGCCCGGTGAAAAGAACGACAAACAGAAAGACATTTATAATCTGCCGGTCTGTACGCGTGACGTCAGCTTATCACGTATTCAGTCAAACGAGAGGGGAGCCAGTGGACACTTGAAGCCCCGGCCGAGAGATAAGAGAAGAACCGTCCCTCTGTCCTCCTTATCTGCCCCCCCCCCCGCCCCCCCCCCCTGTCCCCCTGCACGCCACGCTGCCCCTAGTGGAGCATCCCGGCGTCAGCCCGCTATTGTGCTCCGGACTGAGATTGCTATCGCTGTGCCATATTGTGTTGGGAATCTGGCGGACAAAAAGCAGGAAGTGGCTGTGAGTCACGCAAGGGATCTGGAGGGTGTGCGGGGGAGGGGGGGAGGGGGGGGGAAGGAGCTGGGCCCCATGTGTCTCTGGGGGCGGGGATGGCGGACGTACGAAATGTATGCCGGTCGTTCCAGACAGGCAGGAGAGGTTTTGTGTGTGTGTGTGCAGAATTCCACATATATCCCGTATATCTTGATCCTCCCGATAAGCACCAGGACAGGGTCCACGTCACCGGACTCAGGGGTTCGACAAAAGATGATAATGCGGCAGGTAAAGGCTGGGAGGTGGGGCGGGGCTTCACAGCAGGGGGCGGAGCTAATGCTCAGGCCCAGCCAGGTGAGGAAAGGGGGGAAGGGGAGGGTGGGCGGGGGGAGTGAGGAGGCGTGTCTCTTACCTGCTCTACGGTGAGTGGGGAGCAGATCTCCTCCCCTCGGAGGATCATGGAGCGCTGGGTCAGCACCTCGGACAGCTGGAAGGAGTCCAGACCGAGCAGGTCACTCACGTTACTGACCACTAGGACACACGGGAAAGAACACAATGTTAGGGGGGGGTAAGTAGTAAGTCATTTACTAACCAGGAGACCAGGAGGTCCTGTTGAAGTCATGTTGTTTAGCGAGTGTCTAGACAGCCCACAGGGACTCAGGGGTGGGAGTGACTGTGAGAAAGTCAGGAGCTGTTCTCAGGGTCTACTTAAAGGACGGGTTCAGTATTTAGCATTATAAGCCAAGTTATAAGGTTATCTACGATAATATACAACGGCCCATATCAAAATTTCGACAAATTTTGCACTCTCGAGATATGACATGTCACCGCTAATGTACACAATGGATCTCTAGGTGCATATAGAAAATCGCTCCAAAAACACCATAAACTCTCGTTTTCAAAAGACAGGAAACTCATCGAGTGGTCACTGGTGTCCGTTGATGTTCTGACAAAAATCGCCTCAAAGTATGATTCGTATCGGCTTTTATTTATCAGTTAGCATAGAACATTTCTCTCTCTAAACTACGTGTAACATCTCCAGCTTTGATGTCAATACAAGTCAATGGATTTAATATGATAAATAAAACTCCTTCAACATATGCTAGGCAGACGTAAACCTCTTCACTATCAACAATGAAAGAGTGTGGGAGTCCCCCTCTCTCTAACTTTCACTATTGTTGATGAGAGAGCGTAGAAGTTCTCCTCTATCCTAATGTTCACTATCGTTGATGAGGGAGCGTAGAAGTTCTCCTCTCTCCTAACGTTCACTATCGTTGATAAGAGAGCGTAGAAGTTCACCTCTATCCTAACTTTCACTATCGTTGATAAGAGAGCGTAGAAGTTCTCCTCTATCCTAACGTTCACTATCGTTGATAAGAGAGCGTAGAAGTTCTCCTCTATCCTAACTTTCACTATCGTTGATAAGAGAGCGTAGAAGTTCTCCTCTATCCTAACGTTCACTATCGTTGATAAGAGAGCATAGAAGTTCTCCTCTATCCTAACTTTCACTATCGTTGATAATAGAGCGTAGAAGTTCTCCTCTCTCCTAACGTTCACTATCGTTGATAAGAGAGTGTAGAAGTTCTCCTCTATCCTAATGTTCACTATCGTTGATAAGGGAGCGTAGAAGTTCTCCTCTCTCCTAACGTTCACTATCGTTGATAATAGAGCGTAGAAGTTCTCCTCTCTCCTAACGTTCACTATCGTTGATAATAGAGCGTAGAAGTTCTCCTCTATCCTAACGTTCACTATCGTTGATAAGAGAGTGTAGAAGTTCTCCTCTCTCCTAACGTTCACTATCGTTGATAAGAGAGCGTAGAAGTTCTCCTCTCTCCTAACGTTCACTATCGTTGATAATAGAGCGTAGAAGTTCTCCTCTCTCCTAACGTTCACTATCGTTGATAAGAGAGCGTAGAAGTTCTCCTCTCTCCTAACTTTCACTATCGTTGATAAGGGAGCGTAGAAGTTCTCCTCTCTCCTAACGTTCACTATCGTTGATGAGGGAGCGTAGAAGTTCTCCTCTATCCTAACGTTCACTATCGTTGATGAGGGAGCGTAGAAGTTCTCCTCTATCCTAACTTTCACTATCGTTGATAAGAGAGCGTAGAAGTTCTCCTCTCTCCTAACGTTCACTATCGTTGATGAGGGAGCGTAGAAGTTCTCCTCTCTCCTAACGTTCACTATCGTTGATGAGGGAGCGTAGAAGTTCTCCTCTATCCTAACTTTCACTATCGTTGATAAGAGAGCGTAGAAGTTCTCCTCTATCCTAACTTTCACTATCGTTGATAAGAGAGTGTAGAAGTTCTCCTCAATCCTAACTTTCACTATCGTTGATAAGAGAGTGTAGAAGTTCTCCTCTATCCTAACTTTCACTATCGTTGATAAGAGAGCGTAGAAGTTCTCCTCTATCCTAACTTTCACTATCGTTGATGAGGGAGCATAGAAGTTCTCCTCTATCCTAACTTTCACTATCGTTGATAAGAGAGCGTAGAAGTTCTCCTCTCTCCTAACATTCACTATCGTTGATAAGAGAGCGTAGAAGTTCTCCTCTCTCCTAATGTTCACTATCGTTGATAAGAGAGCGTAGAAGTTCTCCTCTCTCCTAACGTTCACTATCGTTGATAAGAGAGTGTAGAAGTTCTCCTCTATCCTAACTTTTACTATCGTTGATAAGAGAGTGTAGAAGTTCTCCTCTCTCCTAACTTTCACTATCGTTGATAAGAGAGCGTAGAAGTTCTCCTCTCTCCTAACTTTCACTATCGTTGATAAGAGAGCGTAGAAGTTCTCCTCTCTCCTAACTTTCACTATCATTGATAAGAGAGCGTAGAAGTTCTCCTCTATCCTAACGTTCACTATCGTTGATAAGAGAGCGTAGAAGTTCTCCTCTCTCCTAACGTTCACTATCGTTGATAAGAGAGTGTAGAAGTTCTCCTCTATCCTAACGTTCACTATCGTTGATGAGGGAGCGTAGAAGTTCTCCTCTCTCCTAACTTTCACTATCGTTGATAAGAGAGCGTAGAAGTTCTCCTCTCTCCTAACGTTCACTATCGTTGATAAGAGAGCGTAGAAGTTCTCCTCTCTCCTAACGTTCACTATCGTTGATAAGAGAGCGTAGAAGTTCTCCTCTCTCCTAACTTTCACTATCGTTGATAAGAGAGCGTAGAAGTTCTCCTCTCTCCTAACGTTCACTATCGTTGATAAGAGAGCGTAGAAGTTCTCCTCTCTCCTAACTTTCACTATCGTTGATAAGAGAGCGTAGAAGTTCTCCTCTCTCCTAACTTTCACTATCGTTGATAAGAGAGCATAGAAGTTCTCCTCTCTCCTAACGTTCACTATCGTTGATAAGAGAGCGTAGAAGTTCTCCTCTATCCTAACTTTCACTATCGTTGATGAGGGAGCGTAGAAGTTCTCCTCTCTCCTAACTTTCACTATCGTTGATAAGAGAGCGTAGAAGTTCTCCTCTCTCCTAATGTTCACTATCGTTGATAAGAGAGCGTAGAAGTTCTCCTCTATCCTAACGTTCACTATCGTTGATAAGAGAGACTAGAAGTTCTCCTCTATCCTAACGTTCACTATCGTTGATAAGAGAGCGTAGAAGTTCTCTGACCTCCTTTCGAGGTGATCTGAGCTCCTCCGGTGGTCATGAACTCCATGTTTCCCATCTGCAGGACGGCCGACAGCAGCTTGAAGACGTCTCGGATCTCCTCCTCGGTGAACTCCATCACCTTCAGGGCCTCCTGCAACACGGCGACACAGAGAGGAGGTGAGACACCGGAGACTGGAGACAAAGAGACAAGCTCAGACTGGTGCTGGAGTTCAATTACAGTTGACTCTGGCGCCCTCTGGTGTTTGTACACAGACCTTGTTCACATCCCTGTGATTCGAACCTAATTCTTTTTACTGTAAACGCTCTCTTTTAATATACAAACATAAAAAAGGCGTCAATAAATAGACAACAATACATATCACAAAACCTTTAAGCATTTAATTATAGTCGTATCAAACTTCTAGGAGATTCCAGCTCACCATGACACTGTCAAACAGCTGCTTGTCATCCAGACTTCTGTCCTGCACACAGCCCGACTGGCTCAGGTAGTGGTACGACTCTGGACCCTCAGAGAGGAGGTAGAGGTCTAGAGGACACACACACACGCACACACACACACACACACACACACACACATACACACACGTGAGTAAGCTATGTATTGATCATAAGCCGTTTTTTAACGCTAACTCCACAGAAGAGGTCTTGCAGTTGTGACCCTCGCCCACCTCTGTGGTCCGCGTCCGCCCCGGCTAGCAGGGCGTAGAAGATGTGGTAGTTCCTCTCTCCCGGATTCTGTCTCACCACGCGATTCTACAAACGACAATAGTTACGAGATCAGTCTCCAGCTCACTGTGTACAGGACATTTGATTAAGATTTGATTTAAACACGGCGTTCAAGAAGAGCTTCCAGCCGTGTTGTCGGTTGAATCACGAAGACAGACAGGATACCGGATGTGAGAAGCTGCAGAAAACACGGTTTACCTTTTCAAGTAAATCTGAAGGTTTAGAGTCAAGGAGAACACGCATTCACAACAGATAAGAAGATCAAAAGTCTACTGCGTCATACGTAGGACAGCCATCAGCCTGTCCGCTACCGGTCAGGACCGTTCTGGGACCCTGACCGGGGCGCGGGGCGAGTGAGGAGGATACAGTCGACGATGCAGCCTCCCTGGATGTTGCCGCTCTGGGAGAAGTGGAGCTGGATGAACTTCCCGAAGCGGCTGGAGTTGTTGTTGTAGACCGTCTTGGCGTTCCCGAACGCCTCCATGATGGGGCTGTGGACAGAGACAGGACGTTCAGTGTACAGTATTATCACCGGTCAGTTCAGGTCAAGGCACTGTCTGTGTAATTGTGTTATTACGTCTGTCTATTGTACATCCTCATACATTAACGACATTTATACAGTGTATGCTATTATATGGTTGTAGTCGTGGTTGTGTGTTGTGGTTGTGTTGTGGTCCTGTTGTGGTCCTTTTGTTGTCCTCTTGTGGTTGTGGTCATGTCGTGGTCCTGCTGTGGTCCTGCTGCGGTCGTGTTGTGGTCCTGCTGTGGTCATGTTGTGGTCCTGCTGTGGGCCTGCTGTGGTCCTGTTGTGGTCCTGTTGTGGTCCTGTTGTGGGCCTGCTGTGGTCCTGTTGTGGTCCTGTTGTGGTCCTGTTGTGGGCCTGCTGTGGTCCTGTTGTGGTCCTGTTGTGGTCCTGCTGTGGTCCTGCTGTGGTCCTGTTGTGGTCCTGTTGTGGTCCTGCTGTGGTCCTGTTGTGGTCCTGTTGTGGTCCTGTTGTGGTCCTGTTGTGGTCCTGCTGTGGTCCTGTTGCGGTCATGTTGTGGTCCTATTGTGGTCATGTTGTGGTCCTGTTGTGGTCATGTTGTGGTCCTGTTGTGGTCATGTTGTGGTCCTATTGTGGTCATGTTGTGGTCCTGTTGTGGGCCTGCTGTGGTCCTGTTGTGGTCATATTGTGGTCCTGTTGTGGTCATATTGTGGTCCTGTTGTGGTCATATTGTGGTCCTGCTGTGGTCCTGTTGTTCTGTGGTCGAGCTGAATCGAGTAGGACACCAAGGCAGGTTCCCACAGAGCTGAGAGAACATCCTCGGCATCTCGGGGTGTAAAGTACATACTTTGCACGCAGTATGCATACAATTGGGACATTCCACTTTGTCATAACATTGTGCCTTGAAATTTGCCCACATCCGTCACAGTCCATAAAGCACATTTTGACCACAGCTGTCGCTGTGCAATGGATTGTGGGTCAGAATAGCCAGAAAAGTCTGCTGGCTTGCTTACTGCAAAATACGACTGGATGTAGTAGGACATCCTGGTATTTTTGCCATACTGCATGTGGCATACTATGTATTGGGACCTACTACATCCTTTTTAGGCTTACTATATAGTATGGAAGTATGCGATTCGGAACGCAGCCTTATTCTACTGATGTGTCCCTCCCTGCATGCGGCTCTCATCCTGCTCAGATACGCAGCCAGGAGCCAAGACACATCCCTGCAGCACGGCCAATCAGATAGAGGAGAGGGCAGTGCATGATGGGAAGGCCACGCCCCCTCAACTTCAACATGAACTCCCCTCTTTCTAGGAATTCTGCCCATGGTTGTTCCCGAAGGCAATACAGTCAGAACGTCTCTAACTGACACATCCAGATTTATGCTTCCAGTGTATGCGTGTGTGTGTGTGTGTGCAAGTGTGTGTATGTGTGTGTCAGAACTGGCGCCCTCCAGAGGATGCATCCCAGTATCTCTCTGTGTAAGTGTGTGTGTGTGTGTGTGTGTGTGTGTGTGTGTGTGTGTGTGTGTGTCCGTGGGCATGTGTGCGTTTCCCTCTGGGCTGTGGTCGATTGTGGTCATATTGTGGTCGGTTGTGGTCCTGTGGTGGTTGTGTGTTGTGGTCGTGCTGTGGCCCTGTTGTGGTCCTATTGTGGTCGACCTGCGGTTGTGCTGTGGTCCTGTGGTAGTCCTATTGCGGTCGTACTGCGGTCCTATTGTGGTAATACTGCAGTCGTGCTGTGGTCCTATTGTGGTCGTACTGCGGTTGTGCTGTGGTCCTATTGTGGTCGTACTGCGGCCGTGCTGTGGTCCTATTGTGGTCGTACTGCGGTCATGCTGTGGTCCTATTGTGGTCGTACTGCGGTTGTGCTGTGGTCCTATTGTGGTCGTACTGCGGTCGTACTGCGGTCCTATTGTGGTCGTACTGCGGTCATGCTGTGGTCCTATTGTGGTCGTACTGCGGTTGTGCTGTGGTCCTATTGTGGTCGTACTGCGGTCGTGCTGTGGTCCTATTACGGTCGTATTGCGGTCGTGCTGCGGTCCTGTTGTGGTCGTGGTCGTGGTACCTGCTCTGTACGATGGCCTGCTCCACGCGCGTGGTTCTCTCCGCGGCGGGCGTGCCCGCGGAGTTCTGACTCATCACCGACAGGAACTTCAACAGCAGCTTGGTGCTCTCCGTCTTCCCCGCCCCACTCTCTCCACTACGGACAGAGAAGGACAGAGGGGTAGAGAGGACAATAACGTTTGATTTGATTTGAGAGACAAAGAGAGAGAGTGAGGAGGAGAGAGAGTGAGAGAGAGACAGAGGGTGAGAGAGAGAGAG
Organism: Borostomias antarcticus; assembly: GCF_949987555.1. Taxonomy (NCBI): domain Eukaryota; kingdom Metazoa; phylum Chordata; class Actinopteri; order Stomiiformes; family Stomiidae; genus Borostomias; species Borostomias antarcticus. The sequence goes on from NC_140242.1 coordinate 26,684,325, forward strand.
ACAGAGGGTGAGAGAGAGAGAGAGAGTAGGGGGAGACAGAGAAAGAGACGCACGGACAGTCAGACAGACGGACAACAGTGGACAAAGGCAGATGAGTAGAGAGTAAAATAAAGTTTGATTTGATTTGAGAGAGAGAGTGAGAAGGAGAGAGAGTGAGAGAGAGACAGTGGGTGAGAGAGAGAGAGAGTAGGGGGAGACAGAGAGAGACAGGGACAGTCAGACAGACAGACAACAGTGGACAAATGCAGTTTATTCTTCAGATCACATTACGTTGCATGACATATTATAAAATCTGCTACACCAGTTACCAACAGTCATACAGAGACTCTTAGTATAATCTGTTTACTTGGGCACTTTTGCATTTATCATTTTAATGTTTGTGTCCTATTTTGTCTTTGTAACGAATGTCCTGTCTGTCTGTAACTCTGTGTTGTATTGCCGCCGTTTGTCTTAGAAATTAGACCCTGTGTCTCAGTGAGATGTACTTAATAAATCTCATTAATACATCTAAATAAATGTTAAAATAAATATAATAAAATAAAAAAGATCATTGGTCTGGTTAAAGACTGAAGGCCTCACCTGATGAGGACACACTGGCTGTCGTGTCTCTTCCACAGGCAGCGGTAGCACTCGTTGGCCACGGCGAAGATGTGGGGCGGCAGCTCCCCCTGGTGGTGGCGGCCGTACAGCTCTACCGCTGCCCCGTCATACAGACCTGGGATCTGCTTATAGGGGTTCACTGCTGCCAGGATACTGCCGATATTAGTCTGGAGGAGAGGAGAGGAGGAGAAGAGAGGGGAGGAGAGGGGAAGAGAGGGGAGGAGAGGAGAGGAGAGGAGAGGAGAGGAGAGGAGAGGAGAGGAGAGGAGAGGAGAGGAGAGGAGAGGAGAGGAGAGGAGAGGAGAGGAGAGGAGAGGAGAGGGGAGGAGAGGGGAGGAGAGGAGAGGAGAGGAGAGGAGAGGAGAGGAGAGGAGAGGAGAGGAGAGGAGAGGAGAGGAGAGGAGAGGAGAAGGATAATGTCAATTAGGGTAGCACCATGTGTAATACATACACTAACTGGTGCAGAATATAGAGCCAGCTAGGCTTAACATTTCTTCAGCGAGAATACTGCTCATCTGTGACAGATGGCTTCCCAGAGGGTCCCCTGTGAGCACATTCCGTACCCAAGGTCAGCAGCGCTCTGAGAACATCTCAGCTGTGCAGCGTGGCCTGGTTTACCCGGAGGTGGTTCTTATTTTAGGCATCAATCTTCGCCGCTCAGCTAACGCAGTTTGGAGAAGGACCTGGCTAAAGTGTGCTTGTGGGTCGTTCGATTTTCAATGACAACAGGTTGTAATGTCATTTAGATAGACCAGAGAAAACCTGGAGTGATGACCTAGGAGATTATATTCCTACTGAAGGACAGTCAGTGTTTCTGTCAGTGCGCTCATGACGAACTTGTCCAGAAAGCTGCTGCTCGCCTGGTGTTCAACCACCCCAAGTTCTCAAACACAACTTCCCTTCTCCGTTCCCTACACTGACTCCCTGTAGCGGCTCGCATCCAGTTTAAAACTCTTCCGCTAGCCTACAGGGCAATGAAAGGAACAGCCCCCTCCTACCTCCAGGCCATGGTCAAACCCTACACCCCCTCCCGACCGCTACGCTCTGCTACCTCGGGGCCACTGGTTGCCCCGTCACTCCGAGGCCCCTGCGGTCGATCGACACGGTCACGGCTCTTCTCTGTCCTGACCCCGCAGTGGTGGAATGAACTGCCCACTGACGTCAGGACAGCAGAGTCACTGCCCATCTTTCATCGCAGGCTCAAAACCATCATCTCTTCAAGAAATACTACAACAATCCTCCCTCTTAAGCACCTATTGTATTTTAGATTGCTATTCTTCTTCTTTGTCTTCAGCACTAGATTATGCTCTTAGTAACTTGTTTCAGAAAGAAGATACACTTGTGAGTTCTGGCAAGTAGTAGTACATTGGCTTTTCCTACGTTAAATGCAATTATTGTTAGTCGCTTTGGATAAAAGTGTCTTCTAAATGACTGTAATGTAATGTCTCCACCTTAGACATTACATTACATTACAGTCATTTAGCATGAATTATTTTCTTAAATGCTACAGAAAAACAGAATACGGGCAAAATGTCTTCATATGATGTGTTGTCAGGAGGTTTGTGGTGGTGAATTTTCAGAGTGGTATAGAAGAGACTGTCCCAGATATCCAGGCTGGATGGCAGTGCTACATGGATGGATACTTACTTACATAGATGCAGTGTTTCTGCTAGCGCAGGTAGAGGTTGTGCTACATGGATGGATACTTACATAGATGCAGTGTTTCTGCTAGCGCAGGTAGAGGTTGTGCTACATGGATGGATACTTACATAGATGCAGTGTTTCTGCTAGCGCAGGTAGAGGTTGTGCTACATGGATGGATACTTACATAGATGCAGTGTTTCTGCTAGCGCAGGTAGAGGTTGTGCTACATGGATGGATACTTACATAGATGCAGTCTTTGTGGTAGCGCAGGTAGAGGTTGTGCAAGATGGCTGCTTCGTGGAGCTCTGCCAGAGTGGACATGTCCTCCACGCCCCACACACTGCTGGGCTGCCTGGGCAACACCTTCTCCCTGCTCAGCTCGGCCCTCTGGAGGTACATCACCTGACACACACACACACACACACACACACAGACAGACAGGCACGCGCACACACACAGACAGGCACACGCACACACAGACACACACACAGACAGACACATGCACAAATGCGTTCACACACACACACAGGGGCACACACACACACACACACAGATCAGATGACACACTAACTAAATATAATAGTAGTATAACATAACACGTCAGGGACCTGATGCACAATACACCGTATCAATATCAAATATGATACCAATCAAATCTATTCTATTTCCAATGCACTCCCACTAAACTCTCACTTAAAATCTCCACTATACTATACTATACTATACTATACTATACTATACTATACTATACTATACTATACTATACTAAACTTTCCCTCCAGCTGCCCCCCCTCAGCCAGAGGCCAGCAGGAACACAGAACGCCTCAGGGACTGAAGAACAGGCAGAGCAGAACCGAGGACGACACCCGGGTGGGTTCCCACAGAGAGGAGAACCTGGGAACACAGAACGCCTCAGGGTCTGGCTGATGCTACACGGCGCACAGCAAGCTCCGAGTGTGTGTGTGTGTGTGGGGGGGGGCGGGGGGGGGTATGTGATGGAGTGTGTGTGTAGGGGAGGGGTATGTGTGAAGCTTGGAATAGACAGTTGAAGAGAAGTGTACGCACATCCAAAAGGCTTACTGTAAGCCAGGAGCTGGGAATGGATGAACAAATATTATATAAATATCACATTGTAAATATGCAGCACAATTGAGTCGTGTGACACATTTCCAGTTCCCTTTACATTACACTCCCACTCTACTGTTAAGAGCTCAACGCTCAACGAGGGGGGGCAGGGACATGTTCTACTGATGTGTCCCTGGACCGAGGAGCAGGGACATGTTCTACTGATGTGTCTCTGGACCGAGGAGGGACATGTTCTACTGATGTGTCTCTGGACCGAGGAGCAGGGACATGTTCTACTGATGTGTCCCTGGACCGAGGAGCAGGGACATGTTCTACTGATGTGTCTCTGGACCGAGGAGGGACATGTTCTACTGATGTGTCTCTGGACCGAGGAGCAGGGATATGTTCTACTGATGTGTCCCTGGACCGAGGAGCAGGGACATGTTCTACTGATGTGTCTCTGGACCGAGGAGCAGGGACATGTTCTACTGATGTGTCTCTGGACAGACGAGCAGGGACATGTTCTACTGATGTGTCCCTGGACAGACGAGCAGGGACATGTTCTACTGATGTGTCCCTGGACAGACGAGCAGGGACATGTTCTACTGATGTGTCCCTGGACAGACGAGCAGGGACATGTTCTACTGATGTGTCCCTGGACAGACGAGCAGGGACATGTTCTACTGATGTGTCTCTGGACAGACGAGCAGGGACATGTTCTAGTGATGTGTCCCTGGACAGACGAGCAGGGACATGTTCTACTGATGTGTCCCTCCCTCTCTGCCCTCGTCCTGCTCACGCTGCGTTCCTTTTGTATCAGAGACGTCAACATTACTGGGTTTCACGTCAAACTCGTCATCAATACATCACCTGAACTAGCGATTTCCGCCATTTTACTCGGGATAAAAAAAATCTACCCCGACGTCATCGACGTCAGCTGCTGACGCCAATCAAGATGGCGCATTGACAATAAGTGAAAGCTGTAATAAGACTATTTGTTAGCGCTCCTGTCTTATTTGTGTCTCATCAGATATGCAGCCAGGAGCCTATGACACATTCCTGCGGCACGGCCAATCAGACAGAGGAGGGGGGCGGTGGCTGATGAGAAGGCCACGCCCCCTCGACTTTAACATGAACTGTCCTCTTTCTAGGAACTCTGTCCATTGTTGTGCCCTAAGGCGACACAATCAGACCATCTTCAACTGTCACATCCAAGTGTGTGTGTGTGTGTGTGTGCGTATGTGTGTGTGCGAACTGGCGCCCTCCAGAGAGCGCATGTCATAGTATCTGTGTGAGTATGTGTGTGTGTGTGTGTGTGTGTGTGTGTGTGTGTGTGTGTGTGTGTGTGTCCTAGAATCTCTCTGACCCTCTTGTCTCGTCACCCTGATCTGCGGCCGCCGTTTCCACGGCAACTCGTGTACGTGGACGAAAGTGGGGGGGTTGGTACAGGGTTAGGGGGGGTGGTACAGGGTTAGGGGGGGTTGGTACAGGGTTAGGGGGGGTTGTTACAGGGTCGGGGGGGTTGGTACAGGGTTAGGGGGGGTTGTTACAGGGTCGGGGGGGGTTGGTAAGGGGTTAGGGGGGGTTGGTACAGGGTTAGGGGGGGGTTGGTAAGGGGTTAGGGGGGTTGGTACAGGGTTAGGGGGGTGGTACAGGGTTAGGGGGGGTGGTACAGGGTTAGGGGGGGTTGATACAGGGTTAGGGGGGGTTGGTACAGGGTTAGGGGGGTTGGTACAGGGTTAGGGGGGGTTGGTACAGGGTTAGGGGGGGGTTGGTACAGTGTTAGGGGGGGTTGTTACAGGGTCGGGGGGGGTTGGTAAGGGGTTAGGGGGGGTTGGTACAGGGTTAGGGGGGGGTTGGTAAGGGGTTAGGGGGGTTGGTACAGGGTTAGGGGGGTGGTACAGGGTTAGGGGGGATGGTACAGGGTTAGGGGGGGTTGATACAGGGTTAGGGGGGGTTGGTACAGGGTTAGGGGGGGGTTGGTACAGGGTTAGGGGGGGTTGGTACAGGGTTAGGGGGGGTTGGTACAGGGTTAGGGGGGGGTTGGTACAGTGTTAGGGGGGGTTGTTACAGGGTCGGGGGGGTTGGTAAGGGGTTAGGGGGGTGGTACAGGGTTAGGGGGGGTGGTACAGGGTTAGGGGGGGGTTGGTACAGGGTTAGGGGGGTGGTACAGGGTTTGGGGGGGTGGTACAGGGTTAGGGGGGGTTGGTACAGGGTTAGGGGGGGTGGTACAGGGTTAGGGGGGGTTGGTACAGAGTTAGGGGTGGGTTGGTACAGGGTTAGGGGGGGGTTGTTACAGGGTTAGGGGGGGTTGGTACAGGGTTAGGGGGGGTTGGTACAGGGTTAGGGGGGGTTAGTACAGGGTTAGGGGGGGTGGTACAGGGTTAGGGGGTTGGTACAGGGTTAGGGGGGGTGGTACAGGGTTAGGGGGGGGGGTTGGTACAGGGTTAGGGGGGGGTGTTACAGGGTTAGGGGGGGTGGTACAGGGTTAGGGGGGGGGTTGGTACAGGGTTAGGGGGGGTTGGTACAGGGTTAGGGGGGGTTGGTACAGGGTTAGGGGGGGTGGTACAGGGTTAGGGGGGGTGGTACAGGGTTAGGGGGGGTTGGTACAGGGTTAGGGGGGTTGTTACAGGGTTAGGGGGGGGTGGTACAGGGTTAGGGGGGGGGGTGGTACAGGGTTAGGGGGGGTTGGTACAGGGTTAGGGGGGGGTGGTACAGGGGTAGGGGGGTGGTACAGGGTTAGGGGGGGTTGTTACAGGGTCGGGGGGGTTGGTACAGGGTTAGGGGGGGGTTGGTACAGGGTTAGGGGGGGTGGTACAGGGTTAGGGGGGTTGGTACAGGGTTAGGGGGGTTGGTACAGGGTTAGGGGGGGTGGTACAGGGTTAGGGGAGGTTGGTACAGGGTTAGGGGGGGTTGATAAAGGGTTATGGGGGGTTGGTACAGGGTTAGGGGGGGTTGATACAGGGTTAGGGTGGGGTGGTACAGGGTTGGGGGGGGGTGGTACAGGGTTAGGGGGGGTTGTTACAGGGTCGGGGGGGTTAGTACAGGGTTAGGGGGGGTTGTTACAGGGTCGGGGGGGTTAGTACAGGGTTAGGGGGGGTTGGTACAGGGTAAGTGGGGGTTAGTACAGGGTTAGGGGGGGTTGGTACAGGGTTAGTGGGGATTGGTACAGAGTTAGGGGGGGTTGGTACAGAGTTAGGGTAGGGTCCAGGGAGCGAGAGAGGGACAGACAGAGATCAAAGTGGTGGAATGGAGGGAGATTGCATCAGTGTGTGGTGCATGATGGGAAGCGGTGATGGTGGGTCGATGAGCCGAAGGGGGGGGGGGGGGGGGAGGCTATGGTCGTGGTTGAGATGAGAGGCTTCACTGACAGCTCTTCCTGCTGGGGCCCCGTGGGGAGCCGGCCTTGGGTTTCACACAGATGCTGTGTCAGCATACACACGCATACACACACACACACACACACACACACACATACACAAACTCATAAACACACACATACACACACAGATAAACACACACACACACACGAGCTACAGGGATCCTTTGGGACAGTAAAAGGAGAGTTGTGTTTGATATAACACAGCCAGGATAGTCTCTATCAGAGTCAGACGCCCTAAACACAGCAGCCAGGATAGTCTCTATCAGTCAGACGCCCTAAACACAGCCAGGATAGTCTCTATCAGTCAGATGCCCTAAACACAGCCAGGGTAGTCTCTATCAGTCAGACGCCCTATACACAGCCAGGATAGTCTCCATCAGTCAGACGCCCTAAACACAGCCAGGATAGTCTCTATCAAGAGTCAGACGCCCTAAACACAGCCAGGATAGTCTCTATCAGTCAGACGCCCTAAACACAGCCAGGATAGTCTCTATCAGTCAGACGCCCTAAACACAGCCAGGATAGTCTCTATCAGTCAGACGCCCTAAACACAGTCAGGATAGTCTCTATCAGTCAGACGCCCTAAACACAGCCAGGATAGTCTCTATCAGTCAGACGCCCTAAACACAGCCAGGATAGTCTCTATCAGAGTCAGACGCCCTAAACACAGCAGCCAGGATAGTCTCTATCAGTCAGACGCCCTAAACACAGCCAGGATAGTCTCTATCAGTCAGACGCCCTAAACACAGCCAGGATAGTCTCTATCAGTCAGACGCCCTAAACACAGCCAGGATAGTCTCTATCAGTCAGACGCCCTAAACACAGCCAGGATAGTCTCTATCAGTCAGACGCCCTAAACACAGCCAGGATAGTCTCTATCAGAGTCAGACGCCCTAAACACAGCAGCCAGGATAGTCTCTATCAGTCAGACGCCCTAAACACAGCCAGGATAGTCTCTATCAGTCAGATGCCCTAAACACAGCCAGGGTAGTCTCTATCAGTCAGACGCCCTAAACACAGCCAGGATAGTCTCCATCAGTCAGACGCCCTAAACACAGCCAGGATAGTCTCTATCAAGAGTCAGACGCCCTAAACACAGCCAGGATAGTCTCTATCAGTCAGACGCCCTAAACACAGCCAGGATAGTCTCTATCAGTCAGACGCCCTAAACACAGCCAGGATAGTCTCTATCAGTCAGACGCCCTAAACACAGCCAGGATAGTCTCTATCAGTCAGATGCCCTAAACACAGCCAGGATAGTCTCTATCAGTCAGACGCCCTAAACACAGCCAGGATAGTCTCTATCAGTCAGACCCCCTAAACACAGCCAGGATAGTCTCTATCAGAGTCAGACGCCCTAAACACAGCCAGGATAGTCTCTATCAGTCAGACGCCATAAACACAGCCAGGATAGTCTCTATCAGAGTCAGACGCCCTAAACACAGCCAGGATAGTCTCTATCAGAGTCAGACGCCCTAAACACAGCCAGGATAGTCTCTATCAGAGTCAGACGCCCTAAACACAGCCAGGATAGTCTCCATCAGTCAGACGCCCTAAACACAGCCAGGATAGTCTCTATCAGAGTCAGACGCCCTAAACACAGCCAGGATAGTCTCTATCAGAGTCAGACCCCCTAAACACAGCCAGGATAGTCTCTATCAGTCAGGCGCCCTAAACACAGCCAGGATAGTCTCTATCAGTCAGACGCCCTAAACACAGCCAGGATAGTCTCTATCAGAGTCAGACGCCCTAAACACAGCCAGGATAGTCTCTATCAGAGTCAGACGCCCTAAACACAGCCAGGATAGTCTCTATCAGTCAGACCCCCTAAACACAGCAGCCAGGATAGTCTCTATCAGTCAGACGCCCTAAACACAGCCAGGATAGTCTCTATCAGTCAGATGCCCTAAACACAGCCAGGGTAGTCTCTATCAGTCAGACGCCCTAAACACAGCCAGGATAGTCTCCATCAGTCAGACGCCCTAAACACAGCCAGGATAGTCTCTATCAAGAGTCAGACGCCCTAAACACAGCCAGGATAGTCTCTATCAGTCAGACGCCCTAAACACAGCCAGGATAGTCTCTATCAGTCAGACGCCCTAAACACAGCCAGGATAGTCTCTATCAGTCAGACGCCCTAAACACAGTCAGGATAGTCTCTATCAGTCAGACGCCCTAAACACAGCCAGGATAGTCTCTATCAGTCAGACGCCCTAAACACAGCCAGGATAGTCTCTATCAGAGTCAGACGCCCTAAACACAGCAGCCAGGATAGTCTCTATCAGTCAGACGCCCTAAACACAGCCAGGATAGTCTCTATCAGTCAGACGCCCTAAACACAGCCAGGATAGTCTCTATCAGTCAGACGCCCTAAACACAGCCAGGATAGTCTCTATCAGTCAGACGCCCTAAACACAGCCAGGATAGTCTCTATCAGTCAGACGCCCTAAACACAGCCAGGATAGTCTCTATCAGAGTCAGACGCCCCAAACACAGCAGCCAGGATAGTCTCTATCAGTCAGACGCCCTAAACACAGCCAGGATAGTCTCTATCAGTCAGATGCCCTAAACACAGCCAGGGTAGTCTCTATCAGTCAGACGCCCTAAACACAGCCAGGATAGTCTCCATCAGTCAGACGCCCTAAACACAGCCAGGATAGTCTCTATCAAGAGTCAGACGCCCTAAACACAGCCAGGATAGTCTCTATCAGTCAGACGCCCTAAACACAGCCAGGATAGTCTCTATCAGTCAGACGCCCTAAACACAGCCAGGATAGTCTCTATCAGTCAGACGCCCTAAACACAGCCAGGATAGTCTCTATCAGTCAGATGCCCTAAACACAGCCAGGATAGTCTCTATCAGTCAGACGCCCTAAACACAGCCAGGATAGTCTCTATCAGTCAGACCCCCTAAACACAGCCAGGATAGTCTCTATCAGAGTCAGACGCCCTAAACACAGCCAGGATAGTCTCTATCAGTCAGACGCCATAAACACAGCCAGGATAGTCTCTATCAGAGTCAGACGCCCTAAACACAGCCAGGATAGTCTCTATCAGAGTCAGACGCCCTAAACACAGCCAGGATAGTCTCTATCAGAGTCAGACGCCCTAAACACAGCCAGGATAGTCTCCATCAGTCAGACGCCCTAAACACAGCCAGGATAGTCTCTATCAGAGTCAGACGCCCTAAACACAGCCAGGATAGTCTCTATCAGAGTCAGACCCCCTAAACACAGCCAGGATAGTCTCTATCAGTCAGGCGCCCTAAACACAGCCAGCATAGTCTCTATCAGTCAGACGCCCTAAACACAGCCAGGATAGTCTCTATCAGAGTCAGACGCCCTAAACACAGCCAGGATAGTCTCTATCAGAGTCAGACGCCCTAAACACAGCCAGGATAGTCTCTATCAGTCAGACCCCCTAAACACAGCCAGGATAGTCTCTATCAGTCAGACCCCCTAAACACAGCCAGGATAGTCTCTATCAGTCAGATGCCATAAACACAGCCAGGATAGTCTCTATCAGTCAGACGCCCTAAACACAGCCAGGATAGTCTCTATCAGAGTCAGACGCCCTAAACACAGCCAGGATAGTCTCTATCAGAGTCAGACGCCCTAAACACAGCCAGGATAGTCTCTATCAGAGTCAGACGCCCTAAACACAGCCAGGATAGTCTCTATCAGAGTCAGACGCCCTAAACACAGCCAGGATAGTCTCCATCAGTCAGACGCCCTAAACACAGCCAGGATAGTCTCTATCAGAGTCAGACGCCCTAAACACAGCCAGGATAGTCTCTATCAGAGTCAGACCCCCTAAACACAGCCAGGATAGTCTCTATCAGTCAGGCGCCCTAAACACAGCCAGGATAGTCTCTATCAGTCAGACGCCCTAAACACAGCCAGGATAGTCTCTATCAGAGTCAGACGCCCTAAACACAGCCAGGATAGTCTCTATCAGTCAGACCCCCTAAACACAGCCAGGATAGTCTCTATCAGTCAGACCCCCTAAACACAGCCAGGATAGTCTCTATCAGTCAGATGCCATAAACACAGCCAGGATAGTCTCTATCAGTCAGACGCCCTAAACACAGCCAGGATAGTCTCTATCAGTCAGACGCCCTAAACACAGCCAGGATAGTCTCTATCAGAGTCAGACGCCCTAAACACAGCCAGGATAGTCTCTATCAGAGTCAGACGCCCTAAACACAGCCAGGATAGTCTCTATCAGTCAGACGCCCTAAACACGATTTGATCCATGTCTGGAAAATGTGCGTCTCTGTGGGTGCATCACTGGCTTCAACTATGAGTCCATTACAACCATTAGAGGGCGAACACTCAGATAATACACACACACACGAACACACACACACACACACACACACACACACACACACACTCGGATAACAGAATGATAAGGAAGCACTCTATGGGGGGTGGGAAGTGCCACGTTTAGCAGGCCTGTTGTGAGTGTGCGTGTGTGTGTGTGTGCGTGTGTGCGTCTATAGACGCACACACGCACACACACACACACGCACACTCACACGCACACCTTATCCTTGCAAAGAAAAAGTTAGGGAATCAGCCAATCAGATCGCTGGGATTTGCATATATCTTTAGCAAAGATAAGGTGTGCGTGTGAGTGTGTGTGTGTGTGTGTGTGTTTGAGTGCGTCTATGTGGAACTTAGTGAAAAATTAGACGCACACACACACACACAGACGCACACACACGTTCATTCATTTGTTCGTTTACTCCAGTGTGTGGAATGTGCCACGTTACGTTAATTGCGTTGAGCGTGTGTGTGTGTGCGTGTGTGTGTGTGTGTGTGTGCTAAGCTAGTTAGCAAGATGGCTGCGCGTGACGTAGGCTACTGACGTAATCGACGTTTCGTTAATTGCGTTGAGCGTGTGTGTGTGTGTGTGTGTGTGTGTGCTAAGCTAGTTAGCAAGATGGCTGCGCGTGACGTACTGACGTAATCGGCCGCGCTGCGTGCGACGTCATCTGCGTGCGTTCCAGCTGGACAAATACATCCATGAGCTGGACACAACAAGCGAATTTCCGTCTTCCCAACAAAAGTTAAACAGGTAATGCTTACTACAAATATAGCCTACAGACAATCCTAATTATATATCCTTGCTAGTTAGTGTATACTGTAACATGGCGAGACTTTGCATTTGAACTTGGATGTTTAGCTAACTAGCTAACTAACTCTTCTGTGAGCTCAAGCTAGTTGGTGAGCTCAAGCTAGTTGATATGTTTAGAGATCCGTTTGGCAGCTGACGTTAGCTCATTTATTGTTGTCCATCTGTCGCTTGACTTTTGACTCTTAGCTTATTATGTAAACAAAGACGCGGCTAGACGCTCACGTTAGACTACAGTACAGTATATTTCTATATTTACATTTATGAAGTGCTGTACCGTACATTTCAGGCCATGGCTATTCTGAGTGACTCTGAAGTGACCATCCTGTGAGGTTAAACAGGCCTACACCTGGAAACATGCCGTGATCGTTTAAGGTAAAATTATATAGCAATGACTGTACCTGTGTTACCCTGTGACACAATGTACTATTGAGCTCATGGGACTAGATATTACAACAATCTCTAAGAAATGGCTAACGTTACCTACAGTGTCACCCTGTCTGACCCAGTGAGCCTGTGCGCCACTGACTGACTGACCCCCTGCCTCCCTCCGCTCAGGGAAAATGCCAGCAGCACTTCAGACCTGTGGAGCTTCCTGGACATCCCACGCTCGCGCCTGGTCAAGTACACACTGTTGCTGCGTGAGATCCTCCGACGTGGCCGGCCTGGAGCAAGCGGTGAGCTCACACGCACACACACACTGCAGAGCTGTGTCCTTAACAGTAATACTTAATCCACGCCGCGGTCTATAACCGCATCCCTCTGTGTGTGTGTGTGTGTGTGTCCAGATCGTCATCATCCAGGGCGTGCTCTGCCATGGCCAGCTATGCAGCAAGAACGGACAGGTGAGCAGAGCGCGTGCACACACACACACACACACACACAACACAGACCGGATCAGATGAGGTTTATTGTACCTAATCTAAGGCTGGTTTATTGACCTGTCTACTCTTCTCTTCCTCTCCCCCCACAGCCAAGAACATCCCAGTCCCACCCACACCCTGCAGGTCAACTACGTCCCCGACCTGACCCTGCTACAAGCGCCGCTCCTTCACCGTCTCCGCCATCGTCCACATGGAGGAGGCTGATGAGAACTGCCCCCAGCTCCCCCTGCGGGGATGAGACCCCCAGCCCCGCCTCCTCGCCGTCTCCCTCCCCCTCCGTCTCCTCATCATCATCATCATCGGCATCATCATCATCATCATCTCCGAACTCTCCTCCCCCTCCTCTCATAAAACAGATACAGAATACTTTATTTATCCCCGAGGGGCAATTCAGTTTCCACATGTTAAAAGCCGACATACACATACACACTCATCACTCGTACAAATTACAACACACAGAGATTCAGAACCAGGTTCACGGTTGTGCAAGAGAGACTATGCGATGAGGAGACAAAACGGACTCCTGAGCGGACGTGTTTGATAGCGGGGACAGGAGAGCTGACTGTGTTGTCTCTCCTTGTGGGACTTTTATTTTTTTATTTTTGTGTCTCAACATGTCTATTATTACAGCAGTGTTCTGTGTTACTGTCCTCATTGGCAGCTATTTACTTCAGGTGCAGTATTCTGCATGGCCCTCTCTCAGGGTCCTGCTATTAGGGAAACATTAAACCTTGTTGCATTTACTGCAGTTGAACGCATGAAATAAAAGGCAACCGCATTCCATTTTATGACTTTTCATTGTTATAGTTCAGAACATACTCACTCAGAGATGAGACAGGTGGGACCTGATCATATTCGTACAGGGCTGTGTTGATTTTCTCTATATAGTGTTCTTAAGACTTATTATTATTTATTGTTGTTATTATGAATAATAACAATAAAAAATATTATTGTCATCATCACTGGAACACATTACATGAACATTTCTGACAGTAAATCTGATCTTTAGTCAAGTCAAACTTTATTTATATAGCGCATTTTGTTGTGGCTACAAACCTTCAACACCTAACTCCTACAGGGAGCACTGGACTCCACCAGCTGCACTGTAGTTTGATAAGCTGCTATGATTGTCTACTACAAGCTTGAGATAATATGCTTGGGAATGGGTACCTTAGAAGAGGTATTGTGCATTTTTCTTACAGCGTCTAGTCTCATGATGAGTGGCAGGGGTCATCCTTCTATCTGATGCAGTTTGCTCGAGTGCTCAACATGATTTCAGCTAGTAGCTCCTCACGCCCACAGGCATAGACGGATTATGAAATGATGGGCCCCTGGGCACAGACACATAAAGGGCCCCCCACCCACGTCATTTATCGAAAACTCACAATAAAAGAAGCTTCACCCAGCTCAGCTTTGACTCGAGGGACCTCAACTCTGTGCGGAGGATTTGGTTTTTGGATTTCTCCCAAAATAATTGAAGGGCCCATGAGTACTCAGCCCATCTAAAGTTCTATAGATAAACACTCATTTAAAACGTATCATGATGGTTTCTTTCTTCTGATTTGTGGCTTCAGTTTTTCAGCAGGATTTTTGGGGCTGTGTTATTGACATGAATGGCTAAGCCCTTTAAAGATACAAGAAATGCGAAGGGCCCCCTGAGCTCTTGGGCCCCTGGGCCTGGTAGGCCCGTTCGGTAATATGTCTTTGCTGACAGGGGAAGCAGACTGCTTCTGCTCTCCCTGGTTCCAGAGGGCTGTGCCCAGTATCAGACGTGCCCCAGGACGCCCAGGCTGGCGGTCTGATACCCCTCTACCATGCAGGCATCGAGGTCATAGCATCTCAACCCAAAACTTGCTCAGCTGTTAAAAAGGCAAAAATTCAGTCTCCTTCAATTTTCTGGCGTCCTGAGGCAGTGCTGGGGAACTCCATTTAATCAGGTCGGCTGTCCGTTAAAATTCCAACTTCCCTCTATGTGTTAAGAACTTTTATTCTAATCTGTAGTCCTACCTGTCTCCACCCATTTACCATACAGCAAATTCAACAAATCATCACCACTACTGTACTACTAAGGAGTTCTAACATAACGAAATATGGCGTTTCATCCTTAACATGAATCATCATGATTTCAACCTTATTGTTAGTTCACTGCAAATCTGTGAGTCTCATTCCCTACCCCCTCTCGCCTAATATCTATACTGGAATGATACATCAGCCCTATTTTAACAAAGAGTTACACAAGGTAGGCTTGCCAGCCTAACAAAAGTTTAGACAAAGTCTGTCCATATCAACCATGACTTTGCATACCACATCCTCCCTATGGGGACATGGGTGTTACACAGTATCTTCCTCTAACCATGCACCTTGCATATCACATTACCTCTGGAGATATCGTGGGCATATTAAAATAGGTCTGCAGTGTGGCCAGGTCTGATGAAGTACCTTGGGTGGCAGAGACATCTGTGTTTGACAGGTTCGTAACTTGAGACCCTGAGGGGTTAGCCTATACCTCTTGTTAAGCGCATCGTTGCCTCTGTGTATGAAATGCGCTATATAAATAAAGTTTGACTTGACTAAGCAAAGTTAAAGATCAGCTTTTACTGTCATACATGTTCATGTAATGTGTTCCAGTGATGATGAAAATTATATTTTTTATTGTTATTATTCATAACAACAATAATAATAATAAGTCTTAGGAACACTATATAGAGAAAATCAACACAGCCCTGTACGAATATGATCAGGTCCCACCTGTCTCATCTCTGAGTGAGTATGTTCTGAACTATAACAATGAAAAGTCATAAAATGGAATGCGGTTGCCTTTTATTTCATGCGTTCAACTGCAGTAAATGCAACAAGGTTTAATGTTTCCCTAATAGCAGGACCCTGAGAGAGGGCCATGCAGAATACTGCACCTGAAGTAAATAGCTGCCAATGAGGACAGTAACACAGAACACTGCTGTAATAATAGACATGTTGAGACACAAAAATAAAAAAATAAAAGTCCCACAAGGAGAGACAACACAGTCAGCTCTCCTGTCCCCGCTATCAAACACGTCCGCTCAGGAGTCCGTTTTGTCTCCTCATCGCATAGTCTCTCTTGCACAACCGTGAACCTGGTTCTGAATCTCTGTGTGTTGTAATTTGTACGAGTGATGAGTGTGTATGTGTATGTCGGCTTTTAACATGTGGAAACTGAATTGCCCCTCGGGGATAAATAAAGTATTCTGTATCTGTTTTATGAGAGGAGGGGGAGGAGAGTTCGGAGATGATGATGATGATGCCGATGATGATGATGATGAGGAGACGGAGGGGGAGGGAGACGGCGAGGAGGCGGGGCTGGGGGTCTCATCCCCGCAGGGGGAGCTGGGGGCAGTTCTCATCAGCCTCCTCCATGTGGACGATGGCGGAGACGGTGAAGGAGCGGCGCTTGTAGCAGGCTCAGGTCGGGGATGTAGTTGACCTGCAGGGTGTGGGTGGGACTGGGATGTTCTTGGCTGTGGGGGGAGAGGAAGAGAAGAGTAGACAGGTCAATAAACCAGCCTTAGATTAGGTACAATAAACCTCATCTGATCCGGTCTGTGTTGTGTGTGTGTGTGTGTGTGTGTGTGTGCACGCGCTCTGCTCACCTGTCCGTTCTTGCTGCATAGCTGGCCATGGCAGAGCACGCCCTGGATGATGACGATCTGGACATACACACACACAGAGGGATGCAGTTATAGACCGCGGCGTGGATTAAGTATTACTGTTAAGGACACAGCCCTGCAGTGTGTGTGTGAGCTCACCGCTTGCTCCAGGCCGGCCACGTCGGAGGATCTCACGCAGCAACAGTGTGTACTTGACCAGGCGCGAGCGTGGGATGTCCAGGAAGCTCCACAGGTCTGAAGTGCTGCTGGCATTTTCCCTGAGCGGAGGGAGGCAGGGGGTCAGTCAGTCAGTGGCGCACAGGCTCACTGGGTCAGACAGGGTGACACTGTAGGTAACGTTAGCCATTTCTTAGAGATTGCTGTAATATCTAGTCCCATGAGCTCAATAGTACATTGTGTCACAGGGTAACACAGGTACAGTCATTGCTATATAATTTTACCTTAAACGATCACGGCATGTTTCCAGGTGTAGGCCTGTTTACTCACAGGATGGTCACTTCAGAGTCACTCAGAATAGCCATGGCCTGAAATGTACGGTACAGCACTTCATAAATGTAAATATAGAAATATACTGTACTGTAGTCTAACGTGAGCGTCTAGCCGCGTCTTTGTTTACATAATAAGCTAAGAGTCAAAAGTCAAGCGACAGATGGACAACAATAAATGAGCTAACGTCAGCTGCCAAACGGATCTCTAAACATATCAACTAGCTTGAGCTCACCAACTAGCTTGAGCTCACAGAAGAGTTAGTTAGCTAGTTAGCTAAACATCCAAGTTCAAATGCAAAGTCTCGCCATGTTACAGTATACACTAACTAGCAAGGATATATAATTAGGATTGTCTGTAGGCTATATTTGTAGTAAGCATTACCTGTTTAACTTTTGTTGGGAAGACGGAAATTCGCTTGTTGTGTCCAGCTCATGGATGTATTTGTCCAGCTGGAACGCACGCAGATGACGTCGCACGCAGCGCGGCCGATTACGTCAGTACGTCACGCGCAGCCATCTTGCTAACTAGCTTAGCACACACACACACACACACACACACACGCTCAACGCAATTAACGAAACGTCGATTACGTCAGTAGCCTACGTCACGCGCAGCCATCTTGCTAACTAGCTTAGCACACACACACACACACACACGCACACACACACACGCTCAACGCAATTAACGTAACGTGGCACATTCCACACACTGGAGTAAACGAACAAATGAATGAACGTGTGTGTGCGTCTGTGTGTGTGTGTGTGCGTCTAATTTTTCACTAAGTTCCACATAGACGCACTCAAACACACACACACACACACACACTCACACGCACACCTTATCTTTGCTAAAGATATATGCAAATCCCAGCGATCTGATTGGCTGATTCCCTAACTTTTTCTTTGCAAGGATAAGGTGTGCGTGTGAGTGTGCGTGTGTGTGTGTGTGCGTGTGTGCGTCTATAGACGCACACACGCACACACACACACACGCACACTCACAACAGGCCTGCTAAACGTGGCACTTCCCACCCCCCATAGCACTCCTCCCTGGGTCAGTGTGTGTGTGTGTGTGTGTGTGTGTGTGGGACTGAACCCTCTGGGGACAGGGAGACAGCCCACTGACACACAGAGTGAT
This sequence comes from Borostomias antarcticus, assembly GCF_949987555.1. Taxonomy (NCBI): domain Eukaryota; kingdom Metazoa; phylum Chordata; class Actinopteri; order Stomiiformes; family Stomiidae; genus Borostomias; species Borostomias antarcticus. Next base: position 26,702,309 of record NC_140242.1, read on the forward strand.
GTCATCTAAGCACACGCTATACACACCCCGCCCTAGCTAGCCGTCCCTAACCCCACCTCCCTAGCCCCGCCTCCCTAGCCCCGCCTCTCTAACCCCGCCTCCATAGCCCCGCCTCACTAGCCCCGCCTCTCTAACCCCGCCTCCCTAACCCCGCATCCCTAACTCCGCCTCCCTAACCCCGCCTCCCTAACTCCGCCTCACTAACCCCACCTCTCTAACCCCGCCTCCCTAACTCCGCCTCTCTAACCCCGCCTCCCTAACTCCGCCTCACTAACTCCGCCTCACTAACCCCGCCTCCCTAACCCCGCCTCCCTAACTCCGCCTCACTAGCCCCGCCTCCCTAGCCCCGCCCCTCCACCCCGCTGATTCCCCAGGGTCGGACAGCGACGGGGGAGACATAAATCCAGACGCAGGCTTTTCACGTGTAGCCGATGACATCTGCCTGATAACCTTATAGCCGTTCAATACATCAGCATCAAAGTGATGAACAACATTGTGTCCAACACCTGATCTGCTCCAGGCTAATGGAACCCTCTTCATTATCCATCCCATAATATCATCAGCACGCACTGGCGTTCAGAGGGAAGGGTGACATCATGTTTGTGTCACATCAGTGCACAGACGCCATTACAGAGCACAGGAGGGTGTGTGTCGCCATCGCTTGACCCTCACTAAAAGCTACCGTAGCACTTAGAAGAATTGATACTGAGGTGTGAGTTTAACCAATTCTCTCGGGTTCCACTGTCAGAATACTGCAAAGGCAAATACATGTTTATGTATTTGAGTCAATGTTTATGACTGTTTTAGACGATATCGTCACGTAGCTCGGGAGGTAGAGCGGCTGGCAGGGGATCTGAAGGTCGCCGGTTCGATCCCAGCTCCCGGCAGTGTGCTGAGTTGTCCTTGAGCAGGACACTAAGTCCCCAAATCGATCACTTGCAGCACGGTGGCGCAGGACAGTACTGTCGCCTCACAGCAAGAAGGTCTCCCGGGACTTTCTGTGTGGAATTTGCTCCAGTGCTCGTGGAGGACGGATTGGATGGGAGAAATGCAGAGGGCAAATTCCACCAGTAATCACTGAGGATGTGTGTGTGTGTGTGAGTGTGTGGTGTGTGTGTGTTTGAGTGTGTGTGTGTGTGTGTGTTGTGAGTGTGTGTGTGTGTGTTGTGTGTGCCGTGTCGCCCCTCACTCACGTGTGTTTGTGTTTGTCAAATTCCACCAGTAATCACTGAGGATGTGTGTGTGTGTGTGTGTGTGTGTGCTGCCCCTCACTCATGTGTGTTTCTGTTTGTCACATGTGGCCAATAAAGACCCTTGAGGTCCAGAAATGATTTAATCACTGTGCGATGAAGAAAGTGTGAAAGGATGACAGGAATGTGTGAGTCATTCCTTTCCCAGGATTCCAGAGCAGAGACACAGCAGGAAGTCCTCCCTTCCAGGTCAAAGGTCACCATAATGGAGGACATGGAATCCAGTCCCGAACTGGACGAACCGGTGAACTGAGTAGAGAGAATCAGCTGTTTGCGTGTGCGTGTGTGTGTGTGTGCGTGTGTGTGTGCGTGTGTGTGTGTCTGTTATCAGATGTTCTCTGAGGCCTGTGCACCAGCCTCAAACCGGTGTCGAGGAGGGTTGGAGACACAGCCAGGTGAGGGCCGGACAAACAAAATGGCCGCCTTCCTCGTCCGAGCACAACAGGCGATGAACGGCACGCTGGAAAAAGCGCCGGTGTGGATCACCTCCGACGTATAAACAAACCGTCCGCTTCCTTCACAGCCCTCTCTGAAACAAGCACATCCATTTTTAATGTGTGTGCGTGCGGATAAGTGCTTGTGTGTGTGTGTGTGTGTTTGTGTGTGTCACATGTACACATCTAGGCCAACTGTGATCTTTATTGGTCCGTCCCAGCTGTGTGTGTGACTGGCAGGCGATCTCCGTTCCCACAGCGTCCTCCAGCCTGCTCACTCAGTCCTCGTCCACACGTCTGTCCATTTATAGGTCTCTAGGCGTCACCGTGCGACGTAGCCGGAGCTAACAATAGTATAACTTCCATAGTACTGTGCCTTAATTGCTGTGATCTGATGTATAGTACTGTGTTTTAATGAATTAACCGGTTAATGTTGTTACCATTATTTGTTTGTGCTGATTTTAATTTGGACCCCAGGAAGACTAGTCTGTCGCTTGTGCATCAACTAATGAG
>NC_140242.1:26709505-26724505 GCF_949987555.1 Borostomias antarcticus
TTTCTCTCTCTCTCTTTCTGTCTGTATCTATCTGTCTCTCTGCATCTCTCTCTAATCCTCTTTCTCTCTTTCTCAAACACACACACATACACACTGTCTTTCTCTCTCTCACTGTCTTTCTCTGTCTTTCTCTCTCCTTCCCTGTCTTTACCTCTGTCTCTCTTTCTCTCTCTCTCTGTCTCTCTCTTTCTGTCTTCACACAAAACTCATCCAGCGTCCGGACCCCCCCCCCCCCCCCCCTCTCTGAGCCACAGCCCGCGGCGCCGCGGAGTCCGAACCACGGCTCCTCACGGACAGCTGCCCGCTCTCTCACGAGCGACAGACGAGAGCGCGCCGCACTTTAACATTCTGTCAATATCCTCTCGGAATACAGAGATTCCACGCCTCAGCACGCACCGGCGCTTCAGTACACAAACGCCGGCCGGATTTAGATCCGGCCTTCGACAGCGGGGAGGCGTCTCCAGGAATAGTGTGAAGCCCGGGGCTGTAGGGCGAGCGTGACAGCTGAGGGGACAGAGGGGGGGACGCTAAAGGTCACGGTCCCCGAGACCATCTCCTAGGGCCGAACAGAGAGGTATTATTAGGGCCCGACCCTGTCTCTTAACTATAGACCCTGGTCCTGTACCAGGCCTGTGGGGAAGGAAGGATGGAAGACAGGACAGGACAGGACAGGGGACAGACGAGGGACAAGCGACGGCGTGGGACAGCCTTCCCAGGCTCGCACGCTCACAGTGGACGCGTTAGAGACTACAGAGACATTCTTCGCCGTGAAAAAAAAAGAATCTGCGCCGGAAGGCTCATTACACAGGGCTGACCTCTGACCTGCAGACATTTACAGCACAGTAGATCTGAAGCTATTTTTGACCAATGCCCTCTCTCTCTCTCTCTCTCTCTCTCTCTCTGTCCCTCTCTCTCTGTCACCCCCCTCTCTCTTGCTCTATCTCCCTCTCTCTATCTCCCCGTCTCTCTCTCCTCCTCCTCTCTCTCTCTTCCGAACAGGATTTCCCCCAGACACAAAGGCCTTCACACACACAGCCCAGCACATACGAGTGAGCGGGCCCCTGGAGCCGACCCTGAGCGGGCCCCTGGAGCCGACCCTGAGCGGGCCCCTGGAGCGGACCTGGAGCCGACCCTGAGCGGGCCCCTGGTGCCGACCCTGAGCGGGCCCCTGGAGCCGACCCGGTCTAGGAGCCGTTCCTCCCGTGCTCACTGAGGATCCGGCTCCCGTCACAGAGACGCGTGGTTCGGTGACAGCCCTCAACACTGACAGACACATAACTTCCGAAGGTGGCATTCCGCCATTTTACTAGCTCTGAGTTGAAGAGCGATGAGGAGATGAAGATGAAGATGAAGAGATGAAGAGGGGCTGATGCTGTGCTCCATTTGTCTGGGAAGGGGTGAGGTGGGAGGTGGGAGAGGCAGAGAACGTCACCCCTGAGGTAACTGTGTTACAGTAGACACCAACAACAGCTCGGAACACAGACGGACGTTAGCTAGCTTTGTTTGCCAAACCAGTAGATAACAACGCACTATGCGATATTTTGCATACAAAAGAGGTCCCGAACATGTCCTCAGATAACAGTTGTGGAATGCTGTGTGTACGACTGATTTAATGGTACACAAATAGACAGAAATTGGATACTGGATAGACAGAAATGCTAATAAAACAGTATTATAAAGTTTCACTTAGTTAAACAGGGGGCTGCCATCTTGTTCATGACTTGCAGAGCTAGCAGGGGGAAGGGAAAAGTGGTACGAGTTCACGTGCCAAGAAAACAAGTCGTCAAACTGCGAGTAGTATCTCATGAATCACGACTTCATGAGCCAAATGGAACGCAGCGTGTGTAGCGGTCGTACCCTGGAGGGCTCTTGGCTTTCAGTCAAAAACAGGCAACGGAAATGTAGGTTCAATGCATTGCTCTGACATTCACAAGTCAGTTAAAGACAAACCGACAAAATACTGACCTTCACAAGTCATTGAGAGTCTAAAATAGTGTCGGTTTTTAACAGGCGCCTTGGCTTAAAGATGGGCCAATAAAATGTTGTTGGGAAAAAAATACAGCTTTTAAACCGCAGTCATTAAACTAATGAAATCATTTCTTGTGCAAGCGCTAGTGCTTTAGGACAGTAGAATCATTTGGTGCAGTCTGGGCCAGTGGCTCTATTTTTGGCAGTGAGGATTGACCCTCTTACCTCTCCGTAGTCGGTGGTGAAGACCACGGTATCGCCGACGCAGGAGCTGACAGTGGAGGGGAGGAGCTGCTCTTTGTCCCGCAGCCAGACGTGAGCCCCCTGCAACACAATAAACAACAACGTCAGTCCAGGGAGACACAATACACAACACAACAACATAATCTACCTGTGGCAACACAACAACAACAGGGCGCACACTCACACACACACACACACACACACACACACACACTCACACATGACAAGCACACAGAAGAATCTGCGTCATGAAAAGTGAAGGGCCACACGGAGTCTGAGTGACTTTGAAAAACAAGTCAACAGAATTGCTGATGAGAACACGAGGACAGACTGGCAGTTTTTCAAAGGTGGAGACGTCCTTGGGAAGGTTCCCAGAACGAGCAGTGCTTGGCTGGGCAGAGCTGGGCAGCCGGGCCCTCCTCTGAACACGGAGGTGGCTCTGCTCTGCTCTCCTCCTCGGTATTGATCTTGGACCGGGTTCTGGAGTCATGATGCCTGCCAACACCACAACCACTAAAGGGTTGACCAGGCCCATCTTTCCTGGCAGACAGACTCTCTCCCTCTGTCTCTCTCTCCCTCTCTCTACCAGTCTTTCTCATTCTTTCTCTTTCTTTCTCCCTCGTTCTCCATCTCTGTTTCTTTCCCTCTCTCCCCCTCTCTCTCTGTCTCTCTCTCTCTCCCAGTCTTTCTCATTTTCTCTTTCTCTATCTTTCTTTCTCCCTCGTTCTCTATCCGTTTCTTTCCCACTCTCTCCCCTCCCTCTCTCCCTCTCTCTCCCCTCTCTCTCCCCTCTCTCTCTATCTCTCTCCCCCTCTCTTGTTCCCTCTCTCCGTCACCACCCCCCCCTCCATCCTGCCACATGTCCACCCCCCCCCCCCACACACACTTGCCCCAGCCCTGCAGCCACCCTCTCATTAAAGGACCGTGGTGTTTTGCTGAGGGAAAGCTGTCTCTAACAGGACCTGAACACAGGGCTGTCTCCTCTAACAGGACCTGAACACAGGGCTGTCTCTAACAGGACCTGAACACAGGGCTGTCTCGACCTGAACACAGGGCTGTCTCCTCTAACAGGACCTGAACACAGGTCTGTCTCCTCTAACAGGACCTGAACACAGGGATGTCTCCTCTAACAGGACCTGAACGCAGGGCTGTCTCTAACAGGACCTGAACACAGGGCTGTCTCCTCTAACAGGACCTGAACACAGGGCTGTCTCTAACAGGACCTGAACACAGGGCTGTCTCTAACAGGACCTGAACACAAGGCTGTCTCCTCTAACAGGACCTGAACACAGGGCTATCTCTAACAGGACCTGAACACAGGGCTGTCTCTAACAGGACCTGAACACAGGGCTGTCTCTAACAGGACCTGAACACAGGGCTGTCTCCTCTAACAGGACCTGAACGCAGGGCTGTCTCTAACAGGACCTGAACACAGGGCTGTCTCTAACAGGACCTGAACACAGGGCTGTCTCTAACAGGACCTGAACACAGGGCTGTCTCTAACAGGACCTGAACACAGGGCTGCCTCTAACAGGACCTGAACACAGGGCTGTCTCTAACAGGACCTGAACACAGGGCTGTCTCTAACAGGACCTGAACACAGGCGCAGGGTGTGTCGTGGGTTAAAACCATCACTCAGTAAAACTGACCAGAGAGCTTTGAAGCTGCTGTCGCTCCACTGAAACAAGGGTCAAAATGACTGGAAATGAAGGCTATTCATCCTGCAGCTACCACTCAGACACAAGGAGTAATGTCCATTAGCAGCCTCTCCCCTGCTGCTGACAGGCCCCCCGCCCCCTCCCTCTCACTCCCCCCGCCCCCCCCCCCCCCCCCCACCCCCGCCAGCACCCCTGTTCCTGTCCCAGACTCAATCTCCCAAGCTGCACGCCACACTCCCTGATGACTTCCTGTTTTCAGCGCAGTGTTCAAAACCAGCCCCACAGACAGACTGGGGGACGGACGACTCGTCTGCTGTGTGTGTGTTTGTATATCTGTGTGTGTTTGTGTGTGTGTGTGTGGGGGGGGGGGGGGGGGGGGGGTATGTGTGTGTGCGTGTGTCTGGGCCTGTGTATGTGAGTGTGTCTGTCTGTGCATATGTGCATGTGTGTGTCGAGGTGTGTGTGTGTGTGTGCGAGTGTGTGAGTGTGTATGGCCATGATGACTCAGTGTGTGCATATGTGCATGTCGAGGTGTGTGTGAGTGTGCGAGTGTGTGCGAGTGTGTGAGTGTGTGTGTGTGTGTGAGTGTGTGCGAGTGTGTGAGTGTGTGAGGCCATGTGGACTCAGTGACCCGTGTGTACGAGCAGCCAAATCTCTGTAATAGAGCAACAGGAATCTCAGACACAGCCACTTCCTCACAGCTGTGATACCTTCTACGAGCTGTTTATCTTTCATCCTCAACACGCTACCAGTAAATATCCCTCACCGGAGGTCTCAGTTTAACCTCAGTTTAACCTCAGTTTAACCTCTGCTCTGTCTAAGAGGGTGAGCATGCAAGCTTTAGCTCCGGCCCGGTAGTAACAAGCTGGTTTGATCAAGCATGGTCCAGGCTGATACTGCAGGTGGTGTTATCTGAACATACTGTAAATAAACGAGTTCAACAAAGGCTTCCATCTCAATCTGCGCAAAATAGCTATTCATTACCAGAGTGCCAGAGACAGAGAGAGAGAGAGAGAGAGAGAGAGAGCACAGGATAGAGAGAGAGAGGATAGAGAGAGAGAGAGAGAGAGAGAGAGAGACAGAGAGCACAGGATAGAGAGAGAGAGATAGAGGGAGAGAAAGAGAGACAGAAAGAGACAGAGAGAGTGAGCACAGGATAGAGAGAGAGAGGATAGAGAGAGAGAGAGAGAGAGAGGGAGAGAGAGAGAGAGACAGAGAGCATCAGAGAGCACAGGATAGAGAGAGAGGATAGAGAGCGAGAGAGAGATAGAAAGAGAGAGAGAGAGAGAGAGAGAGAGAGAGAGAGAGGATAGAGAGACAGAGAGAAGAACAGAGACAGAGAGAGAGAGTAGGACAGGGACACAGAGAGATAGTGTGTGTGTGTGGGGGGGGGGGGCAGAGAGAGTGGTCTGTCCAACAGGGCATAAAACTGAGCAGATCAATAGGTCTTGGTTCCACACTAGGAAACCCAATACAAGGTGATGGCTGCCAGACATCAATCCTCATTAACTATTAACAACAGGCTAGCTACGTGCTAGCACACAGGATCTCCCAAACACGCCACACCTAGCGCAGGGACCGTCTGTGACACAAGAGAGATCGAGAAGCAGTTTCTTTAATACAGCTGAGGATTATGGGAAAAGCCGTCTCATCCTGACATTAGTCTTTGAATCACCCGGGGGGGGTTGAGGTTTGAAACAAATCTCAAATCACATCATGAGTCCTACTGATAATGCAGACGGGGTAAATGCAGTCGCTTGTAACTCCGTGGTTCTTTGTTGTGATCCAGGCCCCCGTCAGAGACAAAAGGGTCACTCAGGCAGCCAGTCGAAAAACCTACTTCCACTGCAGAGGCCTTTTTCAGTCCGTTAATGGAGCAGAGCTAAATGTGGCGCTCCCCCAATCCACCGGGGACAGCGGCGAGCAGAGTAGAGAGAGGGGGAGAGAGAGAGAGAGAGAGAGAGAGAGAGAGAGAGAGAGAAAGAGAGAGAGAGAGAGAGAGAGAGAGAGAGAGAGGAAGGCTGTTGCACCTGATAATGCTCTTTCCCTATTGTCTTGAGTGTGGGTAATACTGGTAGAGAGATGAGCACTGAAGATAACAGAATCATTACTGCTCAAAGAAACTCAGGCCAGACCGCCACTACGCGAAGGTGAACGCCAACACAGTCAAACACACGGGACGCACGTCGTTCCATCTCAGACTTCTGCCATTAAAAATGACTGGAAAAATACCGTTAGCGTGTGGTTTTCCCTGGCTCTACCAGGGACACGTGAGAGCGCCTGGTACCGGCTTGGCAAGCCCGTCTCGGGGAAAAGCTTTTTCACGTGATCTCACCCAGTTCCAGCGAGGAGAATTAATGCTGTGTGTCGCCTATAGATTTAAGAAGATCGGTTGCTATTACGTAACTGCTAATCACACGAGTCGCGTGACTTTGCTTGGTAGTTAATACTCCTGATCTCGTAGCCTAAGCCGGGGCGTGTTTATTAAAGTGAGTCAGCAGTGAGTCAGATGAAGAGCATGGATAGAAGATTGTAAACGGACCACTTATATTGCGCTTTTATCCAAAGCGTTTTAAAGTGGCCTCTCATTCATCCGTTCACACTCACGTTCACACACCAGTGGCGGCCAGCTGTCATGCGCAAGACGCTAGTCTGTTCACCGGGAGCAATTTGGGGTTCAGTGTCTCGCTCAAGGACACTTCGACATGTGGACAGGAGGAGCCGGGATTCGAACCGCCGACCCTACGATCATCGGACAACTCCGCTCTACCTCCTGAGCCACGGCCGCCCTACAGAAGAGAAGAATTCTTCACAGCGTCCTCGAACAGAACACCAGTGATGTGTAGTGACCCGGTCAGGCCTTCTCCACTGGGGAGACCAGGCATGGTCCAGATAGAGACGTTGAGGAGAGAGACTCACTGACCTGTGGGTTTCTGGACCCAACCAAACCCCCCATCAAGCCCCCCCCCCCAGATGGAAAAGTGACACAATTATTAAGAAATACAAAATGTTGCATAAACATACGCACAAACAGCCAGGGATGGATGAGCTCACTGAGTAAGATTCACTGGAAATGTTGTGGAATATTCCGGAGTTTCCCCTGACGGAGGAAGATCCATCGATGTCATCGCCTCAGCTGGGGGTAGTACAGGCATGACTCAAGACTAGTGTGTGTGTGTGTGTGTATGTGTGTGCGTGCTTGTGTGTGTGTGCTCACCCAGAGAAGCCAGTACCAGATGTGCATCTTAAAAGATGCAGAAGGGGGTAGCTGAGTGAGGAAGAGATGCATTGTTTCAGCAACAGATGGTCTGATACACTCTAAGCTCCTCCCCCTTCCCCCCCCCCCCCCCCCAGCTCTGCCAATGGAGCAGGAGAACAAAAGGTCCTGCCCCCGGCCCTCTGCCCCAGGCCCAGGGGGTTAACCAGGCGGAAATCCCCCCAAAACAAAGGGCAGCCGGGACTCTGGGGATTGTGGGGTGTCAGAGCTCTAAGACCGGGGTCCCCTGCCTCCCCCCACCCCCCCACACACACACACACCGCCCTGCTCACAGCTGATTCACAGTCAATCCTGGAGCAGTACTAACTAACACTGTAAACACAAACAAGAAAAGTACTCAGTATTGGTTCGTGTTTATCCTACAGGTGCCTGGCCTGCTACTGACCCTCCGGTCGGTCAGCCACCAGCTGCTCTGAAGTCTTGATTAAACCGGTGAGAGCAGCCGTGCCACGACGACGACGACGACGTAACACTCCAGACGCAGTCCCCGGGGGGCTAAGCTGTCGCCCCGCGACGCATGCTACGGCGCGGACGCCGCCCGTAGTGTGCGTGCGAACGGCCGAGGGGAGGCGGAGCTACGGCGGGCGGTAAGCTGATCTCTTCGAGAGCGGGACACCGGAGTCCCATCGCGCCCTCCGGTACGGGAACGGCTTGGGTGACCCGATCCTCCTGGCGTCGGAGGCTTGAGTTTCCCCCCCCCCGGCTCGTGTGACGACATCCGATTCAGAGATTTGCTAATTAATGAGCGTTAAATATTAAAGGGTTGACATGGAACGAGGCGCCAGCGGGCTTTCTCTCCCGTCCGGCCCGGCGGAGCGCGCTCGGACGTATCAGGTGATCGAATCAGCCAATGACAAAAGGGAATCAGCGACGACAAAGGGAAGCCGATCAACTCAGCCTCACTTTGACATCGTCAGACAATTAGTCACATATTAATTAGTCACATATTAATTAGTCACTGTTTGCTGGTTCCTCTTGCATCTCACAGAGCGGGGTGACTGGACGGTGACTGGACGGTCCCTGGATGGCGAACGGTGGACTGGGCAGACAGACAGGCAGGCGATCAGGCGAAGAAGCAGGCAGACAGACAGGTGGTCAGGCAGGTAAGCCAGGAAGCAGGCAGGCAGACAGGTGGTCAGGCAGGTAAGCCAGGAAGCAGGTAGACGGACAGGCAGACAGACAGGCAGGTATAGACTGGCAGGTGGGTAAGCAGGCGAGGAAGAGGAGGCATGCCCCCAGTTCAGGCATGACTGCATCCCCTTGGCTCCTGACGACTTCATCGTCTGTTTCCACGCACAGGAGGGAAGATGAAACCCCAGAGGGGGACGTCTCTTGGATCTGAAGCGGCTCGGATCTGAAGCAGCTGGGATCTGAAGCAGCTGGGATCTGAAGCGGCTCGTATCTGAAGCAGCTCGTATCTGAAGCGGCTCGGATCTGAAGCAGCTTGTATCTGAAGCAGCTCGTATCTGAAGCAGCTGGGATCTGAAGCAGCTGGGATCTGAAGCACCTCGTATCTGAAGCAGCTCGGATCTGAAGCGGCTCGGATCTGAAGCAGCTCGTATCTGAAGCAGCTGGGATCTGAAGCAGCTGGGATCTGAAGCAGCTAGGATCTGAAGCAGCTCGGATCTGAAGCAGCTCGGATCTGAAGCAGCTGGGATCTGAAGCAGCTCGGATCTGAAGCGGCTCGGATCTGAAGCAGCTGGGATCTGAAGCAGCTCGGATCTGAAGCAGCTGGGATCTGAAGCAGCTAGGATCTGAAGCAGCTCGGATCTGAAGCGGCTCGGATCTGAAGCAGCTCGTATCTGAAGCAGCTCCTCCACCAGCAGATGTTCACACTCCATTCCAGAGCTCCTCTGGACTCACTCACATTACCATGACAACGGAGCGACACGCGGCCAGTCGCTGACCCTTAACCCCTCCCTCTCTCTGAGGGCAAATGTGCAGCGACTACTGACTACTCCTTCTCAAGAGCCTGATGATCCAGAGTGTGTTTGTTTGTGTGTGTGTGTGTGTTGTGCCACCAGACTGTAATGCCCTTAACCCACATAGTATAATAAACTAATATCAAAACATCAACCCTAATACCAATGAGAATTCCCAGAATTCTCGAGACAAGCCCAGGAGCCTGTTGTCTCAGTGTTGAACTTGGACTGGGGGAGATCTCAGCGAGTGAAGCTCATAAACAGCACAGTAACGGTAAATGGACTGCACTTATATAGCGCTTTTCCACCTTAGCGGCACTCAAAGCGCTTTACAATGGCCTCTCATTCACCCGTTCACACACACATTCACACACCAATGGCGACAGCTGCCATGCAAGGTGCTAACCTGCTCATTGGGAGCAATTTGGGGTTAGGTGTCTTGCTCAAGGACACTTCTACATGTGGACAGTCGGAGCTGGGATTCGAACCGCTGACTCTTGATCATTGAACGACCCGCTCTACCAACTGAGCTACAGCCGCCCCCAGTGTGTGCACACAGTGGTGTGTTGTTGTGGGCCGGGGCAGAGCGGAGGCAGGTCCAGGGTCCAGGGAGCAGGGTCCAGGTCCAGGGAGCAGGGTCCAGGGAGCAGGGTCCAGGGAGCAGGGTCCAGGGAGCAGGGTCCAGGGAGCAGGGTCCAGGTCCAGGGAGCAGGGTCCAGGTCCAGGGAGCAGGGTCCAGGTCCAGGGAGCAGGGTTCAGGGTTCAGGGTCCAGGGAGCAGGATCCAGGGAGCAGGGTTCAGGGTTCAGGGTCCAGGGAGCAGGGTCCAGGTCCAGGGAGCAGGGTCCAGGTCCAGGGAGCAGGATCCAGGGAGCAGGGTTCAGGGTCCAGGGTCCAGGGAGCAGGGTCCAGGTCCAGGGAGCAGGGTCCAGGGAGCAGGGTCCAGGTCCAGGGAGCAGGGTCCAGGTCCAGGGAGCAGGGTCCAGGGTCCAGGTCCAGGGAGCAGGGTCCAGGGTCCAGGTCCAGGTCCAGGGAGCAGGGTCCAGGGAGCAGGGTCCAGGCCCAGGGAGCAGGGTCCAGGTCCAGGGAGCAGGGTCCAGGGAGCAGGGTCCAGGTCCAGGGAGCAGGGTCCAGGCCCAGGGAGCAGGGTCCAGGTCCAGGGAGCAGGGTCCAGGTCCAGGGAGCAGGGTTCAGGGTTCAGGGTCCAGGGAGCAGGGTCCAGGGTCCAGGGAGCAGGGTCCAGGTCCAGGGAGAAGGGTCCAGGCCCAGGGAGCAGGGTCCAGGTCCAGGGAGCAGGGTCCAGGGAGCAGGGTCCAGGGAGCAGGGTCCAGGTCCAGGGAGCAGGATCCAGGGAGCAGGGTCCAGGGAGCAGGGTCCAGGGAGCAGGGTCCAGGTCCAGGGAGCAGGGTCCAGGGAGCAGGGTCCAGGTCCAGGGAGCAGGGTCCAGGTCCAGGGAGCAGGGTCCAGGTCCAGGGAGCAGGGTCCAGGGAGCAGGGTCCAGGGAGCAGGGTCCAGGTCCAGGGAGCAGGGTCCAGGTCCAGGGAGCAGGGTCCAGGTCTAGGGAGCAGGGTCCAGGTCCAGGGAGCAGGGTCCAGGTCCAGGGACTGCTTCCAAATCCTGCTGGACGCTGAGTGGGCGGAATGCGGAGCAACCCGCCAAGTAATGTGACAACACTGCAGCCCCGGGTCAGGGAGGGAGGGAGAGAGAGAGAGACAGAGAGAGAGGGAGAGAGAGAGGGAGAGAGAGAGAAAAGACAGGACTGCAGGGCCAGCTCAGGGGCTGAGAGAGTGAGATAGAGAGAGGGGGGGGGGGGGAGAGGTGATGGAGGGATCTAACGGAGGGAGGGAGGTGACCTTCAGTGTGTACTCTGAAGGAAAGGTGAATAAATGATGGAGGGAGCAGCTGATCACACTGAGCTAATGGAGCAGGAGAGTCCCCCGGGGGGGAGGGGCTTCCCCCGACCACAGCGGAGGAGGAGAGGAGGGGGGGTGGGACGGCTTTGCACTAATTGCTGTTGACTCCTGGGAGATGTAGGCCCCCCCCGCTGAGGGAGATATAAACAGACACAGCAGCGCTTCCAGCTGACGAGCTCGTCAGCTCACACCGTCTGCTGCCCTTGTAATCACTCACGGCCAATCACACACTAGCGTCCGCCGCGTGTCCGCCCGCCCCCACACACATAATGGGCGTGTTGACGGAGTGGATGACATCATTCATCCCTTTCCAATTCGCTAATATTATCTCCGCTCCGCAGCGGAAGGTCAGACAAAGACGAATATGTCACCATCATTCATTTGTCGTTTAGCCAGCGGGCTAATTGAGCGGTTGACAGCGAGTATGCGGGCAACGCCCGACATTTAGCGGTTCCTCTCTAAAAATATCTCTATCTCTGCTTTTCTTCAGTATGAAATTCAATAATCTCCCAAAAAGTAATCTGGCCAATGTGTGTTTGCGTCAGAGAACACAAGGGAGAGAGAGAGTGTGAGAGAGAGAGAGAGAGAGAGAGAGAGAACTAGAGGGATAGGAATAGAGCGACACAGAGGAGCATATGGTCACCGTGACGGGTGTGTGGTGTGTGTGTGTGTGTGTTATGTGAGGCTCACTGTAGCATCAGCTGTAGGCCAGGGTCGGCTCGGCGCCAGGCGTGCTGTTGGGGGGAGGGGGGGAGGGACGCCCTCCAGAAGCAGCTGTAAATCAGCCGCGCTGCTGACAAGCTGCCTGTTTGATGCGCGAGGAGGCAATTAGCATAACAACCAATCTGCTAACGGGATCCGGGAGCACCCGGGGTGCTAAGCAACGACACCAGGAGAGACTCAGACTCCGAGACTCAGACTCAGAGACTCAGAGACTCAGACTCAGAGACTCAGAGACTCAGACTCAGAGACTCAGACTCAGAGACTCAGACTCGGACTCAGAGACTCAGACTCAGAGACTCAGACTCAGACTCAGACTCAGACTCAGACTCAGACTCAGACTCAGACTCAGACTCAGAGACTCAGAGACTGAGAGACTCAGAGACTCAAACTCAGAGACTCAGAGACTCAGAGACTCAGAGACTCAGACTCAGAGACTCAGACTCAGACTCAGAGACTCAGACTCAGAGACTCAGACTCAGAGACTCAGACTCAGAGACTCAGACTCAGAGACTCAGACTCAGACTCAGACTCAGACTCAGACTCAGACTCAGACTCAGACTCAGACTCAGACTCAGACTCAGACTCAGAGACTCAGACTCAGAGACTCAGACTCAGAGACTCAGACTCAGACTCAGACTCAGACTCAGACTCAGACTCAGACTCAGACTCAGAGACTCAGAGACTCAGAGACTCAGACTCAGAGTCAGGAGAGGAGGCTGCAGCAGGGGGAGGACTGGAGGCTGACAGGAACCAGGCCAGGGAGATTACGTTTGATTGGGTGTTACGGCGAGGCTTTACGAGTGGGGGGGGGGGGGGAGCTGGACGCCTCTCCTGCCATCTTCTCTCTGGTCTCATCAGCGTTCCAGGATGGGATGAACACAGCGGGAACGCCGGAGGTATCCCAGGAATGCGTCTCAGGACCCGGGAAGGCAGGGAGCTGCTGTGTGTGTGCGTGTGCCTGGGCATGTGTCTGTGTATGTGAGTGTGAGTGTGTGTATGCGATTGTGTGTGTGTGTGTGTGTGTGTGTGTGTGTGCCTGGGTGCACATGTGCGTTCACACAACATCTGGAACTGCTAGCAACGCAAAGCCATCGGCCGGATCATCAGGCTCCGCCCACTCGCCCTCTGACCCCGTCCGGAGTGTTCTCGAATCCCTCTCCTCTGGGTCTCAGTGTCCTGAGGTATTAGTCTGCACGGCATCAACATCTGTCATCTTTTACTCACGCAACAACACGCCAGATTGTGTCATTGTGTGATCGTATGTGAATCGGACAATAAAGTTTTTTTTAGATCTTGATTTTGAACTAAGGTTGGAGTAGAGTACAGATAGCAGGTAGTCATGACAACTCCCTGAGGCATCTCCAAGCCTCAGCCCTGAATGATGGGCCTAGAGTGTCTGTCTGTCTGTCTGTCTGTCTGTCTGTCTGTCTGTCTGTCTGTCTGTCTGTCTGTCTGTCTGTCTGTCTGTCTGTCTGTCTGTCTGTCTGTCCATATCAGCCTGCCTGTCTGTCTGTCTGTCTGTCTGTCTGTCTGTCTGTCCATATCAGCCTGCCTGTCTGTCTGTCTGTCTGGCTGTCTGTCTGTCTGTCTGTCTGTCTGTCTGTCTGTCTGGCTGTCTGTCTGGCTGTCTGTCCATACAGCCTGCCTGTCTGTCTGTCTGTCTGTCTGTCTGTCTGTCTGTCTGTCCATCTGTGTGGTGGGGAGAATGAGGAGGATGAGGAGGATGAGGAGAATGAGGAGGATGAGGAGGATGAGGAGGATGAGGAGGAAGGGTGGTCTAGGGGAGGAGGAACCACACAGGAACATCCTGAGTGCAGAATATTCACCTTGACCACAGTGTACCTACCAAGCCCCTCCCCTCACTCACACACACACACTCACACTAGCCCTGGCTGGAAACAGCAGAACGCTACGACCAGGGAGCTCGCTGTGAAGAAGCTGTTATCAACGACCATGGCGCCAGTTAGTCAGTTAGCCTGTTAGCCTGTTAGCCCCCCACGGTCACAGCGTTTACAGCACATGCAGTACGGAAACACAACTATTAGCAACACAGCGGTTCCGTCCGGCCTCCAGGCGCCTGTATCTACAGTTCAACCATGGCGGCCATCTTCCCAACAGCAAGTTGTCGTCAGCCACGTCAAACACCTTTTCCGTAATGCTCATGCTAATTTTAGTGAAATTATCTACAATGACAAACAAGTTTGTTGTGCAGTGAGTGCGAGTTGAGGTGAACACAAACACACACATACACGTACGCACGCGCGCACACACACACACACACACACACACACACACACACACACACACACAGTGAGTCAGGCGGCATCCTATTATATATGCCGTCAGCATCAACTTGTACGTAGCAATCAGAGGGAAAGTGGCAGAGCTAAAAGAGGAAAGTCTACATCTGGGCTGGCTGAACTAATGACTGGGTGTGTGTGTGTCTGTGTGTGTGTGTGCGTGTGTGTGTGTGTTCACCCGGGATTGACTGTCTCTTACCAGCTCTGTGTGTCGGGTGGCATTGTGGGAGGCTGCGTTAGCCTGACTAGTACAACCACGCTCTCTGGGTTTGGTAAACGATTCTAAGGTGTGCCATTAGTCCTCAGCAAACATTTGCCGAATGTCAGGCCCCTCCCCTTCCAGGTTAACCACCAATAACAACACAGGTAGCGTCAGGTGGAGGGCCTGGTCGTGGTGTAGCAGGTAAGCTATATCAACATGGAGGTGACGACAGGAGATTATCTCCAGAGTGAGAGAGCTCCACTGTTGGCTAACTGACAGAGACGGGTACAGACGTGCGGAAAATAAACATGTCAGTTGGTGGGGTGAACGGGCTGGTTTCAGATCACTGACAAAGTTCAAACCGTCAGAGAAACTGGCCCTGAAAATGGCGGATGAAAGGCATTCTTCTTCATTTAACGCTGTCATACTCTGTGGTGGCCTGACGCTGACTGAATCGCCATTTTGTTTCACTTCATTATTCAGTCAGAACAGGCTCCCACTGCGGACGTTTTCTGAGAGGGGGTGTTGCCGAAAGGAGTCCTCAGCGATTCGTTCATCCCTTAACCAATCACGTTGCGCGGTTTAATTTCGTCGTCGCATCCGACGACGCTGATTGGCCTGGCTGAAACTCCAACCGAAAAACCATTCTTCACGAGAGCCTTTCCAGAACCTAAATCGCATTTCGAAAACATGAATATTGAAATTCAGCGGCTGGAGCTAGGCTAACTAAGGCTAAGGATACGGTGGTCCGATCTGGCTCAGTTAGTTTGGGGATGGAGCTTGCAATTAGAAAAT